>NC_140967.1:111040138-111057638 GCF_056783735.1 Eptatretus burgeri | reverse complement strand
CTCTCAAAACATCCATAACATTAACTCAGATTCAATGAAGGCTCATTGTGTTCTCCTTGCTGCTGTGGTTTTCTCCACTCCTTTGTGTAGTGTGAAAGCAACTCCTGGAAACGACATTCGTTCTGTTAGGCCAAATGTGAACATTCATCCCAGTAATTTTCACCAATAATGCCTTTACAAATCTGTCGTTCAAATTAGATACGTCATGAAATAATAAAAATGAGATTGCAGGAAACTGTCACAGTAACAAAATGCCCGAGTGTGGCACAGATGAGGTGTCAAGCTCACCCTTCAGTGGAGGTTTTGGGTTACAATCCACCCGTGATTCTTATTCACAGTGTTCACCCATTCACACTCATTTCCTTCCACTAAATTCCCCCACCACAGTTTGATGACACCTATTTAAAGACCAAATACGACTCACTGTCATCCATAAATATTGGCTTGACAGGATGGCCTCATGGTATGCACACTTTCCTCTGAGCTGTCTACCCTGGGTTTGAATCCTGTCCCAGCTATAAACCGTCATCCCGGTGTTTCATCAATGTTTGTGCCGTCCCTCATAGACGTTAAACAGGCATCCGATCTTACAGCATTCATTGGTGGACGCTGAAGATCCAACGGTGTCTTTCACAAAAAGGAGCCGAACTATTGCTCGCATGATGAACAAATTCAAAATTTTTGCCATAACCTACAGAGGGCACTGCATTAGCTGCACAGCTGCTCTCACAGTAAATGATGCTCCCCACAACCTTGTGTTGAATATGAAAGAAGAAGAAAATCCACAGAGATCTCATTTCAATCGTGTTATTGGAATAGACGACACATCTGTTGAACTCTCTCAAACATAAATATTAACAACAAAAACGATCTTATAATGCTTCATCTTCCTCTCTCACACATGTGGTACCCTTTCCTGTATCATAATGCACTACTCTTCTGTTATTTTAACAGACTGCTCTCATTTCGAGCTCTCCTTCATTCCTTGCTTAAAAAGTCCAACTGTAACAGCGCTTCTTTTCTCCATGCTCTGAATTCGCCTTCATTGCATCCATCAAGAAACGTGTTAAATCGCATCTCTGACCTAAAACTTTTAAAAACCACAGTTTGCCATGGATGCTCGCTTTCCATCAACCATTCTTTTTTTCCAACTTCAGTGCCAACTCACCCCCCTCACCCCTCACTCTCACTCTCATAACAACCATCCCACTCTTCTCCCTCCAAGCCTCCCTCTCACCTCTCTCAAAAATTCCCCCTCACCTTTCTCCCACCTTTCATCCCCCTCACTCATCCTTCTCAAAGTTGCCCCCCCTCTCATCCACCAAGCTGCCTCCCTCCACTGCCCTCTCACCTCCATCTCTTCACTCCACCTCCTCAAATCCTCAACTGCCTTCTTCCTTGTCTCTTGTCCCCCCCTCTCCCAGCACCACAGAGCCTTTTCTCCTCCTCATTCGGCCCCCTCCCCTCGCTATTCTGCAATACCCCACACTCTTTCAACAACCCTCCTTACCTCCCTCTCCTCGTCCCTTGTCCTACCCTCCCCCTCCCCCCCACCCCTGCACCCAAAGCCTCCTCCCCTACCTCTTCATTAAAAGTGTGGACCTCAAATATCCGGGGCCTTCGCTCAAACCTTTCAGATCTTTCCATACAGGTTGCCACTGACAAACCAGACATTATCTGCATAACAGAAACTTTCCTCTCCCAAGACGTGTCTGACTCCCAAGTATCTCTCCCCGGTTACTCCCTCTTACGGTATGACAGACCTGAGCCTCGTCCTGGTGGAGGTGTTGCTCTCTTCATCAAAGACTCTATTCCTCACTCTCCATGCACTGCCCTCACTCCCCCACACCCCCAAGAATACCTCTGGCTTCGGCTGCCCTCCACTCCACTCCCACCTTATGTTTATATGTGTACTGTACCATCCACGGAACAGTGATGACTCCATCAACACCTCACTATCCGAAAACATGGACCATCTTCTATCTTCTCATCCAAACTCTCTCTTCCTCTCATGTGGTGACTTTAATTGTCATCATGCCAGTTGGCTTGGTGTGGGTCCCTCTCTCACCTGTCATGGCACCTCAGCAAAAGCTTTCTGCGACTCATTGGGACTGACTCAATCGGTCAACTTCCCGACCCGGATCTCAACCAATGGTACTCCATCTCTTCTGGATCTGATTTTGACAAATTTCCCTGACAATATCTGCTGCTCTTCCTTCGCTCCAATTGGTTCTTCTGAACACGTCCTTGTCAAAGTGGACATCTCTCTGGCTGTTATCAGAGAACCACCTCACCGCCGTCGAGTCTGGCATTTCACTCAAGCCGACTGGCAGGGTCTCCGAGCAGCCATCAAACTTACAGACTGGTCTCCTATCACTACTTTCTCAAACATCAACTCATCCTGGGAATTCTTTCAAAGAAACTTGCTCTCCCTCATGCACAGATTTATCCCCTCTCGTGTTCAGTTGTCCTACCCTTCCTCCCGCCCTTGGTTTACTGAAGCTTGTGGCGAGGCAGTTGTCCTGAAACAACTTGCCTTTTCCTCATGGAAAGCAAACCCAACTGAGGGCAATCTCAGTTCTTTCCACAAAGCTCAGAACAAGTGTGTATCTACCCTCAGGAGAGCCAGAAAACAACATCTTTCTCATCTCAAGTCTGAACTCTCAAACCTCTCTCCCTCCTCAAAATCCTGGTGGCGTTTAATCAAATCTGTTTCTGGTGTATGTTCCCCCTCCATCCCCTCCCTTACCTCAAATGGCCGCACTGCTGATTCCACACGTGATAAAGCTGAATGTCTAAACTCGGTGTTTGCAGTTAAATCTTGTGTCCTAAACCCATTACTATCTCTACCCACTTTACCCAGTCGCACCCAACTGTCCCTG
This sequence comes from Eptatretus burgeri, assembly GCF_056783735.1. Lineage (NCBI taxonomy): Eukaryota > Metazoa > Chordata > Myxini > Myxiniformes > Myxinidae > Eptatretus > Eptatretus burgeri. Next base: position 111,054,756 of record NC_140967.1, on the reverse strand, counting down.
GACTCTGTATCCTTTTTCTCCTGACAAGGTGGAGAGCTTGCTTTCAAACCTCGAGTCAGATTCTGCAACCGGTCCAGATGGCATCAGCCCACATGTCCTCAAAGCCTGCTCTTCTGCTCTTGCTCACCCTCTCTCTGTTCTATTCACCCTCTCATTTGCCCAAGGTCATCTGCCATCTGCTTGGAAATCTGCTAACATCACTGCCCTGCATAAAAGGTGCAAAAACAGATCCCTGTAACTCCAGACCAATCAGCCTTCTCCCAATCATCAGCAAGGTTATGGAATCCATCATCGCTTTAGACATGAAATCCTTCCTCTTCTCCAATGGCTTGATTTCCAATTATCAATTTGGTTTCAGCCAAGGTCATTCTACCCTGGATATGCTGCTTCTGCTCTCCCATCAATGGATGGAGGTCCACAATGCCAGACAGGAAATCCGAGCCGTATCCCTGGACATATTACGTGCTTTTGACACAGTCTGGCACCCTGCACTACTCACCAAACTCTCTTCCCATGGTATTCAAGGCCATCTCCACTCATGGCTCGCAGACTTCCTCTCCTGTCGCAGTCAACGTGTGGCCCTAAATGGAGTTCTTTCATCCCCTCTTCCTGTGCAGGCTGGAGTTCCTCAAGGTAGCGTTCTGGGCCCTGTTCTTTTTCTGGTTTTCATCAATGATCTCTCGGACTCTCTGGAAAATCCTCTATTTCTCTTTGCCGACGACGCCACCCTCTGCCGTACCATCTGTCATCCCTCAGACCGGCAAGCAGCAGCTTCTTCGCTCACTGCAGATCTGGATAAAATCACAAACTGGTCCAACACGTGGAACATGTCTTTCAATCCAGACAAATCTCACACTCTCACTATGTCTCTTCGAAAGGACCGTTTAGAAAACCCCCCCATCCACTTTCTCAACAATCCTCTGGAAGAAGTGTTTTCTTTCAAGCTTCTGGGTCTCACTATCTGCCATGACCTTTCCTGGGAAAGTCACATTTCCAACCTCGCCTCAAAAGCCAGTCGCCGACTGGGAAGCCTCCGTCGTGCAAAGTCCTTCCTCGGCCCTCTTGAGCTCCTGACCACTTACAAAGCTTTTGTCCGTAGCCTGATGGAGTACTGCTCTCCCCTCTGGGCAGGTGCTCCTGCCTCCCACCTTTCTCGGCTTCACGCCGTCGAAACCAGGGCATTTAAGATCATCGGCATCTCCCGCAATGAAGCTGAGTCTTTGGGCCTCTCACTCAATCACCGCAGGTTGGTCGGTGGTCTTTCTGTCTTCTACAGACTCCTCTCCAGCCTTGCCCCCCCTGCTCTCTCTGTGATTTGTCCCCACCACATTTCCACAGGGCGCTCAAGGTCCGCCAACAACCCCCTTCTGGTAAAACTACCAAAATCACGAATCACTGCTCATCTTCACTCTTTCATTCCTCTTTTTTCCCGCCTTTGGAATAAACTTCCTCACTCTATTCTTTCCCATTCTTCCCTCCAGGCTTTCAAAACAGCTGTTCACCACCACCTCTTATCTTCCCCCATCCAAATCCTCGATCTTTCTTCCCCGATAATCCACCCAAGCCCACTTCCTTCAATTCCCCTGCTTTCCTTCCTGAAAGTCCCTGAAATGTCCATCTTCTCTTCGCCATGTTCCCCGTCCCATCCCCATCCCTCTCCCTTCCACAGTTCACCTAATGTGTCTGTTCCCCACTGTTTTGTCCCTTCCACTCCCGCCCCTCTTGTCTCATGCCTCCTTGCTGTGAGTTGTGTGTTAGCTCTCATACGAGCCTCGACCAAGGTATACAAACAAAAAAAAAAAAAAAAAAAATCAGGATTGTTCTGAACACCCAGATTATATCATCATCATCATCAAAATCATCCATCTTTTCTGCTGTTTAATGAAACATGAATGTGGGGTCAGTGACTTGGGTCTTCCATCTCCAAAATGCTGTTTATCTGGATGCAGACAGAGGTGGCGTCGTTCAGACAATTTCCTATTGGTGAACATACGAGTGGCCCTTTTCAGAGTTCTTGCACTACTTCCTGGTACGGACAGAAGCATCTCGTTCCCTGGTGAAGAATTCATTAATTGTGATGGCAGGTTAATTACACAATGAGCATATTCCTGCACAGGAACAGATTTAGTGACATGACTCGTGATGATGTGAACCAAAAATCATTGGTCTGTTCAAAGCCAGATTGGGTGTTCATTTGCAAGTGAATCCCTGATGGTGGCCGAAATGGCCCCGGGAAACGGTCCGCTCCTGCCTACAAATAAGAGTGGATTCTCCAACCTTGTCACAATGGAGGTGAAATACTAAAACTGACTTGTAAAGGACGCCACATGTGCCCTCATTAACACACCACCAACGATAAAGCTCCGTGTGTCACAGAAAGAAGGTCGTCCATTTGACTGACTTTGCTGCTTATGGCAAGAAATTATAACAATGTCAAAATAAAATGATACACAAGAACAACGTAACTGTAGAAAAGTAAAGTTGTTTAACGATAATTGACATAACTCTTCCACTTTAAATCCCATGAAAATCAATGTCTCACAGGAAATATTGCTCGACACAGTGTTATGTCTTACAGGGAATAGTGTTACGTGTCCCTCCTCTCAAACCTGGTGGCACCTTGTTCAGTCTGTTTCTGGTGTATGCTCCCCCTCCATCCCTTCCATCGCTTCAAATGACACAGCCGACTTCGCTCGTAAGAAGGCCGAATGTCCCAATTCTGTGTTTGTTTCCAAATCTTGTGCACCCAACACCCTACTCTCAGCCCCCATCCTTTGCTGTTGTCCCCAAATGCTCCTGGAGTCTGTCTTTTGCAGCTGAGAAGGTGAAGAAGGTTATTTCAATCCTCAAGTCTGACTGCAACTGGATTGGACAGCATCAGCTCAAATCCTTTCTCTGCCCATTTCACTTTATCACTTGCACCACGTCATCTTCCATCTGTTTGTAAATCCACCAACATTACTGCATTACGTTAAAAAGATGCAAAAACCAATCCCTTTGACTACAGACCTTTCAACTTACTTGCAATCATCAGCAAAGTCATGGACTCCATCACAGTTGATATGAAATCCTTCCTCCCCCCCCAAACAACCTCATCTCAAATCATCAATTTGATTTTAGCCAGGTCACTCCACATTGGACATGCTGCTTCAACTCTCCCAACAATGGATGGAGGTCCACAATGCTAGACATGAGATCAGGGACGTCTCTCTGGACATACAGGTAGTGGACAAAAAAAATGGGAACACCTGGGTAAATGAGGGACACCAAGTATATTGAAAGCAACGGCTTCCACATAGGTATGGCCCATTTGTCAATAAAGCAAATACCATCCCAGCATGGTTGGGCTCATGTATGAAAATGCTACACAGGCCTGGTTGCCTATAATTATGGCCAACATGGCTGCATGAGGAGATCTCAGTGACTTTGAGAGTGGGGTTATTATTGGGACGCCTTTGGCAGGAGCTTCAGTGACAAAGACAGCTGAACTTGATGACGTTTCATGAGCAACAGTGTGGAAGGTGACATCGGCATGCAACTCCGAGGGAAAGACATCAGCAAAGGGCAACAGTGGGAGGAAGCGCATCGTGATGTCCGTGCATTAATTTAAAGTGCAAGGTAATGCATGCGAGCAACTGCAGATCAAATAACTGTGAACTTCAACCTGGGGCACAAGCAGCCAGTTAAATCAAAAATGGTCCTCCAAGAACTCCACAGAGTGGGATACCACAGTTGGGTTGCAGTTCACAAACTGCTCATCACACCTGGCAATGCATGTTTGTGAGTCCAGTGGTGCAAAGAGTACAGGCAATGGACTACCGAACAGTGGAGAAATGTGATATGATCAGAGGAATCATCCTTCTCCACACTCTTCACAAACGGATGAATGCATGTGTGGCACCAACCTAAAGAACTCCACAACCCTGAGTGCTTGGTTCCAACAGTGAACGGTTTTGGTGATTTTGTAATGTTGCGGGGTGGATTTTCCTGACATGGTTTGGGTGCAGTCATTCCCTTAGAAGGAAAGTTCAATGCCAATCACGACTTAATGGAACCGAGCGATCATCTTCACTCCATATTGCAGCTTTGATTTCCGGCCGTGAGGGGTGTCTTCCAGGATGACAATGCCCGCATCCAAAGAGCATGTGTGGTCGCCCAATGATTTGATGAGCATGATACCGATGCTATCCACAGGTCATGACCTTCTCAGTCACCATATCTGAACTCAGTAGAGCATTTATGGGATATTCTGGAACGGCACCTGAGATAACGTTTTCCACCTCCATCAAACAGGTGAGAGTACATTGCCTTCAGAAAGTATTCACACCCATTAACTGTTACATTTTGTTATGTTACAGCTTGAATTTAAAATGCATTAAATTTAATTATTTTTTTGTCACCGATCCACACAAAATAAATACCCTGAAAAAATGTTTTCATTTTTTTTTTTACAAAGTAATCAAAAATGAAGAGCTGAAATGTCTTGCGTCAATAAGCATTCAACCCCCTGAGTTAATACTTTAGCCTGGTGTCGGCTTCGTGGTTAGGGTGGCTGGCTGGCTTGAGATCTTTGGGCCCTGGCTGCTGAATTAACACCTGGTCCTGGCTCCATTGGCTACTGAATTAACACCAGGGGGGGTTGGTTACCCAGAAAAAAAAAATCTTCAAGGAGGCCACACTTGAGGATTACTGTGTAAAAGGGGTCACCAAGAAAAAATACGTCCACAAGGGGGTCGCACTCGAGGGTTAGTGTGAAAGGGGCCATCAAGAACAAGAAAAAAAAAAGAAAGGCAAAAAAAAAAAAGACAAATATCAAAGCTCCCGTTGTTTTTGTAATTTTGCTGTACAGAGTTAAAGGGCCAGCCCATATTTACTTACAACTAAAATGGTTGCCAGTCCAGTCGACCATCTTTGATCAGATCACAAAATAGAGTTAGGTGCAAGTGTTTGCCATTGTGTACTGTGCTTCTGCTACGTTTGAACAAAATCAGACCATGCATGTCCGAGAAATGGTTAGGGACACGTTTAAGTAACAAAATGGCTTCCAGTCGGCCATCTTGAATATGTATTCGGAAAAAAAACATGACGTCCACATGGAAGCCATCATTCATCAAATGTTTGCCAAGTTTGAACAACATCGGTAAATGCATTTCCAAGAAATGGTTGAGGACGTGTTCAACATCGGGTTTTTTTACAACTAAAATGGGTGCCAGTCAACCATCTTTGATCGTATCGCAAAACAAAATGATGTGCATATGTCTACCATCATGTGTTGTCTTTGTGCTAAGTACGAATAAAATTGGTCCACACATTTCTGAGATATTTCTGCGGACGCACGTGGAAATCGAGACCAAATTCATAAGCCCCTGTTTGATATAATAAGTCTAACGGGGGATAATAAAAAAAAAATCTACAAGGGGGCCACACTCGAGGGTTACTGTGTGAAAGGCGTCACCCAGAAAAAACGTCCACAATAGGGTCACACTCGAGGGTTACTGTGTGAAAGGGGTCACCCAGAAGAAAAAAAAAAAACGGCCACAATCGGGTCACACTCGAGGGTTACTGTGTGAAAGGGGTCGCCCAGAAAAAAAAAAACGCCCACAATAGGGTCACACTCGAGGGTTACTGTGTGAAAGGGGTCACCCAGAAAAAAACGCCCACAATAGGGTCACACTCAAGGGTTACTGTATGAAAGGGGTCACCCAGAAAAAAACGCCCACAATAGGGTCACACTCGAGGGTTATTGTGTGAAAGGGGTCACCCAGAAAAAAACGGCCACAATAGGGTCACACTCGAGGGTTACTGTGTGAAAGGGGTCACCCAGAAAAAAAAAAAACGGCCACAATAGGGTCACACTCAAGGGTTACTGTGTGAAAGGGGTCACAGAAAAAAACGGCCACAATAGGGTCACACTCGAGGGTTACTGTGTGAAACAGGTCACAGAAAAAACGGCCACAATGGGGTCACACTCATGGGTTACTGTGTGAAAGGGGTCACCCAGAAAAAAAAAAAAACGGCCACAAAAGGGTCACACTCATGGGTTACTGTGTGAAAGGGGTCACCCAGAAAAAAATGTTTCGCAACCACTGCTCTAAGACATGTTGAAAATCGTTTGACACTTGTTATGCAGATGCATGTGCTTACATTACAAGATTATAAAAGAGGTATTTTTGGGTGGAGTACTTTAACGTTGTAGTTGGGGGTGGGAACACCTGGTGAAATGACAGAATACAGCAATTGTAGTGGACAATATGAATGAAATGAAAACAAGGCCAGAGCAGGATGAGCAGGAAATGTTCCCCACATATTACTTGTAATGCATTTCTCGATGGACTTACAGGAGGTTCTGGAAAGGGCAATGTCTCCGAGGAATTATTGTACATGATGGCCAACTGCTTCAGGGTGAGGTCGTCCAATTGCAGCTGAGCAGCCTTTGTACGCTCATAGATAGCCTTGGCCTTTGGAAAATCGTTTTCAAAATCTATAACAAGGAAGGTAAAATATGGTGAGTTGTACTCCCATAGATTTTAAGAATGCAACGGGAAGCTGTTGAAGGTTACAGGCAATATCGGACTGCAAAAGCAACAGACACATCTTACAATAGTGGTGTAGAAGGAACCTGTACGAAAGGTATTGATGCTGAAAGTTTGGAAAAACCTCCAAAAAATTTTCAATGATCTGCACCTGAAAACAAAACAAAACAAAAAACAAACCAACACATCACTTAATTTCAGGATTGTGAGGACAATCGACATATTACTTACAGAAAAAAGAAGAAGATATCTTCAATGGAAAGAACCAATTTAAAGAGAAGGAGAGTTCCATAACACAGGAGCATGGTCAGGTAAGCAGCAGTGTTGGTGAGAAATGCATCACCTCAACATAATAGGTAGGAAGGGAAATCTGTGCTCGGACTAAGAGGAACAATAATCGAACTGTTCCTCTACTCTTTGGGGTTACTTTTGGTAATGGAGATGGGGTGGGACCAGGGGAGGGGGGGAGGGAGGGGTTAATATACATATTTTAAAACATAGTGGGAACAAACACAGCAAAAAGCCCAATTGTGCAAATCGGCTCTCGTAGCACATGATGGCTCAGCAGTGTTTACAGCAACTCAATATTATCGTGAGGTTTAGCATTCATATTAAACACATTGAATGTCCCTGAAGGATCAGGGCTAATTGTCATCAACCCCTCTAACACCACCTTCACCAGTGACAAGCACTTACATCTCTTCGCTTTCTGTTATTCCTTTCATACCACGAGGTCAGTTCCTGCTCAGCAATCATTGGCCACCTCTATTTGGAAGAATGAGAAAATTCAAATTACACAAGCGAAACCGACAAAACTTCATAACTGAACGAGAATAAGAAGTAAAAGTTGTGCAAGGACCAACAGAGAAACGATGCCATGTATAAGATAAATATTTTTGACATTTTTTAACCCACAAGTGTTTTAAAAAGTTTGCGTAGTTACAAGTGAAAGGGCAAGGTGGTGGTGGGGTGGGGTGGGGTGCTGGAGGTCACTTATTCAAATTAAGGTATATACCCCAGTATCTTCACATAGCTTAGATTGATTTCTTCCATGTATTAAGGACATGTGGATCGGGATGTCATTCTGTTTGTTCGTACACTGCTGGGAAACGGTGTTCTATCTATATTTCACGAAAGTGGATTAAAGGATATTGCTAAGTGATGATTCTGACAAAGCTGGATGAGGGAGGAGGGGTGAAACAGCATGACCCACCAAGCCACGAAGGGAAAAGGCTCAACAGCTGTCCATCAATGCGGGGGAGGCGGGCCTCAGATCGCTTCCTGTCCGTGATTGGTGGGGCATCGGAGATACTGATTGGCCCATTGTTGCCAGAGCAGAGACTTCACACAGGGGCATGGTGAGGGGAGCCATCAGGACAGACTTCAGCACTTAGACTCGGAGTGGCTGGGCGTCATTGGCTTTCATCTGTCTGGCTTTGGGTTTGGGGCGCTCCATCCATTGTGGGACAAGATCCTGCAGTACATTCTGCCTCGCAAGCTTTCCTGTGTGCCCCTGCTTTTGCTTTCCTCCTGCACTTCCTGGAACCAGTGTGTGTGTGTGTGTGTGTGTGTGTGTGTGTGTGTGTGTGTGTATATATATATAGTCATGCGCCACTTAACGACGGGGTTACGTTCTGAGAAACGCGTCGTTTAGCGACGTCGTCGTTGTACGAACATCATTTTTTTTTTCGTTTTCGTTTTCGAACATCTTACTAACACAAAACTACACACCGAGGCTATATGGTGCAGCCTCCTCGGATATAAACCTGTACAGCATGTTACTGAACTGAATACTGTTGGCAATTGTAACACGCATCCAAGAGAGACGGAAGACAAGTTCGTTTTACCTTTGTGCTGTTTATGACGGCCATCAGTGTTGTAAGCAGCAGTTTACAATCTCCTCTCGCATCGATTATAGAAAGATGAATAAATAGCATTTGGATTTTATCATTGCATTGTAATCATTGCATCGATGTTATAATTTATAAATGAAGAAACGAGCTGTCAATTGTGATATATATTTTCAGAACAGTGCGATTGTTTTAACAACATGAAAAGCTTCACCAAAAAGAAATTTGTGTTTTAATTTTGAATAAGAACAACGATTTATTCGCGGAATTCTTCAACTCAAAGGTAATTTACTTGCTAGAAGGTAAACGTGCAAAAATCGGTTCAGTTTGAAAGCCGATTTCCTTGAATCCCGATTTAGCACGACCCTGCTTTTTTCGCGATGGGATTTTATGGACCTCAACGATCGCATATATATATATATATATATATATATATATATATATATATATGTTTATTTATATATATATATATATATATATATATATATATATATATATATATATATATATATATATATATATATATATATATATATATATATATATATATATATATTGTTGTGGTTACCAAATTCGCAAACCACCATTCAGGTCCCTTAGGTGAGATATCTCCGTAAGTATATGTGTAGTTAGGCCCAAACCCGTTGTCTAGTGGGAATACATGTCATTTATGCGTGCTGCGACTCTTCAGGATAGCCGTTTTTCTTTTACTATCTTTATTTTGGACCAACCGCCATTGTTACCACCACCAACCACAACATCAACCACCCACCGCGGCGCTGCTTCACGTCACACCTCGCAACCGTCGCATCGCCACCGTTCTTGCGCCGCTTGTGGGTACCGGTGTTGGACTCGTGCAGGGCGCGCGCCGAACAGCGTGTACAAAACCACGGATTTTCCGCTTCAAAAACGACACACGCCCACTTTTGTGCCGTCCAATCGGTGAGCGAGGGGCGATTTGGACCCGCCTCCAGGGCGTTGGAGGGCGATCGCTATATGCAAATTTATGGATCAAAAAGCATTCACGCCCACTTTTTCTCGGGCCAATGGGGAGCGAGGTGAAAGGTCGAAGGCAGGGGGTCAAAGATGAGAGAGCGAAGCCACGCGGCTTATATAAGCGACCGCGTTCGTCAGTCAAGTCAATAGAGAGTTAAGACTTCGCAGTCGGTGGAGTTGGGAAGAAGAAGCAAGAAGGAGTTGGTCGTCGTCGTGTGCGTTGGAGTCAGAGCGAAGGGGACGGAGCTGTGGAGAGGCGGCGAGGGCAGACGAGGGGGTGCTCGCGTCGTGCCGGGAGCTGCACACCAGGGAGGCCGACGGCGCGACCTGGTCGAGGTGGAGACGCTCGTCGCGGGACTCGAGGCAGAGTAGAAATCCTCTATACCCCGAGCATCAGCAACCCCCTCCTGTTTCCCCCCGCGCTGAGATAGTGCGACCAAGGGGGCCCCTTTCCCACCCCCTACCAGACACTGCCCGCGAGGCCCGCGGAGTTGAGGCACCATCGCCGCTCCGCGTCTCATCACCAGACGGGTAGGCCCGACCCGGTCTCGGCCTCAGGCCCGCCTCATCCTTGAGGGTTCTCTTTTCTTTTCCTTGGTTTTGGGTATGTGTTGTCGGCGCCGTCTGTGAAGTAAAATTGTATAAGTGTTGCCGTGTGCTCGCGTAATCGGTATTAGATCTGCATTGTCGCATTTGCTTTTTGTGTAAAATTGCATTGTGTTTCTCTTCTTTTCTATGTGCTTTTGGTGGAATTGAATATGTGTGCTTCCCGTGTGCCGCGAATAAATGTGCTTTGTGTTGAACTGTTTCCCGCTTCGCTTCGTCATTTCTTTCATTGAATCCTCATCTTGCTTCACGTAAAGGGTTGGTAGTGGGCTGAATACGCCCGATAATTAATCGAACCGTCGAGGCCGACGATAACACCGCTCGGTTATCCCGATAGTACGGAACGGGTCGCTTAAGTGGCCCGTGTCCGAAGTCGACCTGCGGCGAGGTGCGATCGCCCGGTCTACCCTCCGTGTGGGTACTTAGGTAGGTCGAATTTGGCGAGCAACCCTATCCCACGCGGGGGCTGATTGGCTCGATCGCGGTGAGACCGAAAGGTCCACCCGTGACTGGTTCCCGGCGTTAGTCCGAGAGGGTCACGACTGGATTGTCCGTCCGGTGGGCGACGTGTCGCGATTCGAGTTACGTGGCCATCGCACGCCGGCGGGCGTGAATCCGTAACACTGGTGTCAGGTCGTGCGATACAAATCCATCGCCCTCCTCGCGGCACTGGTATCGGAGAACAGGAAAACGGGCTCTCCTGTCTCCAGCTAAATTCACGGGAATCGGTCCAGGGGTGAGAGAAGCGACCCCTGATTCCCTACAAATTACGAGCGAGCGAAATTAACCCTTCACGAGAAGCAAGATGGCGTCTCAAGGCGAGCGGGAGCCGGGGGTATTAGAAATGGATGTAGAATGTGTAGAATCCATGGCTCAGGATGGAATCCCCGTGCAGGAAATGTTGATTGTGCAGGAACACGGACTCGCCCAACTGAACCCAGAGCCCGAAATAGGTGCGGCAGCGGCCGCGGTGTATGACACCTCCCCCCCCCCCTCTCCACCAAAACCCGCCGACCCTTGCCGAAACGGCTCACACAAGCGCACCCGACATGGCCCAGCTATGCGCCATGCTGGCGGCAATGACAGCAAGGATGGATGCAAATACAAATGAATTTATAAACGAAATTAAAAGCATGGGCAAGCAAATGAGGGAAGAAACGAAAAAGCTCCGGGGTGAGACGCAGAACATGGGCCGATGCCTGCAGGCGGGCATGAAGGCCGTGACCAGGGAGATAGGAATGGCGACTCCACGTGTGGGAGCAAACGAGCTGGAAGGGGGTGCAACGGCTGACAGGCCCGCGGTGGAGGCGGGTAAAAAAATAATTCGGGGGGCGTGTTGGGCGAGGGTCGTGACAGAGGAATCGACGGTGACCGAAAGGGAAAAATTAAATGGGGAGACCAAAACGTGCGAGACGAGACACGAGGTGACGACAACGGAAATAATAGTGGAGACAAGGGAGGTAAAGGGTGAAGAGTTGGCAGAGACACGGGAGACAGAAAAAATAGAGAGACTGCACGATGAAGACGGGGTAAGTGACGCGCACACACACACGGAGGTAGTGGAGGATAATGGGGGTGAGCTGGCGGACTGGGTGGAGACCCAGTGCGAGCACCTGGATGGCCTCCTCCAGGAACGAGGGGAGGGAGTATGCCCCCTTGAGGCGAGTCACGACCAGGTGAGTTCGGTCGTGCTTTGCGAGGTCGAGGGGAGGAGTGCTGTGGACGGGTGCACGGAGAGCTTGGGGGGTTTAGAGGCCCCGGAGACCCTTGTGGGGACACAAATCCCCAGTGTGGTTGGCCCTGTGTGTGTGGTGCAAGGTGTGAGTGCGGCACCGTGTGTGGAAGCGACCCCGTGTGTGAGTGGTGTGGTGGCGATGGTGCCAGAGTACGTGCTTCCCAGCACGCCGTGTGTGGATAAGGCACCGTGTGTGAGTGAGGCCGTGTGTGTGGATGAAACGGCCTGTGTGAGTGAGGCACCACGAGTGAGTGAAAGGCCACGAGTGCGTGGAGCCACGTGTGCGAGGGAGGTAATGGCATGCGTGAGTGAACGGCCGAGTGCAAGGGAGACCGTGTGTGTGAGAGAGCCGTATGTGAGGGAGATGTCGGTTGGCATGCGGAAGCACGCACCCGCGTCTCCCGGGGTGAATGTAACGGAATGGAGTGTGAGCGTCGTAACACGCAGGTGTGCGTGGGTCGAATGGCGACGACGGCGACATGGGAGAAACGAAAGCCGAGTAGCGGCTGTAGTTGTTTCGGGGACCGTGCCGGGTTCACCCAGCAGTGAGCACGAGGTTCGTGCTGTGCAACGCACGAGACCGCCACGTGCTCGCTTGCGAGAGTGAAGTCCCGGTCCGGAAACGCACGCGGTGGATTTGCCGATCCCGTGGACGGACAAAGTTTAGGCAGGTAAACGGATTTGGACCGGACGGGTTCTCCACGCGATCGTGTGTGTTAAGCTCCAACGGGCAAAGCACATGTGTTCGCGTGGGGAACCCCTCGAGACGTGGGGCTTGTGTTTTTTTTTTATGTGCACGGTGACGCCATGGCTGCACGTGGGGTTGGAATCCGGCAGGAGGGGTATCTCTGCCGGATAGTACCGTCCAAGGAGGGACGAGGAACACGTGCAGCTGCATGACGTCACGGGCAGGTGCAAAGTGCGCGAGCTCTGAGTTGCCGCGCTGGTGATGCGCATGAAAAAAAAAAAAAGCAAGCCTCACTTTCGGGTGCACAGGATTCCTGGGCAAGGGGTGGAAGACCCCCTTATCAGGGCACAGGATGGAAACTAGTTAGGGGGAAGGGTTAGCTTAGCTAGACCGACTTCATGGGGCAGGGGTAAGTCCTCATGGAGTCCGTGGAATGGATTAGTTAGAGGGATTGTAGCGAGATTTAGGTTGGGAAATTAATTTTTGGGACATTTTGAGACAGTGACAGACTTGTGGATGTGTAGAGGGGACGTAGTTTAGCTACGTAGTGTTAAAAGGAACGTGCTGTAGTTTAAGGGACGACGTGGGAGCACGAGTTAGTTAGGGGATGAAGATAGAAGGATGGCAAGTTCAGCGGTGTGTGTGTGTTGAAGAGTTGGTGAGTTGTGAGGTGAGTACTTGGTGAGTGAGTGAGGCCAGTGGGTCTGTGTGTATGGAGCGAATGGGGAATGCATGGTGCGATGAGTGATTGGGGGGAGGAGTGACTCCCGCCCAAGGGACCCCGGGGTCAGTGTAGAGTGAGTTAGGGGGTTAGTTAAATTGAAAAATGGAGGTCGTTTTGTTGTTGGTGTGAATGTAGGCTCGAAACCCATTTGGAGGGGTGCAGGAGCCCTGTTGACGGGCTGGGAGCATGGCTGCGAAAGGTGAGTATCGCTGAGTGGGTACCCCGGGCACCAGGCTAGTCGGCCGTGGTAGGCCAAGGGCCCATGGGGGGCCGGGATAGCGTAGTGGGCACGGGTGCGCCTGCTTGGTGCGGGGGCTCGGGGCGCCATTAGCCGCGTGGGCAGTGTTGTGGGCACGGGTGACCCTCGGAAAGGGGCCTGGGAAGCCAGCCTGCCACGTGTGCGTTTCAGGGGAGGTGCCATGGGGGGCACTCCCCGGTGTTAGGGAGCTGGTAGGCTCGGAGGCAGTGTAGTGCCCGGGGGTGCCATAGCGGGAGATTCGGCAGAGGGTCGTGCCTGCCAAAGGGAGCCACGTGTCCCAGCCAGGAGACCGTGTGAGGGCACGGAGAGAAAATTGGGGGGCGAGGCCCGAAATTGTGAGGACACCAACACAGGCGACGGGAATCTGGGTTGTTAGAACCAATAGTTTAAGCGAGAGGCGCTTGTTGAAAGCCCCGGGGTAGTTTAACAGTTAAATGGATAGGGATTAGGAGATGTACCCCTCCGCACCATCCATCCCCTCGCTCTCGTTGTGGGCCGCTGGACCCACTTTGGGTTAGATCGCCGAACTCTGGGGAGGCCATTCTGAGGCTTCGTTGGGCCTCGGCACAGGACGTTAGCTCTCCCTTGTTCCCCTCCGGGAAGGGAACGTAGGGGTTGGGAGTAGGCTAGGTGACAGGATAGGTTAGCCGAACAAGGACGATAAAGGGGGTTAGGGGACGATTTATAGTGGGGAAGTAAATAAAAAAAAAAAAGTTGGGGCTAAATTGGGGTTTGACAAATTAAGGGAGTGGGTACGTACAGTGACAGGCAAAGGCGATAGGTGGGAGGGAGACAGGTAGGTAGGTCCGAGCCCGCCTTCCAAGTGGCCAGCACCACCGCACTCCCTCCACCAACCTCCACTGAACGGCAAAGGCTGGCCAACTTCATCGGCTGGCCGTGTTTTGCTTCAAGGCCTGTGCCGGCCACTTCATCTGCTGGCTGTGTTGCTGCAAGGCCTGTGCCGGCCCACTTCATCTGCCGGCTGGCTGTTTTTTCTTCAAGGCCTGTGCCGGCCAGTTCATCTGCGGGCTGTGTTTGCCTGCAGCGGCCTTCTTCTGCGGGCTGTGTTTGCCTGCTGCCTTTGCCATGCCATGCCCACTGCCCATGTTCACCAGCCCCGTTCAATTTTTGCTCTGCCCCCCCCCCTGTTCATTTCCATGTGCGCCAGGATCCGCAAGGCAACAGTTTGCAAGCTGCAAGAACTGCCCTGTTGGCAGCTACAACACG
>NC_140967.1:110972638-111020138 GCF_056783735.1 Eptatretus burgeri | reverse complement strand
TAGAGGTCCCTTTCAGTGTACAGAATTTTGAAGGTCAAGGTCAAAGGTCAAGGTCACTTTGGCGCAAATCAGGGGAGTCGACGAAACCCTTATTTTTTGAGTAATTTTGATCGGATCGTCTTCAAATGTCATGGGGATATAGTTCATGGTCTGGCGCTCAGCTGATTAATTTTTGGTGGCGATTGGCCTTGACCTTCATATGTTTTTTTTTGGTCTGTAATCACGTATAAATCACTCTGCAGAGCACAGTTATCATTGGAAATTTTTGTAACTTCGCATATCAGAGGGCTATAGAGGTCCCTTTCAGCGCATAAAATTTTGAAGGTCAAGGACAAAGGTCAAGGTCACTTTGTTGCAAATCAAGGGAGTCTACGAAACCCTTATTTTTTGAGTAATTTTGATCGGATCGTCTTCAAACTTCATGGGAATATAGCTCATGGTCTGGCGCTCAGATGATTAATTTTTGGTGGCGATTGGCCTTGACCTTCATGGTTAGCACCTCAGGTCAAACATATTTGACCCCAATGTCAAATTTTCAAGTTTTAGGAACCATATCGTGTAGTACCTCAAATTGAACACCTCGATGAGTGCTTTCTAGATATGTCAAGCTTGAGACATTATGACGTCATTTGGTGACATTATGAGGCAAAAGCATATTTTTCATGGTTACTCTGTAGAACGATTCTCATCGGAATCTCTCGTCGGCAGATATTCCTCAACGAGTCGCTCTTGGTGGATAGCAGCTCTGTTCACCTCAGTGTGACCTTAAAGAAGTCACACGTGGTCACCTTTTGGCAAGGTTTTTTTTATTTTTTATTTTACCAGTTTTATTTTTTTTTTCGGTTTGTCGAATTACTACGGCGAACGTAGAAATGAAAAAAGTTATAACTCCGCGTTATAATTCCACGGCGACCCATACGGCCTGTAAAAGATAGCCAAACGGCGTAGGGCCACCCTGAGGCCACCGCAGGTTTCTGTCAATTCAGAGGGCGTACGGCCGCCGTATCCTCGCCATTGAGCAAATGTGACTTAGGCCTAAGGGAACTCCAAGGGAGTGCATGGCTGAAAAATTGGTGTTTGGGTTAATTTAAACACCCCTTTTAAAGATAATTTACTCATCTCTCATCATGAAAAAACAAAAACAGGATTATCGTTGGTCAGTCCGTATTCATCCATCACGAGTATTATTCTGCCATTATATTTTGGGAGAATCAAAAATGCCTCGTCTTGGAACATGTCGAAACGGTTTCTGTTTGATATAGTTTCATACCTACGAATCTCTGCGATTTCTGATGTATATAGCGATTTGTTTGTATGAAGATCAGCGATCAGCGATGTATGCAAAGCCAGCCATTACTCATCAACTGATGTGTGTAAGCCATTGTGATACAGTCGCCAGCAGTGCAAATGACTTACTCATCCCAGCGGTTGTCATTTTTGAAAATAAAATTACAAATTGACATTCAAGACAACGTTAAGTTGATAAAGCATATAAACATGTTTCATTGTCTTCGTTAAATCTGATAAGTTTTAAATGTAATCCTCGCATCGGAGAGTTCCAGTTCCAGTTCCAGTTCCAGAGCGGGTATACAGGCTGGCAGGCACAGTTCGAGTCACTTAATAGTAGCCCGAGTTATAATCACTTTATAAATGGTAGGTGCTGTTTGAAAGCAACGAGTGGTATAGTTATCCTGCTGGAACGTGCTCTTTTCATGTACTCCATTTTGTTTAGTCCTGTACTATTGCTGGCAGAGGGGACCATCCCAGCTCCCTTCCCCCCCCCCACCTACCACTTCCCCACTTCCCAAGTCCCCCTACCAAATGCAAGTTGAACCCCTCCTTTCTCCTCAAGTACCCCTACCAAACGCAAATCCGGAACAGTCCCTTCCGCTCCCCACTTCCCCCTCCCCTCCATCCCGGAGTGTATAGCAACAAATGGTGAGGCGTCACTCTCCCCCCTTCATCGCCCACCCTCCTCGCTTCATCCTCACCTTTCCCCAACCCTCCCTTCCCATTTTCCCCAAATCTCCCCCATCCTCTCTCTGACTCACGCCCCCTCCCTCTCCGAGTGTAACGTGATGTGTGTTGAGGGGTTGTTCTCCCCCACTCCTCCTCACTCTGCCATGTCCCCTCCCCCCCCTCGCTTCTCCACCCCTCCTCGCTCCCCCTCTCAATATTATCATCAGTGAAACCAAGCTGTTATAAAGTGTGGTGGAGGCAAGGGAGGGGTATCATATGAGGAGGGAGAGGAAGGGGAGGAGCTTGAAGAGGGTGGAAGGGGGAGGGGTGGATGGGAGAAGGTGGGAGGAGGAAGGGGAAGGGGTGGGGGGGGGTTGGGAGGAGACAAAAAAAAAATGACACCTCATATGCTTGCTATGTGCCATGAAATAAATGACAACATCTGCCTTGAGATGCTCAAAGCTACCTAAAAAGTGTGCCTGTTCACCTGCAACCAAAAGCACCACACCTTTACGAAACGATAAACTCACCGAGCGATCAGTGCCAAGATCTGGCACTGCACAAAAAAATGTGGAGGGATCTGTGAGGGCGCTTCCAGAGCTGCATGTTCTTTACAAAAAAGGTCCACATCTTCAAGGCGACCCGCACGAGCCAGGGCCTTCATGCACGGCCGCAATGCGAAAACATTTGGGAATTGTCCTTGCTTCCTCATGTACTTGAACAGCTCAATGGTCTCTGTGCACACCGATGGTGTTTTTAGTGCTTTCAAGTACTGTGTTGGTGAAGATGATGAACGTTTCAACAGATCTCATCGAATGTGGCTACTCTCATGTCAAACCACATTTTAAATCAAATACAGCCAAGTAAACATAACAACAAAACTGTACAAGTTAATGTGCAATCAAAACCAGTAGTCTTGCGAGCACTACACTCTGATTTTAAATAACATAAAAAACAACCATTGTAACCCCCCCCCCCACTTTTTTTTTTTTGTATACCTTGGTCGAGGCTCGTATGAGAGCTAACACACAACTCACAGCAAGGAGGCATGAGACAAGAGGGGCGGGAGTGGAAGGGACAAAACAGTGGGGAACAGACACATTAGGTGAACTGTGGAAGGGAGAGGGATGGGGATGGGACGGGGAACATGGCGAAGAGAAGATGGACATTTCAGGGACTTTCAGGAAGGAAAGCAGGAGAAATGAAGGAAGTGGGCTTGGGTGGATTATCGGGGATAGAAAAGATCGAGGATTTGGATGGGGGAAGATAAGAGGTGGTGGTGAACAGCTGTTTTGAAAGCCTGGAGGGAAGAATGGGAAAGAATAGAGTGAGGAAGTTTATTCCAAAGGCGGGAAAAAGAGGAATGAAAGAGTGAAGATGAGCAGTGATTCGTGATTTTGGTAGTTTTACCAGAAGGGGTTGTTGGCGGACCTTGAGCGCCCTGTGGAAATGTGGTGGGGACAAATCGCAGAGAGAGCAGGGGGGCAAGGCTGGAGAGGAGTCGGTAGAAGACAGAAAGACCACCGACCAACCTGCGGTGATTGAGTGAGAGGCCCAAAGACTCAGCTTCATTGCGGGAGATGCCGATGATCTTAAATGCCCTGGTTTCGACAGCGTGAAGCCGAGAAAGGTGGGAGGCAGGAGCACCAGCCCAGAGGGGAGAGCAGTACTCCATCAGGCTACGGACAAAAGCTTTGTAAGTGGTCAGGAGCTCAAGAGGGCCGAGGAAGGACTTAGCACGACGGAGGATTCCCAGTCGGCGACTGGCTTTTGAGGCGAGGTTGGAAATGTGACTTTCCCAGGAAAGGTCATGGCAGATAGTGAGACCGAGAAGCTTGAAAGAAAAGACTTCTTCCAGAGGATTGTTGAGAAAGTGGATGGGGGGGGTTTTGTAAACGGTCCTTTCGAAGAGACATAGTGAGAGTGTGAGATTTGTCTGGATTGAAAGACATGTTCCACGTGTTGGACCAGATTGTGATTTTATCCAGATCTGCAGTGAGCGAAGAAGCTGCTGCTTGCCGGTCTGAGGGATGACAGATGGTACGGCAGAGGGTGGAGTCGTCGGCAAAGAGAAATAGAGGATTTTCCAGAGAGTCCGAGAGATCATTGATGAAAACCAGAAAAAGAACAGGGCCCAGAACGCTACCTTGAGGAACTCCAGCCTGCACAGGAAGAGGGGATGAAAGAACTCCATTTAGGGCCACACGTTGACTGCGACAGGAGAGGAAGTCTGCGAGCCATGAGTGGAGATGGCCTTGAATACCATGGGAAGAGAGTTTGGTGAGTAGGGCAGGGTGCCAGACTGTGTCAAAAGCACGTGATATGTCCAGGGATACGGCTCGGATTTCCTGTCTGGCATTGAGGACCTCCATCCATTGATGGGAGAGCAGAAGCAGCATATCCAGGGTAGAGTGACCTGGTCTGAAACCAAATTGATGATTGGAAATCAAGCCATTGGAGAAGAGGAAGGATTTCATATCTGAGGCGATGATGGATTCCATCACCTTGCTGATGATTGGGAGAAGGCTGATTGGTCTGTAGTTACAGGGATCTGTTTTTGCACCTTTTTTATGCAGGGCAGTGATGTTAGCAGATTTCCAAGCAGATGGCAGATGACCTTGGGCAAATGAGAGGGTGAATAGAACATAGAGTGGGTGAGCAAGAGCAGAAGAGCAGGCTTTGAGGACACGTGGGCTGATGCCGTCTGGACCGGTTGCAGAATCTGACTCGAGGTTTGAAAGCAAGCTCTCCACCTTGTCAGGAGAAAAGGATACAGAGTCCAGGGACAGTTGGGTGCGACTGGGTAAAGTGGGTAGAGATAGTGATGGGTTTAGGACACAAGATTTAGCTGCAAACACCGAGTTTAGACATTCAGCTTTATCACATGTGGAATCAGCAGTGCGGCCATTTGAGGTAAGGGAGGGGATGGAGGGGAACATACACCAGAAACAGATTTGATTAAACGCCACCAGGATTTTGAGGAGGGAGAGAGGTTTGAGAGTTCAGACTTGAGATGAGAAAGATGTTGTTTTCTGGCTCTCCTGAGGGTAGATACACACTTGTTCCGAGCTTTGTGGAAAGAACTGAGATTGCCCTCAGTTGGGTTTGCTTTCCATGAGGCAAAGGCAAGTTGTTTCAGGACAACTGCCTCGCCACAAGCTTCAGTAAACCAAGGGCGGGAGGAAGGGTAAGACAACTGAACACGAGAGGGGATAAATCTGTGCATGAGGGAGAGCAAGTTTCTTTGAAAGAATTCCCAGGATGAGTTGATGTTTGAGAAAGTAGTGATAGGAGACCAGTCTGTCAGTTTGATGGCTGCTCGGAGACCCTGCCAGTCGGCTTGAGTGAAATGCCAGATTCGACGGCGGTGAGGTGGTTCTCTGATAACAGCCAGAGAGATGTCCACTTTGACAAGGACGTGGTCAGAAGAACCAATTGGAGCGAAGGAAGAGCAGCAGATATTGTCAGGGAAATTTGTCAAAATCAGATCCAGAAGAGATGGAGTACCATTGGTTGGGATCCGGGTCGGGAAGTTGACCGATTGAGTCAGTCCCAATGAGTCGCAGAAAGCTTTTGCTGAGGTGCCATGGCAGGTGAGAGAGGTACCCACACCGAGCCAACTGGCGTGATGACAATTGAAGTCACCACATAAGAGGAAGAGAGAGTTTGGATGAGAAGATAGAAGATGGTCCATGTTTTCGGATAGTGAGGTGTAGATGGAGTCATCACTGTTCGGTGGACGGTACAGTACACATATAAACATGAGGTGGGAGTGGAGGGGAAGCCGAAACCAGAGGGATTCCTGGGGGTGTGGGGGAGTGAGAGCAGTGCATGGAGAGTGAGGAATAGAGTCTTTGATGAAGAGAGCAACACCTCCACCAGGACGAGGCTCAGGTCTGTCATACCGTAAGAGGGAGTAGCCAGGGAGAGATACTTGGGAGTCAGACACGTCTTGGGAGAGGAAAGTTTCTGTTAGGCAGATAATGTCCGGTTTGTCAGTGGCAACCTGTATGGAAAGATCTGAAAGGTTTGAGCGAAGGCCCCGGATATTTGAGGTCCACACTTTTAATGAAGAGGAAGGGGAGGAGGCTTTGGTTGCAAGAGGTGGAGGGGGAGGGGGAGGGTAGGACAAGGGATGAGGGGGGCAGGTAAGGAGGGTTGCTGAAGGAGTGTGGGGTATTGCAGAATAGCGAGGGGAGGGGGCCGAATGAGGAGGAGAAAAGGCTCTGTGGTGCTGGGGGAGAGGGGGACAAGAGACAAGGAAGAAGGCAGTTGAGGATTTGAGGAGGTGGAGTGAAGAGATGGAGGTGAGAGGGCAGTGGAGGGAGGCAGGTTGGTGGATGAGAGGGGGGGAAACTTAGAGAAGGAAAGAGTGAGGGGATGAAAGGTGGGAGAAAGGTGAGGGGGGGATTTTTGAGAGAGGTGAGAGGGGGGCTTGGAGGGAGAAGAGTGGGATGGTTGCTTTGAGAGTGAGAGTGAGGGGTGAGGGGGGTGAGTTGGCACTGAAGTAGGAAAAAAAGAATGTTTGATGGAAAGCGAGCATCCATGGCAAACTGTGGTTTTTAAAAGTTTTAGGTCAGAGATGCGATTTAACACAATTCTTGATGGATGCAATGAAGGCGAATTCAGAGCATGGAGAGAAGAAGCGCTGTAATAGTTGGATTTTTTAGGCAAGGAATGAAGGAGAGGTCGAAATGAGAGCAGTCTGTTAAAATAGCAGAAGAGTAGTGCATTGTGAAACAGTAAAGAGTACCACATGTGTGAGAGAGGTAGATGAAGCTTTATAAGATCGTTTTTGTAGTTAAAAATAATGTATGAGAGAGGTCAACAGATTAGGTCATGGAAGTGTAAAAAAAAAAAAAAAAAAAAAAAAAAAAAATCGAAGAAGAAGACGAGGAGGAGGTTAAGAGGAAGAAGAAGCAGAATCGGGAGAAGGTGAGCGTGTTGTTGTTGTTGTTGGGTATATATATATTGTTGTGGTTGACCAAATTCACAAACCACCATTCAGGTCCCTTAGGTGAGATATCTCGGTAAGTATATGTGTAGTTAGGCCCAAACCCGTTGTCTAGAGGGAAAAAATGTCATTCATGCGTGCTGCGACTCTTCAGGATAGCCGTTTTTCTTTTACTATCTTTATTTTGGACCAACCGCCATTATTACCACCACCAACCACGTCTCAACAGTCGTCACAACATCAACCACCCACCACAACGCCGCTTCACCACAACAGCCACGACCTTTACCGTCACACCTCGCAAGCGTCGCATCCCCACCGTTCTTGCGCCGCTTGTGGGTACCGGTATTGGACTCGTGCAGGGCGCGCACCGAACAGCGTGTACAAAACCACGGACTTTCCGCAGAAAAACGGATCAAAAACGACTCACGCCCACTTTTGTTCCGTCCAATCGGTGAGCGAGGGGCGATTTGGCCCCGCCTCCAGGGCGTTGGAGGGCGGTCGCTATATGCAAATTCATGGATCAAAAAGCATTCACGCCCACTTTTTCTCGGGCCAATGGGGAGCGAGGTGAAAGGTCAAAGGCGAAGCCACGGGGCTTATATAAGCGGCTGCGTTCGTCAGAAAAGGGTGTGCGTTGGAAAGAGTGAGTTCGGAGTTCAAGAGAGTCGTCGGTGGAGCTGGAAGGAAGTTGCGCGTTGGAACGAGCTGTGCGTTGGAACGAGTTGTCGGCGGAGCTGTGGAGAGGTGGCGGCGGCGGCGAAGACGGACGAGGGGGTGCTCGCGTCGGTGCCGGGAGCTGAAGGCGAGAGGCCGACGGCGTGACCTGGTCGAGGTGGAGACGCTCGTCGCGGGACCCGAGACAGAATAAAAATCCTCCTTTCCCCGAGCATCAGCAACCCCCTCCTGTTTCCCCCCGCGCTGAGATAGTGCGACAAAAGGGGGCCCCCTTCCCACCCCCTGCCAGACACTGTCCGCGAGGCCCGCGGAGTTGGGGCACCATCGCCACTTCGCGCCTCATCATCAGACGGGTAGGCCCGACCCGGTCTCGGCCCCAGGCCCGCCTCATCCTTGAGGGTGTTCTTTTTCTTGGTTTTGAATATGTGTTGTCGGCGCCGTCTGTGAAGTAAAATTGTATAAGTGTTGCCGTGTGCTCGCGTAGTCGGTATTAGATCTGCATTGTCGCATTTGCTTTTTGTCTTCTTTTCTATGTGCTTTTGGTGGAATTGTATATGTGTGCTTTCCGTTCATCGCGAATAAATGTGCTTTATGTTGAACTGTTTTCCCGCTTCGCTTCGTCATTTCTTTCATTGAATCCCCATCTTGCTTCACGTAAAGGGTTGGTCCTGGGCTAAGATGCCCGATAATTAATCGAACCGTCGAGGCCGACGAATAACACCGCTCGGTTATCCCGATAGTACGGAACGGGTCGCTTAAGTGGCCCGTGTCCGAAGTCGACCTGCGGCGAGGTGCGATCGCCCGGTCTTCCCTCCGTGTGGGTACTTAGGTCGGTCGAATTTGGCGAGCAACCCTATCCCACGCGGGGGCCGATTGGCTCGATCGCGGTGAGACCGAAAGGTCCACCCGTGACTGGTTCCCGGCGTTAGTCCGAGAGGGTCACGACTGGATTGTCCGTCCGGTGGGCGACGTGCCGCGATTCGAGTTACGTGGCCGTCAGCACGCCGGCGGGCGCGAATCCGCAACAATATATATATATATATATATATATATATATATATATATATATATATATATATATATATATATTTTTTTTTTTGTTGTTAATATTAATATATGAGAGAGTTCAACAGATTAGGTCATGGAAGTGTAAAAAAAATAAAAATAAAAAAAATAAATAAATAAATAAATCGAGGAAGAAGACGAGGAGGAAGTTAAGAGGAAGAAGAAGAAGCAGAATCGGGAGAAGGTGAGCGTGTTGTTGTAGGGTATTTTTTTTTTTTTTTTTTTTTGAGATAAGAAAGAGATTAGTTGGGAGAATGGGGGATGTTTGGAAAGTGGGGAGGATCAAAATTGAAGGTAATGGGGAGGATAGAAATTGAAGGTAATGGGGAGAAAAAACAAACAAACAAAAAAAAAAAACGATCGAACACCGAGTGGAACCGGTAGGCCTCAAGCCTAGGCCTAGGCCTCAAGCACCAGGTAAGAACGTCGACAAAAATACTCACAAAATAGCACGATTTTTGAAACAAAACCGAACTAGCAACACACAGTAACATGTAGGTGAGAAAATTAAACAGTTAAAACGGGACAAATAACAACCGGAAACTTAGCTTTGAGAACGTCAACAGGGAGCCCCAAAGGAGACCTCTCGCTGCTCTAAAACCGGAACCGGAAGGGGAAAACCGGAACTTACCCCCCTCTCACCCCTGAATGAGGTAAAGAAAGCAAGCTAAAGAACGCGGATAAAAAGGAGGAGTTGGGATGGCCGACTGGCGATAAAACAACCAAGAAAAGCAACCAAGGTAAGCACGTCAGCGTTTCAAACCCAACCCGAGTTCCTCAACAGCTGAACACATTCACAAGGAGCACATACGTGAGAATGCCAATGTTACACACCTCCTCATCCACCAGACCGTTTTCATCACTTATTGGTGAGTCATCAGCAACAGCGTAGCATTGGGATTCTCATAGAGAAGAACCCAAGTCAGAACCAATCAGCTCTCACCCAATCAATTGCCCCAGGTCACTACGATTTCCACAATTAACTCCCATGATTAAGTGAGAGCAGAGTCCGCACAATAGTTTTTGCTGTAGATGGGTACAAGTTGATTCCGATTTGTCTTAATGCAACATTGGCCAAGATGGCAGAGGGCAGCACAATGCTATCAGTGTGGTGAAATATGAAGTGCTGGCGATGGGAGTTGGGATGGCCGATTGGCGATGGGAGTTGGGAGTTGGGATGACTGACCGGCAATTGTAGTTGGGAGTTGGGAGTTGGGATGGCCGACTGGCGATGGGAGTTGGGAGTGCCGACTGGCGAAGGGAGATGGGAGTTATGAGTTGGAATGGCCGACTGGCGATGGGATTGGGAGTTGGGATGGCCGACTGGCGATGGGAGTTGGGAGTTGGGATAGCTGACTGGTGATGGGAGTTGGGAGTTGGGATGGCCGACTGGCGATGGGAGTTGGGAGCTGGGATGGCCGACTGGCGATGGGAGTTGGGAGTTGGGATGGCCGACTGGCGATGGGAGTTGGGAGTTGGGAGTTGGGAGTTGGGATGGCCGACTGGCGATGGGAGTTGGGAGTTGGGATGGCCGACTGGCGATGGGAGTTGGGACTTGGGAGTTGGGAGTTGGGATGGCCGACTGGCGATGGGAGTTGGGAGTTGGGAGTTGGGAGTTGGGATGGCCGACTGGCGATGGGAGTTGGGAGTTGGGAGTTGGGATGGCCGACTGGCGATGGGAGTTGGGAGTTGGGAGTTGGGATGGCCGACTGGCGATGGGAGTTGGGATGGCCGACTGGCGATGGGAGTTGGGAGTTGGGAGTTGGGATGGCCGACTGGCGATGGGAGTTGAGAGTTGGGATGGCCGACTGGCGATGGGAGTTGGGAGTTGGGAGTTGGGATGGCCGACTGGCGATGGGAGTTGGGAGTGCCGACTGGCGAAGGGAGATGGGAGTTATGAGTTGGGATGGCCGACTGGTGATGGGAGTTCTGAGATGGGACGACTGGCTGGCGGTGGGAGTTGCGAGTTGGGATGGCCGATTGGCGGTGGGAGATGTGGGTTGGGATGGCCGACTGGCATGGGAGTTGGGAGTTGTGATGGCCGACTGGCGGTGGGATTCGGGAGTTTGGGAATTGGGATGGCCGACTGGCGATGGGAGTTGGGATGGCTGACTGGCGATGGGATTGGGAGTTGGGATGGCCGACTGGCGATGGGATTGGGAGTTGGGATGGCCGACTGGCGATGGGAGTTGGGAGTTGGGATGGCTGACTGGCGATGGGAGTTGGGAGTTGGGATGGCCGACTGGCGATGGGAGTTGGGAGTTGGGATGGCCGACTGGCGATGGGAGTTGGGAGTTGGGATGGCCGACTGGCGATGGGAGTTGGGAGTTGGGAGTTGGGATGGCCGACTGGCGATGGGAGTTGGGAGTTGGGAGCTGGGATGGCCGACTGGAGTTGGGAGTTGGGAGCTGGGATGGCCGACTGGCGATGGGAGTTGGGAGTTGGGATGGCCGACTGGCGATGGGAGTTGGGAGTTGGGATGGCCGACTGGCGATGGGAGTTGGGAGTTGGGATGGCCGACTGGCGATGGGAGTTGGGAGTTGGGATGGCCGACTGGCGATGGGAGTTGGGAGTTGGGAGTTGGGAGTTGGGATGGCCGACTGGCGATGGGAGTTGGGAGTTGGGTGATGGGAGTTGGGATGGCCGACTGGCGATGGGATTGGGAGTTGGGATGGCTGACTGGCGATGGGATTAGGAGTTGGGAGTTGGGATGGCCGACTGGCGGTGGGAGTTGGGATGGCCGACTGGCGATGGGAGTTGGGAGTTGGGATGGCCGACTGGCGATGGGATTGGGAGTTGGGATGGCTGACTGGCGATGGGATTAGGAGTTGGGAGTTGGGATGGCCGACTGGTGGTGGGAGTTGGGATGGCCGACCGGTGGTGGGAGTTGGAAGTTTGGATGGCCGACTGGCGATGGGATTGGGAGTTGGGATGGCCGACTGGCGATGGGGTGAGGAGTTGGGATGGCTGACCGACGATGGGATTGGGAGTTGGGATGGCCGACTGGCAATGGGAGTTGGGAGTTGGGATGGCCGACTGGTGATGGGAATCGCAAAGCTACTTGAAAGTTGGTATAAATGTGTGAACCGCAGAGGTGATTATATTGAGAAACAGATATGTAATGTGATAAAATAAAGACTGATGTTAGTATCTGTGCATGTCTGTTTCATTTGAATATCTTTACTTGTTTTGGAGAAAAATAACAGGAGGGATTACTTTTCAATACACCCTTGTATAAATTAAAATGGCCCAGGTGAAGAAGTACTTTAAATCATCAGTCAGATAATGCTTTGTGTGTGTGTTCAGATTAGCAGTACCACCACCATCGGCAAAGTGTTTCGATAGCACCGCATTATCTCTATAATTGGACAGTGTTTCATTGGTAAATGTGCAATGTTTAACTCTAATCAATCCCCTTTGAAGCATCACTCGGGTGTGGAGTAGGCATTGAGTGGAGGAAGTCAGAAATCCAAGGATGAAGGTAGCTTTTTACACCACAGGCAGAGAGCTTGTCAAGCAAATCAGGATGACAGACTGTGTCAAATGCCCGAGATAAGTCTGGGGAGACAGTCCTGACAGCCATCGAGGGCATCTAACCGTCACTGAGAGAGGAGCAGAAGCTTGTCCAGAGTTGAGTGACTGGTCCCTGACTATCAGTTTGGATTCTGTCTCAGACTTTGAAAAGAGGAAAGATTTGATATTGGAAGGAATTCCATGACTTTGCTTGTAATCAATTGGAAGCAAATCCACCGACCTGTCGTAGATAGGGTCTCTTTTGGCACCCTTCATGTGGAGTGATGTTTTCTGACTTTCATGCACAAAGAAAGTGGCCAAAGGAGGAGAGACTGAATGGAGCAGATAGTGGGGATGCAGGAATGACAGAGCAGGATTTGAGAACCTGGGCACTGATACTATTCTGGCCTGTTGCTGAAGCAGGGTCAAGGCCAGAAAGTACTTTCTCTACTTTCTCGGGTGAGGACACAGATTCCAGAAGAAAGGGGTTATGTTGGTAAGATATGGTAAGATATGTATATTACCTTCAGCAACAGGTAAGATATGCCTGGTATTGGCTTTATGGTTAGGGTGGTGGGCTTGGAATCAAATCCAACGCGGCTGTTGAATTAATACCAGGTGCAGTTGACTCTGCCTGTCATCCTTCCATTGTCAGCAAAATGAGTACCGGCTTGCTGGTATCCTGTGTCAGAGTGGCGACCTGTCCAGGATTGTGCCCAATAGCCAAAGAGATTGCTTTGGCAGCACCAACGCTCTGCACAGAGCATGGTCCAAATGGATGGATGGATGCGGTAAGATGGGGACAGAACACGATGGGCAGAGTACACAAGATTTGGAGGCAAAAAGAGAGCTTTGGCATCATGCTTTATTGCGAGCAGAATCTGCATGACTCCCGTTTAAGGTGAGCGACGGGATAGAGGAGAATGCACCAGAGACAGGCTTGACAAGGCACCACCATGACTTGGAGAAAGGAGAATGGTTGGTGAATTCAGCCTTGAGATCTGGAAGATGGTATTTTCTGACATAGCTGCGGATGGGCACTAAGTTGTGGGGGTTACGCAATGAATGAAAGTTACCCTCATTCAAGTTAGCTTTCCAAGTCGAGAAAGCAAGCAGCTCGACTGAAACCCCCTCCCAACATGATTCAGTGTGTCAGGGTCTCCAGGGTGGATGGAAATACCGCATATGGGATGGGATAAGCTGGTGCAAAGTGTACATTTACGAACACATTTCCAGGGTGGAATCAATATCAGGTGCTGTGAAGATGGTGGCACAATCTTTTATGAGAGGGCAGATTGAAGTCTTTGCCAGTTGGCCGATGTAAACAGCTTTGTCCTGCGTCATTGAGGTAGCTCCCTTACAATAGCCAGTGAGATACAGGCTATGAGAAGAAAGTGACCAGAAGAGCCAATGGGGCAGAAGAACCAGAGAGACTTGTTAACAGATTTAAAGGGTTTCTGTTGGTATTGTGTGAACCCCATTAATCGTACAATTAGGCTCAGTTCAACCATTTAGGAGGTTCGGCGAACAGGTGGGTAAATATGCTCAACCTGTCTGGTCATCCAACGCCACAATCATAAAAGCTCTGGTTTCAGGGCTTTGTAAACTGTTGCCTGGAGGGGCGTAACAAACGAATTTTTTTATATTTCACAAAAAATACTGGAAGTTATATCATGAGTGTCACCATAAGCATGGGGAAAGGGGTATTTGTGAAAAAAGTGTTGTTTTGTTTTTAAATATAAAACTATACATCGATATGAATCATGTCACGGTTACAAGGGAAGAGTGCTGTGGAGCTATTAATGTTTGGTGCTGTACCTTCAAGTTTTCCTGCTGTCACAAGGGAAGTCATTAAAAGACTGTTTCCAATGTTATCCAAGACGATGCTCGGATGATGTATCTTTGCTCTGTGGAGAAAAACAACCAACAAATTCTGTGGAATATTAATCGCAAAACAAATTTATGAGAATTTTAACCGTCCTCAACTCCATCCACAA
The DNA here is from genome assembly GCF_056783735.1 of Eptatretus burgeri. Classification (NCBI taxonomy): domain Eukaryota; kingdom Metazoa; phylum Chordata; class Myxini; order Myxiniformes; family Myxinidae; genus Eptatretus; species Eptatretus burgeri. The sequence continues at coordinate 111,005,972 of NC_140967.1, read as the reverse complement.
CTAATATAATGACAAGATCAGCAGGAACGAGCACTTACAGTTCCATGATCGACTGAGCCTCGTTAACAGCGCCGATGGAAAGCTGTGTCTTGGCCAAATGCAAGTAAGTGCTGGCAGAAAATCCATGACCACGATCATTCATTCGCAGCAGATTTAAAGTCTCTGAAAACACAAAAAGAAAAACCCAAGCAGAATGTTATTTAACAAAAATTTCATGTGCAAAATCATATGCTCCGTCGTAGTAGTCACATCTGAACTGCTTGCAATTTTAAAATGCATTTATAAAATCATCCGGTTTGTGAGCACAACTTCAATCAAGTTCTTTTGGAGCGTATATGCTATGGAAATAATTATGGAAACAGAGGAACAACTGGGTATGAAATGCAAGTTCCTTTGTGATAGAATTGCATTTCATGTGCAAAATCAAATGCTCCGTCATAGTCGTCACGTGTCGATATAGTACATTGTGATTGGTTATGCACACAGTCACAAAGTGCCACAAAGGCAGAATGACTGCAAAGGTAGAGGAGGTGTTTTTGTATGGGAGTGTGGTGAATATGCAACGAATAGTAATATGGTTCCTGGAAAGGAAATGTCATATGACAAACACATTGTAAACAGTTTGAGCAAGTGGGAAGACTTTTGTTGTTGATTGTGAAGGTGTGTTAGGGTGTAAATCAAAGCAAGAAATCTATATTCTCACCTGTAGAGATTGTGGCTTGCATTATGTTGGTAAAACTTCACAATGTTTGCATCAACGTTTTCACGGGCTTCGGTCTCGGGGGACTTCTGGTGTTGAGACGTATTTGTATCATTTGATGAGGTAGGACATAATTCTAGTCATTGTTCAATGCAAATTATAGACTGTTCATGTTGATGATTTTGATAATGAAGGGGATTTTAGTGCTGAACTTAGACGCAAAGAGGATTTTTGGATTTGGACCGTATGTGTGATCTATCCTTTGGACCTAAATAATAGGGTACACGATACAAGATACGGGGTCTGTTTCTCAGGGTAATGTTAGTGTGAGGAGTATTTTGCTAATCCAATTAAACAGAGATCTAGGAGTCATGGTTGTTGAAAGAGGAGGTGGGATTTCAGGTATAATTGATACACAAATGTTTTTATGATGGGAAACCTTTTCATGAGTTTTATACTCTTTTGAGATCACGTTCCAAGCATTTTTTAGCGAGTATTTACAAAATTTAACAAACACATAGTATGATGAGTTTTCTTTTTTGGTAGAGGCATTTTGTCGCTGGTGGTGTCAGGTCAGGTCAGATGAGATTAGAACTGTGAGCCAAAAAGATCTGTGATGGTGTCAGGTCAGGTCAGATTAGATGTGTGACTTGCTTCAGGTTCCATGCAAACCTGCACTAACCTGTTTCATGGTAGGGTTGTTGGCGACGAAACCGTCTCCCCCACCAAGTTTTTTGGTGAGGAGGGTATATGATATGGACACCAAGAAGGATGAAGAACAAAACCTGTCAAAGGGTAGAGAAGCTCCTTGTGAGCGAACAGCCATTCATATCTAGTGCCCAACTGTGTCAGCGGACGTCCTGCAGTTGGGTAAAAAAATTTTAGGAGGCGGTTGGTGGCAGGATTTGCACTCCAGCCACCGTAAAACCCTTCACTCCCCAAAACACAAGTAAACCGCAAAGAAAATTGAAAACCCACTCCGTGGGACTACCTCCTGTGCAGCTGCCCTCTGCAGGGCAGCTCTTCCGATGAAGGGTTTGGGGCAAATCCTTCGGGACCTCCAACCTTTGATGACAGGAGGGAAACCACGAGGTAACCTTCCCGGGTCAGATTGTGGATGTGTGTGTCAGGGTGGTGCTGAGGTGTCGTCCACCGTACGGTGGTCTCCTTGGGTTAACCTAAGGCGGTCCCTTCGGGTGCGTGCCTGTTATGTCCTCTGATGGTTAACATCCCCAAGGAGTTTCTGCAGCTCTGTCCAACAAGCTAACTCCCATGATAATTGAGGAAACACCGGTCAACGTGCACATTATGAGACTGAGGATTCATCGCTCCTTGGGTGTCATTTCCTTGATCTCTGGAAATGCTCCAACTGAGGCGAGTGATCTCACCGTGAAGGACGCATTCCATGCCACGCTCGAGTCTGTAGTCGATCATTGCCCCATGTGAGATACTCTTCTCGTCTTGGGGGATTTCAATGCATCAACTGGAAATGATAGGGATGGTTATGAGACATGTGTTGGTCCCCATGGGTCTGGAACTGTGAACCTGAAATAGCACAAAGTTCCTTGACTTTGCAAGAAGTCATCGACTTAGGGTGGCCGGTTCATGGTTTCAGCGTCCACAAGCTCATCGCTGGATGTGGTATTCCAACGCTGGTGGTGTGGCAAAGGAGATTGACCATGTCCTCGTTGATGGTCGCTGGAGGAGGATCCACAACTGCAGGGTCTACCGGAGTGCTCAGTTCCTCAATACTGACCACAGGCTTGTTCTCGCAACTCTGAAGTTGCAACTTAAATCCAGGAGAATGGAACCATTCCAGCTTAGGCTGGATGTTGGTAAGCTCAAGGATGACAGGGTAGCTAAGGAGTTTGAAAACTGGCTGAGAGGGAATTTGGCAGATCCTGAAGAGTTGTAGAGTGCCTTCAAGACCACCGTCCTTGATGTTGCCGGTGGATGTCTTGGAACTCACGGTAGGGCGAAGAAGAATTTTATCGCTCAAGGGACACTAGATACCATTTTTTTTTTTTTTTTTTTTTTTTTTTTTTTTTTTTTTTTTTTTTTTTGTATACCTTGGTCGAGGCTCGTATGAGAGCTAACACACAACTCACAGCAAGGAGGCATGAGACAAGAGGGGTGGGAGTGGAAGGGACAAAACATTGGGGGAACAGACACAGGTGAACTGTGGAAGGGAGAGGGATGGGGATGGGACGGGGAACATGGCGAGGAGAAGATGGACATTACAGGGACTTTCAGGAAGGAAAGCAGGAGAATTGAAGGAAGTGGGCTTGGGTGGATTATCGGGGGTAGAAAAGATCGAGGATTTGGATGGGGGAAGATAAGAGGTGGTGGTGAACAGCTGTTTTGAAAGCCTGGAGGGAAGAATGGGAAAGAATAGAGTGAGGAAGTTTATTCCAAAGGCGGGAAAAAAAGAGGAATGAAAGAGTGAAGATGAGCAGTGATTCGTGATTTTGGTAGTTTTACCAGAAGGGGGTTGTTGGCGGACCTTGAGCGCCCTGTGGAAATGTGGTTGGGACAAATCGCAGAGAGAGCAGGGGGGGCAAGGCTGGAGAGGAGTCGGTAGAAGACAGAAAGACCACCGACCAACCTGCGGTGATTGAGTGAGAGGCCCAAAGACTCAGCTTTCATTGCGGGAGATGCCAATGATCTAAAGCCCTGGTCTCGACAGCGTGAAGTCGAGAAAGGTGGGAGGCAGGAGCACCAGCCCAGAGGGGAGAGCAGTACTCCATCAGGCTACGGACAAAAGCTTTGTAAGTAGTCAGGAGCTCAAGAGGGCCGAGGAAGGACTTTGCACGACGGAGGATTCTCCAGTCGGCGACTGGCTTTTGAGGCAAGGTTGGAAATGTGACTTTCCCAGGAAAGGTCATGGCAGATAGTGAGACCCAGAAGCTTGAAAGAAAAGACTTCTTCCAGAGGATTGTTGAGAAAGTGGATGGGGGGTTTTGTAAACGGTCCTTTCGAAGAGACATCGTGAGAGTGTGAGATTTGTGTGGATTGAAAGACATGTTCCACGTGTTGGACCAGTTTGTGATTTTATCCAGATCTGCAGTGAGCGAAGAAGCTGCTGCTTGCCGGTCTGAGGGATGACAGATGGTACGGCAGAGGGTGGAGTCGTCGGCAAAGAGAAATAGAGGATTTTCCAGAGAGTCCGAGAGATCATTGATGAAAACCAGAAAAGAACAGGGCCCAGAACGCTACCTTGAGGAACTCCAGCCTGCACAGGAAGAGGGGATGAAAGAACTCCATTTAGGGCCACACGTTGACTGCGACAGGAGAGGAAGTCTGCGAGCCATGAGTGGAGATGGCCTTGAATACCATGGGAAGAGAGTTTGGTGAGTAGGGCAGGGTGCCAGACTGTGTCAAAAGCACGTGATATGTCCAGGGATACGGCTCGGATTTCCTGTCTGGCATTGAGGACCTCCATCCATTGATGGGAGAGCAGTAGCAGCATATCCAGGGTAGAGTGACCTGGTCTGAAACCAAATTGATGATTGGAAATCAAGCCATTGGAGAAGAGGAAGGATTTCATGTCTGAAGCAATGATGGATTCCATAACCTTGCTGATGATTGGGAGAAGGCTGATTGGTCTGTAGTTACAGGGATCTGTTTTTGCACCTTTTTTATGCAGGGCAGTGATGTTAGCAGATTTCCAAGCAGATGGCAGATGACCTTGGGAAAATGAGAGGGTGAATAGAACAGAGAGAGGGTGAGCAAGAGCAGAAGAGCAGGCTTTGAGGACACGTGGGCTGATGCCGTCTGGACCGGTTGCAGAATCTGACTCGAGGTTTGAAAGCAAGCTCTCCACCTTGTCAGGAGAAAAGGATACAGAGTCCAGGGACAGTTGGGTGCGACTGGGTAAAGTGGGTAGAGATAGTGATGGGTTTAGGACACAAGATTTAGCTGCAAACACCGAGTTTAGACATTCAGCTTTATCACGTGTGGAATCAGCAGTGCGGCCATTTGAGGTAAGGGAGGGGATGGAGGGGGAACATACACCAGAAACAGATTTGATTAAACGCCACCAGGATTTTGAGGAGGGAGAGAGGTTTGAGAGTTCAGACTTGAGATGAGAAAGATGTTGTTTTCTGGCTCTCCTGAGGGTAGATACACACTTGTTCCGAGCTTTGTGGAAAGAACTGAGATTGCCCTCAGTTGGGTTTGCTTTCCATGAGGCAAAGGCAAGTTGTTTCAGGACAACTGCCTCACTACAAGCTTCAGTAAACCAAGGGCGGGAGGAAGGGTAAGACAACTGAACACGAGAGGGGATAAATCTGTGCATGAGGGAGAGCAAGTTTCTTTGAAAGAATTCCCAGGATGAGTTGATGTTTGAGAAAGTAGTGATAGGAGACCAGTCTGTAAGTTTGATGGCTGCTCGGAGACCCTGCCAGTCGGCTTGAGTGAAATGCCAGACTCGACGGCGGTGAGGTGGTTCTCTGATGACAGCCAGAGAGATGTCCACTTTAACAAGGACGTGGTCAGAAGAACCAATTGGAGCGAAGGAAGAGCAGCAGATATTGTCAGGGAAATTTGTCAAAATCAGATCCAGAAGAGATGGAGTACCATTGGTTGAGATCCGGGTCGGGAAGTTGACCGATTGAGTCAGTCCCAATGAGTCACAGAAAGCTTTTGCTGATGTCCCATGGCAGGTGAGAGAGGTACCCACACCTAGCCAACTGGCGTGATGACAATTGAAGTCGCCACATAAGAGGAAGAGAGAGTTTGGATGAGAAGATAGAAGATGGTCCATGTTTTCGGAGAGTGAGGTGTAGATGGAGTCATCACTGTTCGGTGGACGGTACAGTACACATATAAACATGAGGTGGGAGTGGAGGGGAAGCCGAAGCCAGAGGTATTCCTGGGGGTGTGGGGAAGAGAGCAGTGCAGGGAGAGTGGGGAATAGAGTCTTTGATGAAGAGAACAACACCTTCACCAGGACGAGGCGCAGGTCTGTCATACCGTAAGAGGGAGTAACCAGGGAGTGATACTTGGGAGGCAGACACGGCTTGGGAGAGGAAAGTTTCTGTTAGGCAGATAATGTCTGGTTTGTCAGTGGCAACCTGCATGGAAAGATCTGAAAGGTTTGTGCGAAGGCCCCGGATATTTGAGTTCCACACTTTTAATGAAGAGGTAGGGGAAGAGGCTTTGGGTGCAGGAGGTGGAGGGGCGGGGGTGGGTAGGATGAGGGACGAGGGGGGAGGTATGGAGGGTTGCAGAAGGAGTGGGGGGCATTGCAGAATAGCGAGGGGAGGGGGCCGAATGAGGAGGAGAAAAGGCTCTGTGGTGCTGGGAGAGAGGGGGGACAAGAGACAAGGAAGATGGCAGTTGAGGATTTGAGGAGGTGGAGTGAAGAGATGGAGGTGAGAGGGCAGTGGAGGGAGGCAGGTTGGTGGATGAGAGGGGGGCAACTTAGAGAAGGAAGAGTGAGGGGGATGAAAGGCGGGACAAAGGTGAGGGGGGAATTTTTGAAAGAGGTAAGAGGCAGGCTTGGAGGGAGAAGAGTGGGATGGTTGCTTTGAGAGTGAGAGTGAGGGGTGAGGGGGGTGAGTTGGCACTGAAGTTGGAAAAAAAGAATGGTTGATGGAAAGCGAGCATCCATGGCAAACTGTGGTTTTTAAAAGTTTTAGGTCAGAGATGCGATTTAACACAATTCTTGATGGATGCAATGAAGGCGAATTCAGATTATGGAGAGAAGAAGCGCTGTAATAGTTGGATTTTTTAGGCAAGGAATGAAGGAGAGGTCGAAATGAGAGCAGTCTGTTAAAATAGCAGAAGAGAAGTGCATTGTGAAACAGTAAAGAGTACCACATGTGTGAGAGGAAGATGAAGCATTATAAGATCGTTTTTGTTGTTAATATTAATGTATGAGAGAGTTCAACAGATTAGGTCATGGAAGTGTAAAAAAAAAAGAAATCGAGGAAGACGAGGAGGAAGTTAAGAGGAAGAAGAAGTAGCAGAATCGGGAGAAGGTGAGCGTGTTGTTGTTGTTGTTGTTGGGTATATATATATATTTTTTTTTTTTGAGATAAGAAAGAGATTAGTTGGGAGAATGGGGGATGTTTGGAAAGTGGGGAGGATGAAAATTGAAGGTAATGGGGAGGATAGAAATTGAAGGTAATGGGGAGAAAAAACAAAAACAAAAAAAAAACGATCGAACACCGAGTGGAACCGGTAGGCCTCAAACCTAGGACTAGGCCTCAAACACCAAGTAAGAACGTCGACATAAATACTCACAAAATAGCACGATTTTTGAAACAAAACCGAACTAGGAACACACATTAACATGTAGGTGAGAAAATTAAACAGTTAAAACGGGACAAATAACAACCGGAACTTAACTTTGAGAATGTCAGCAGGGAGCCCCGAAGGAGACCTCTTGCCGCTCTAAACCGGAACCGGAAGTCTGACCAGAGAGGCAGGGCCAGGCTGAATGGCAGAGCTGAGCTGTTCAGGGAGCTGAGGCGTAAGGCTGTACGTGCACCAAGGGTGGAAAAGGAGGCCTGTGCGCGAGGAATCTGTGAGGGGGTAGAGCATCACCTGTGGTCAGGTGATTCTCGTCCTGTTTACAGGGGAATTCACGCATTGCATTCCTCAAAGCCCATTCCTCAGTGTACTGCAGTGAGAGCAGATGGTGATGGGCTCTTGACAGAGGAGTCCGAAGTGAAGGCCCGCTGGGCCAGTTACTTTGAGCGGCTGTACCAGGCTGATCCACCAGCTGTCGAGTTGGTTGTCAGGGGTGTTACTATTCCTATTGCTGACCTTCCAATCAACTGTGGTCCACCTTCGTTTGTGGAAACACAGGCTGCAGTGAACCGGTTAAAATGGGGTAAAGCTCCTGGGATGTGGCATCAATGCTGAACTTCTCAAGGCTGGTGGAAATGCTGTACTCATGTTGTTGCATGGATTCTGTGCTATGCCTGGAACACAGGCATCATCGCAAATTACTGGAAGAGGGGCCTTGTTGTCCCTCTGTGGAAAGGGAAGGGTGATCGCCAAGAATGCAACAACTACCGAGGGGTGACGCTGTCTCAGTGCTGGGCAAGGTCTTTGCTCGGATAATTCTCGATAGGGTTCGCCACTTCTGCTGGATCACCAACGTCCACAGCAGTCAAGCTTCACACCAAAGAGGTCAACGATTGACCGTATCTTTGCTCTTCGGGTCCTCACCGAACGCCATAGATGAACATACACGACATGGCCAAAAGTATGCGAACACCCCTTCCAATTGATGGATTCGGCTATTTCAGCCACACCCATTGCTGACAGGTGTATAAAATCAAGCAGAAAGCCATGCAATCTCTATAGACAAACATTGGCAGTGGAATGGGCCAGACTGAAGAGCTCAGTGACTTTCAACGTGGCACCGTCATCGGATGCCACCTTTCCAACAAGTCAGTTCGTCAAATTTCTGCCCTGCTCGAGCTGCCACGGTCAACTGCAAGTGCTGTTATTGTGAAGTGCAAATGTCTCTGAGAAACAAAAGATCAGCTACAAAGTGGTAGGCCACACAAGCTCACAGAACGGGACTGCCGAGTGCTGATGCGCATCACGTGGAAAAATTGGCTGTCGTCGGTTGCAACACTCACTACTGAGTTTGAAACTGCCTCTGTAAGCAACGTCAGCACAAACACTGTTCGTCGAGGCCTTCATGAAATGGGTTTCTATGATCACCATGCACAGCCACAGTAGAGCAGCCACACACAAGCCGAAGATCACCATGCGCAATGCCAAGCATTGGCTGGAATGGTGTAAAGCTCACCGCCATTGGACTCTGGAGTAGTGGAAACGTGTTCTCTCGAGTGATGAATCACGCTTCATCATCTGGCAGTCCGACAGACGAATCTGGGTTTGGCGGATGCCAGGAGAATGCTACCTGCCCGAATGCATAGTTCCAAATGGAAAGTTTGGTGGAGGAAGCATAATGGTCTGGGGCTGTTTTTCATGGTTCTGGCTTGCCCCTTAATTCCAGTGCTATAGCATCTTAATGTTACAGCATATAGTCCTTTGGCTGAGGGGTTTTCGTGTGCATGAAATGTACCCTAAGTTACCCTTCATTTTTTTTGAAGTAGACCATGTATATAGACAGAAAAGCGAGGGTAGACATCTGGTAACCCGGCAATAACTGAGAAAATGACATCTGTTTACATGCCCTCCGCGACAAAATCCAGACCAAAAATTAGGGGGATGGGAAACGAAAATTGATGAAACTTTGCCACTATTAGTCACAGAATAACAAATGACCCCTCAAAAGAAAGGTATGGATTCCCTTAATTCAACAAAAAAAAATTCAAATATGTTAATCAGTGACGTCATCAGAGGTCAAAAGGTCATGAAAAATAGGTGCAGGTGAAAATTTGACCAGACCCGAAGCTGTCTCACATTTTGGGCACATGGAAGGTGTTTTAGCACCTGTTTGTGTTCTCGGTATTTGGCAGAGGGTTTAAGAGAAAAATGATATGCAGTAAACCATGCCAGTACCTTTCTAAAAAAGCTCAGTGTATGAAACTAAAAGTAATGTATTTTTAAAACACAGATTTTTATGGCGTTATTTAACGTAACAGGTTGGGGACATATCAAAGAGCTGTTGGGAACCAGTTCTTCAAACAGAATGATCCAACCAAATATGGAGAACAGCTGAGCATACTCGTGGAACTGAAAGAATGAATTGCACAAAAAGATCAACAGGAAAGCCAGAAGTTGCTGAACGAATTTCACGCAGGCTGCAAATCTCTTGTTGATTTTGATCAGTTCATCCTCGAGAATAGTAGCAGGAGTGAGACATTCAAGTACTGGGACACTTTCATTCAACTCATGTCGATACTTGAGAATCTCATTCGCAGCGATCGTGAAGGTAACTGGATTCTACACAAACAGACTGTCCAAGCCTTACTACCTATCTTTGCTGCCTTTGATTCATCTAATTATCTGAGGTGGTGCTCACTCTATCTCGAGGACATGCACAATCTTCCAGAAACAGCTCCTGAGGTACACCAGGCATTCATGGAGGGAAAGTTTGCTGTGCAGTGAACAAAAGGTCACTTCAAAGCAGTTGGAGCAGACATGGCCCTGGAACAGACCATCAACAAGTCCCAAAAAGGTACTTCGGGCATAATTGGCAATTCTAGAAAGAAACAGTTTGTGGCAATGTGGGAGCTCATCTACCATGAGATGCGAGCCACCAGTAGCCTCCATCAAGAGATTAGTGGGGTAAATATCACTGCTTATGACTCTGTTGTCAATCACAATTTCAAAAAGAGTGAAACGACCAGCTCAGAGAGGAATGTACAAGCAATCATGGATGTAATTGAGAGGAATGAGAACTCATTCCAAATTGCACCCATGGAATTGAAACTCCACAATATCCTCACCCAAGAGGTGATGACAGATGATATCCGTACTCAGCTGCTGAAGGTGAAACATATCGGTTCTGCAGCATATAACATGTTCCAAAAGCAGCGTCTGGAAGAAAAGACCTTGCGGTTATCTTTGAAGATTCACCGAACAAATCTGCAGACCTTCATGAGCATCCACAAGACAAAAAGGATGGAAAAGCCAAGGGTACATTGGTGACCCAGAAAGAACGAAGCTATCAGCAACATCTGGTGGAAGTTGCACGGGCCCGGGGGAAGCTCAATGGAAGACCTACTATAATACAGTGTGACACCGTCGTCAGACTTGTTTGACCCCAAGGGAATGATGAAGAAAGCTGTCAAATGTGCACTTGTTCAGGCATTAGAGAAGTCCCTTGGAAAACAGAATCGGAAAGAAACATCCACGGCAGACAATGTACATACAACATTCATCGCTGATATGATGGCCAATGTGCGCAAGATGAACGCCAAGGAGGCCAACACCTTTGGCGAATTCTGTGTGAATACACTGAACTATAATCACAATGCTGCAAAGGGTGCCAATCAAATCGACTTAGTGTTTGATTCATACGTGGAAATGTCAATCAAAGATTCTGAAAGGAAACGACACCAAACGATTGCTTCTATCGAGCTAAACATGATCAACCCAGAAACACCCTTACCTGTTGAAATGAACAGGTTTTGGTCATCAGGTCACAATAAGCAAAAATTTCAGATGTTGCTTCATCAGCAGGCCATTGAACAAGCCACCAATGGAAAGTCAAAGGTTAAATTGTATGCAAGCCACATAAAAGGGGAAACATCAGTACCATGCCACTTAGCAGATAGCAGGAATTCTTCTGAAGTCCCAGAGCTATGCTCTGATATAGAACAAGCAGATGGCCAAATTGTTCCACACGCAATGCATGCTGTAAAACATGGAACTCGCAGAATTGTGGTGCTGTCTCCGGATACTGATGTATGCGTATTGATGATGTACTACTGGAAAGTATACCAGTCAAATGGTCTTCAAGAACTGTGGGTCAAGGCTGGTGTAGGCGATTCAACACGTTACATTCCCATACATGCACTAGCTTTGACGGTAAGAGCAGACTTGTGCAAAGTATTACCTGCTGTACATACCTTAACCGGATGTGACTACAAAAGCAAGGTGGGAACGAACCCGGCAGCCTTGAAAGTGAACTCTGCTCGGTACTTGAAGGGATTCGGATTGAATGCAAATGATCCAAACATAGATACTTTACTCGAAAGGAGTGAAGAATACCTTACACAGGTACTAAAAAAGGAACCACCTGCAAGACGATCTGTCTTGAACAACTTCCACCTACAAGCCATGCCATTAGGAATCACATTCTTATATCATTCTATGCAACGTATCAGATGATATCTTTTCTGGCCGAGCCAAACACTCTTCAGCCGACCTCATACGCGTTCAAAGAAGACAATGATTTACTTGTACCAGAAATAGGAACATGTCCAATCCCAGAGGAGTATGTGATGCAATGCAATTGCATGAAGTATGCAACCAACAGATGTGGATGTGGAAGCAATGGACTACCATGCTGCAGATTCTGCAAATGCCAAAGCAAACAGGAGCAGGATACGACATCAAGTTGTAAGAATCGAGCTGGGTGTGCCTGAGTATTGGGACATTGCACATACTTTACTACATGTATGACCTACATACAGGCATCAGCTGACTGTTCGTGCACAAATATCAACATGACACAAGGTTTAGTCATTCAAACAAACCGGTATGAAACAAAGTTCTGTATATGCTCCCTTTCTCCGATATGCAGTTATGGGTCTAATGTGCATGCACACATGTGAAATGAATATCATTTTCATTTTCATGTTCATCATTTTCGTGAAAATAGATAAGGAAAACTGAGTTATTATGATTCATAACTAATAATCTTATGATTTCTAATCATTTAATTAATCATAGTTTGCACGGCAAGATGTCGAGGCGTCCTTGTATTTCAACTACCAATGGTAGCAAGAAATATATGTTATTAATCATTTATGTAATTTATTTAATTTATAAATCAATGTAAATTTATTGTAATTTATATTTTTAACTTTAGAGACAATAAATCTATTCATCAATGAGTATTTTGTGTCTGAAGTGTTGGCTTCTTGGCTGTTATTCAGTTTTCATGAGAACTTGGTCACAACCTTAACCGTTGTGTGACGTCACTCATTTACATATTTAATGTAATTAAGTTAATTAGTTAATGGGAATTAACTTAACTAAAGGTAGTTGAAGACAGGTCAGTGCATCTAATCTGATGGTTAATTTGTATTCCTGTGCAAATTGGTTGCAGTTACAGCTCTTTGATATGTCCCCAACCTGTTGCATTAAATAACGCCATAAAAATCTGTGTTTTAAAAATACATTACTTTTAGTTTCATACATTGAGCTTTGGAAAGGTACTGGCATGGTTTACTGCATATCATTTTTCTCTTAAACCCTCTGCCAAATACCTGGAACCAAAACAGGTGCTAAAACACCTTTCATGTGCCCAAAATCTGAGAGCTTAGGGTCTGGTCAAATTTTCACGACCTTTTGACCTCTGATGAAGTCACTGATTAACATATTTGAATTTTTTTTTTGTTGAATTAAGGGAATCCATACCTTTCTTTTGAGGGGTCATTTGTTATTCTGTGACTAATAGTGGCAAAGTTTCATCAATTCTCGTTTCCCCTCCCCCTAATTTTTGGTCTGGATTTTGTCGCGGAGGGCACGTAAACAGATGTCATTTTCTCAGTTATTGCCGGGTTACCAGATGTCTACCCTCGCTTTTCTGTCTATATACATGGTCTACTTCAAAAAAAATGAAGGGTAACAGGGTACATTTCATGCACACGAAAACCCCCTCAGCAAATTGACTAATACAATGACATTCCAGATGATTCTGTGCTTCCAACTTTGTGGCAACAGTTAGGGGAAGGCCCTTTCCTGTTTCAGCATGACAATGCCCCCGTGCACAAAGCGAGGTCCATACAGAAATGGTTTGTCGAGAACAGTGTGGAAGAACATGACTGGCCTGCACAGAGCCCTGACCTCAACCCCATCGAACACCTTTGGGATGAATTGGAAAGCACCAAATGTGAGCCAGACCTAATCGCCCAACATCAGTGCTCAACCTCACTAATGCTCTTCTGGCTGAATGGAAGCAAATCCCTGCAGCAATGCTCCAACATAGAGTGGAAAACCTTCCCAGGAGAGTGGAGGCTGTTATAGCAGCAAAGGGGGGGACCAACTCCATATTAATGGCCATGATTTTGGAATGAGATGTTGGACGAGCAGGTGTCCAAATACTTTTGGCCATGTAGTGTATGTTCCATGTCAAAAGTCTCTCCAAGACATTATAGCTGAGCATCAGGGAGTTTTGAATAATAAGTTTCACCTTAAATGTAAAATGGTAAATTTATCGATTCCCCAGTTTTCTCGATCCCGAAGCTTCATAAAAACCCGTATAATTTGAGGTCTATAACAGGAGTGAGGCAATGCACTTTTAAACAATTGTCAGCTACGGTTAACTCAGGTTTACAAGTGGTTTGGGAGCAATTTCGGAGGTATTGCATTGCGATGAGTAATAATTCTGGAATTTACACTTCCTGGCGTATTCGTTCCACTTCAGAGTTTTTCAATAGGATTAGATTCCTCATTATTTAATCTGCTGATGTTTTTGAATTTTATACTTTGTGATCAAACTTGGATTTAGTACTGGTTAAGGATGCACTCTGTAGTGTTAGTGGTAGATTTTTAATTTTTTTTTGGTCTGGAAAATTTTTTTTATGTGTCAGGTTTGCAAAGTCATTCTTTTCTCATAAAAAATGTGTGGTTATTAATTGTTTTGATGAACAAAAATTTAAAGATGACGTTAATTATATTTTCTTTAACACTTTTGTATCTTTTGGTGGGAAAATATTTCAACAAATAAAAGGCATTCCAATGGGAGGGAACTGTAGCCCCCTATTAGCGGACATTTTCCTTGTTTATTGCGAGTTTTCATTTGTGCAGAAGTTGATGAAGGACAAGTAGTAGTTAGGTTTCCCTAAAATATTATCTTCTACATGTCGTTATATTGATGATATGTGTGGTTAATTATAAGATTTTTGATCGGCTGATTTATCTGATTTATCCAGAAAGCGAAATATCAGATAAGAGTAGTTAGTAATTATCATCGTGTAGTGGCACATGTGGATGCATGAGTTCGAGTTGGAAATAATTGTTTAAGTACACACGTGTATCATAAAGTCCACTATTTTGGTTTTCCTCGTCTGGTATACTTTTCCATCTCGTAATGTACCAGCAAAGTTAGGCTTCAACTTGTTTTAATCTCAGCTTATTAGATTTGCTAGGATTTGTTCTGTTCAGGATGATTTTGTGGTTTGTGCCAAGAAGATGTATTCCATCATGTAAGAGAGGGGTCATTGTGCGACTTGTTTGACTTGGTCATGTGAGAAGGTTTTCAGATGTTATTGTGATCTCTTGTTCAAGTTAGGTTGGTTTGTGTGTGAATAGGTTCCCGTAGCATTGGAAGTTGTGTGAAAAAACAATAATAAATAATGGGTAATAGAGTTTTTAAATCAATTAATGAAACCGGAAGCGTGTCATTAGTGTTTACCGGAAATGGATCTTCATTATAAATAGAGGGCCTATGTGTTGATGTGTGTGCTGGTGGATTCCTGTGTACATTCTGTGGAGGTAAGGTAAGAAGTAGCAAGGTATTTCTGGTGTGAATGGGGTGTGTGTGTGGTTTGTATTATTTCCATTGGTGAGTTTGTGTGTGTGTCCTTCATCTCTTCTGTCCTTCATCTCTCTTTCCTTATTTCTGTTCTCCATCTCTCTTTTGTTCCTTTAATTTGTTTTTGGAGGGTTGATCTTGCAAATAGTTTTTGTAAGGATCACTTGGCTGTGCATGGATGGGTTTGAGGGTAGTGTAGTAGCAGCTGAAACCCAAATCCTATCCAGGTTTCTCCTGATGACTCCATCTTTGCCTATTTGATGAAGTACCTTAGTGATTGTTGTCCACATGAGAGATGATGATGCAGGTGCGATGTGTGTGTGTGTGTGTGTGTGTGTGTGTGTGTGTGTGTGTGTGTGTGTGTGTGTGTGTGTGTGTGTGTGTGTGTGTGTGTGTGTGTGTGTGCGTGTTTACTTTTGACAAATGTGTGTCTTCCTGTTCTTGAATAAAAGTTAGTCTCCATGGATGTGTAGCTACCTGAAATTTGCTCCTCTTTTTCTTTTCCACCTGTAGCATCAACTTCCACATCCTCTTCAATCCCATTCTTCCCTCCTGGTCTTCAAGACAGCTGTTCACCCCATCTCACATAATCCCCAATCCAAAACCATGATCTTTTCTACCCTTGTTAACCCCACCTCCCCTCCTTCCAAATTTCCAGTTTTCCCTCCTGAAAGTTTCCTTCTGTGTCTTTCTTGTCCACTCCATGCATCCTTCTCCTGCCCCCCCATTACTCTCCACACCCATTGGTTGTCTGCCTCCCCCCGTCTTGGCCTTCAGCTCTGCTCTTGGTGTTTTCCAACCTCACTTTGCTGTGCTTTTTGTCCTGATCTGTTCATTGTACTTGAACCAACTCCTCCAGGAGCCTCGACTTTGTGTACAATACAGACATATATATATATATATATATATATATATATATATATATATATATATATATATATATATATATATGTATATATATATATATAACGGATCTGAAAACCATTTGCATTCAACATACAGATGTCCCAAAACTCAGTTATGTCGTGAAGTATGTGTGTAGTCAGATCCCCTTCCTTTTGTCTAGTGGGAGAATCAAAGGCATGCGTTGCGATTTCTTTTAGTTTGGTTATTACATCTAACAAGCCATCTAACAACCATCCCATCTGCATGACCTCACAGCCCATTACGATCCACGGTACCATCGTGCTTGCAGCCCTCGGTTCGTGGGCCACAGCGCACCTTTGCCTGAGACGGATTCCCGAGGATGTTCGAGGCAGTTTCACCACCACGACCTTTCTCGAACACGCGCGGAGGGTCGGGTTTCTCCAAACAAGGCCGAAATCCCGCCCCGGAAAGGTATGCCATGGGACCCTGTCCAATCAAAGGCGGACAGCAAGGTGTGTTCACCAAGGCCCCTCTCAGCTGAGGGAGGTCGATAAATTCCAGAGCACTCTCTGAGGCAGAGGTTTTTTGGGGGTTGCTACAAAGGGGTTGTTACGAAGGTTGTTCGGAGGTTTTCGACGGGGTTGTTGTTGAGCGTGCAGTTCTTTTGAAGCGGAGGGTTGAGCAGAAGGTCGTGAAGGCGGCGAACGTGTCTCTGCTGGCCCTCTACAGTCTACAAGGAAGGAAAGAGCGACCACGACCCCCCTCCGTGGACCCCGGCCATTCACCACCTGAGCTCCGCCATGAACCTCGAGTCCCTGAGCGACTGGGGACCAAACCAGCGACCATTGTCAGGTGCCGCAGCACGGAGTACCCCCTTTCTCCGACGGCCAGGTACCCATCCGAACTCTGACCCCCAGCTTGTCTCTCTCCTCGGCTGTCAGGGTCCAATAAAGAACTCTGGGTTTATTTTCATTTGTGTGTGTGTCTGCATATGGGCCCGTCTTTAAGTAGAACTGAATAAGTGTTTTTGGATCATTGTAAATATTCCTTGCTTGCATATTCACGTTAAGTCTTGCTTTGTGTCTTCATTTACTGGAAATAAATCATCACAGAAATGTTCCCAGTCCGTTTCCGTCCCTTCTTGCATTGGTCCAGCATGGTTCGGATCTGAGTTTAGTCGGGGTTTTATCCCCGGTAAACGGACTATTGTAGCCGGGACGTCTTGGGCAGGCCCGCTCGACTGCATCCAAGCCGGAAAGGTGGGTGGGAGAGTGGTAGTCGGTAGGTGTAATTTTACCGCTGCCGGTGAAGTGAATCCGGTTCGGCCAGGCATTCCGAGGGAGTGGATCCACGGTAGCTGAGACCGCGTGGTTACTTAGGTACATTGGATCAAGACAAAATAACCCTACGCCACGCAGTTGAAATATTGGTGACCAGTCGGTTAAACGACCCGCCGGCTCGCGGAGTTATCCGAGCGACGGCCTACAATTCTGGGGAGTTTGGTGGGAGACGACGCAAGTTTTCCACACCTCGTGGTCGTTTTCGCCACCGACCCTCGGCCCACAACAATATATATTTTCTTGCTCAAATAAATAAAAAAGTAAATAAATAACATTTTGGCACTTCAATTTTTCATTGTGTGTGTCACCCTGGAAAACCATCAAAAATGATCAAGCATTGCATTTCTGTGGCTCCTTTAGAGGAGGCCAAGGAGGATTCCAAACAGTCAGATAAAAGGAGATGGAGCAAGCTGGCAGCCCATGCAGACAACTCACCGTCAGGTTTACGTTTCGCCTCGGCTAAAATAAAGCTGTCAATCCTCGATATCTGGTGGACTTCAGGCTCAACAACATGCCCGCGTCTTTCTGAAAAATCCTGTGTGGAAAGGTCGAGGGAAAGGGGGTAGTGTGGGGAAGGATGTTGAAAAAAAAAAACAACTCAGATGACAAGGAACTTGTAAGATTTCACCAACAACGAAAAGGTAGATCCATTTCCCATATTCAGAAAGAAACAGGCAACCCTGTTTGTAGACATGACAGCATCTGCAAAGACTGCTGGCATCAGGAGTAGATTCACACTCATTAAAAGTGGTCATGTCACTGTTTGAGTGATGAATTTTCCACTAGGCAATACAAAAATATGGGATTCTTTTTTCTTTTTTCCCCAGGCAAACTGAATAACACGTCTATTGTTTATAAGGCAACCATTGGAACAAACAATACAGATTGATGAACAATGACACAGGTTACGATCGTGGTTGAAAGCACGTTCCAGTGAGGGCACAATCATAGCCAACAGCACTCAAACAGTTAAAAAAAAGTTTACGTGTTTTTGTTCATGTAAAAATTCTCAAAATTAAACAAAACAACTGTATAACCCCAAACACACCAACTGAATGACACCGAGATTGAAGATGCATCATTGTATCTTCTTCAACAACTTTCGACAACTATGATCACTGCTCTGATCAAGCACAAGGTATGGCAACAGGTGGAAACATTGTACAGTTTGAGTGCTGAATTTTATGCACCAAACTGTGTGCTCAAACCTTACTTTCCACTTCCATGGGAAGCTTGTGTTGAAGTACGTATTGCGTGAATTCCCGCTAGTATTAACTTTATAGGGGTGGGTGGGGGAGAGAGGGCAAAGAGCTGGCAGAGGGGATGGAAGACTTGGGGTTGAGGGCTGGGTAGGGGTGGGAGGAGTAAATGGACAGCCTGATGGATTTAACATGTAATAACAGCTCCTCACAGCAAGGATCAGTGGTTCAACCACTTGCACGATTCTCCTTGTACAGGTGAAAAATCACAAGTGTCCTCCACATTCTCACTGGGGGAAAGGGTGAGGGGGAATTATTATGTTTTTCAGAGGTACACATGCATAAAGAATTATCTTATTTTATATCGTTGGATGTGGTCTTAGTGTAGTACAGGCATGATGGGCCGAATGGCCTTGTCTTGTGTGAAAGTTCCTTGTTAAGATTTATTGGCATCGTATAAACATGGTCAGAAACTTCGCAGTGATCAACAACCATTGTCAGGTTTTGTATTTGTGTGGAGCAGAATCATCTTCACTTCATGCAATGTGAACACGGCACTTCGGCATTTTCCATGAAGTTCACATTAGGGGACGACGACGGGAAAAATTCAACAATGGATGTTATTTCTGTGGCGAGGCAGCATCTACCGACATAGACCGACATTCCCATGCCTTGCTGACATCTGATCAAGGTAAACGCAATTGCAAGTTAACCCATATGCAGCATCAAAATACCTTGAAAAAAAACCCAACTGGTTGGAGAAACTTACATAATCGCAGAAACAACGTGTATGGACACAGGAGTCTTAGCTGTACACCCCATCCGGATGAAATGGGTTAAGAAACTAATCCACACAGAGGAATAGTGCCCTGATTCTCCCGTAGACAACAGTGCCCTTTTGGGACATGCATGCCGCTGGAAATTTTTCGCCACTCATTCGCAATATTAAACACAGGATTGGAGCAAATACTAAAACATAATTCCGACGTTTTATCGCAT
The DNA here is from genome assembly GCF_056783735.1 of Eptatretus burgeri. NCBI lineage: Eukaryota > Metazoa > Chordata > Myxini > Myxiniformes > Myxinidae > Eptatretus > Eptatretus burgeri. The sequence continues at coordinate 110,986,724 of NC_140967.1, read as the reverse complement.
CACTAATCACATCTTAATGTTAACATTAATGTCGATGTGTACGCTGTAGTTTCCCCGATTAATAATGCAAATAAAGGATAAACTGATAGATTAACATATTTAAGAATGTTATCAACTAGTACAGGCCTTGTCAGGTGTTGTTATTTAAAAAAAAAAAAGAGTTGATATAGAAATTAAACACAAACACCAACTGCATGTGTACAAGTGTCAAATTCAACATGAAATATTAAAGTTTAGTGCATGATTAAAGGAGAAAATTCTTTGCATTTCATCGAAAGAGTCCATGTCTTTTAAAGTGCTTGATAGTCACAAAAAGTAACATTTTGGGTAATATGACAGATGCCACACTTTTGCATTAACCATTAAAATAACAAATAACGACTTTCTATGGATTTAAAAAACCAGAAACAAAACACAGAAACGAGTGATCCGTTACTACACACCGCTTTAATAAACCACACAAATCACATACTTAATGCAAATATACATACATATATATATATATATATATATATATATATATATATATATATATATATATATATATATATATATATATATATATATATATGAACATTTTATTGATTGAAAAAATGAGGACACAAATACAATCTTATGTACGAGTTCAAATAAAGACGTTTGGTTACTTTTTGTCGAGGAAACCAGTTCCGACCTTGGACGATTTGGGAGCTTATTTTAGCCTGAAATAGTGTTTGGAACCGAGCTTTTCTGCTCCTTATTTTCACTGTAATTCAATCATTTGTCGGATTTTACATTCCGACCAGTTTCTACAATCACAGCATCACCCTGCATACCGTGTTATGATTTGTTTTTTTTTTGTTTTTTTTTTTAAACAACAAAAAATTAATAACCCAAAGTCCCCCTAACTGTAACACTAACCCAGGTTTTTGCTCCAATTCCTTCAGGTTTGGCCAGATTTGACATTCTGACCACTTTCTGTCATCACAGCAATCTCCTTCATGCTGTGATCATTTTTTTCTTCTTCTAAAAACATGAAAATAAATCAAATATGAAAAACCGTAACATAACAGCTCAGAAACCACTGTAGTTTTGATTCCCAACGTGCTCTGGCACTCATATTTTAACACATCCTCAGGGGTAGCATTTTTGTTTTGTTTGTATAGAATGTCGAGGCTCATACAAGAGCTTACAACAAGGGGAGCAGGAGACAAGAGGGGTGGGAGAGGGAAGGACAAAACAGTAGGGAACAGAGCCATTAGGATATCTGTGGGGGGGGGGGGGAGAGGAACACAGGGTATACAAGATGGACACGACAGGGACTTTCAGGAAGGAATGCAGAGAATTTGAAGGAGGTGGGTTTGGAGTGGATTAGCGGGGGTAGAAAAGATTGTGGTGTTTGGATGGGGGAAGATAAGAGATGGTGGTGAACAGCTGTTTTGAAGACCTGAAGGGAAGAGTGGGATTGAAGAGTGTGTGGGAGTTTGTTTCAGAGGTGGGAAAAAAGGAGGAATGAAAGAGCATTTGCAGTTTAGCAAATCAAATTTTGATGTTCTATGTCAAATAATAACAGAGATATGGAAGGCGTCGTCTTAGCCAATCAGGAGTGAGATACAATTGCATATTTGTCAATCGATTTTTCAAAACACATAAATCAACACCTAACTTGTTGATATGAATGTCCAAATAATCGAAATAAAGGTTAAGGCTTGTGAAAGAGCGATAACTGAATGGATCAGGGTGCAACAGAACTAAAGGAACAGGAGAGAAAGGGAGAGAGAGGGAGAGAGAGGGGGAGAGAGAGAGGGAGAGGGAAGGAGAGGGAGGGAGGGAGGGAGGGAGAGAGGGAGGGAGAGAGGGAGAGAGGGAGGGAGAGAGGGAGGGAGAGAGGGAGGGAGAGAGGGAGGGAGAGAGGGAGAGAGAGGGAGGGAGAGAGGGAGGGAGAGAGGAAGAAAGAGGGAGAGAGAGCGAGAGAGGGAGAGAGAGCGAGAGAGGGAGAGAGGGAGGGAGAGAGAGGCAGAGAGAGGGGGAGGGGAGAGAGGAAGAGAGGGAGAGAGAGAACACCAACAGCAGGGTTGAAAGACAAAATATAGTGAGAAATAATGCGTGTGGGGAGGAAAGAGGAGAAGGGGAAGACAAGATGGATACAGAAGCAAACTCTCAGGAAGGAAAATGGGAAATTTGGGGTGGAGGGTTTAACAGGAGTATGAAAGATCATGGTTTTGGATGAGGGATGATGGGAGATGGTGGTGAACAGCTGTATTGAAGACCTGAAGGGAATGTGGAAGTTGGTGCCACAGGCCGGGGAAAAAAAGAGGAACAAATGAGTGGAGGTGAGCAGTGATCCTGGATTTAGGTAGTTTCACCAGAAGGGGGTTGATGGTGGACTGTGCAGGCCCGATAGAAACGCGAAGGGGGACAAAGCATGGAAATAGCAGAGTGTGCAAGACCAGAAAGGAGGCGGTAGAAAACAGAGACTACCAACCTGTCCACGATGGAGAAGTGATGGTTCCACAGACCCAGCTTCAACATGGGAGATGCCAATGGAATCTTGAAGGCCTTGGTTTTCAATTGTTTACACATCAACACGTGACTGGAAATAAATACTTGTATTCCAAAATATACTTCCCATTTATAGGTAAGTATAAATTTAATGGCATTTTTCTTCTTCTTCTTCTTCTTCTTCTTCTTCTTCTGTAAAACCTTTGCGTTGCTTGCATATCTCTGAACAGCCCACACAGCTAAATGCTGTTGGTGAAGTCAGAACACCCATATCATTTTCTCACACAAACCTTCGACTCCAATGAGTGGTACAAATGAGAAGATTGAGAAAAGGGGACAGGCAAATAAGGATGTGCCAAATAAATTTAAAGATCCCCTGACACGCAAAAGTACTGAAATTTCATTTATACATGTCCTGGAGGAGTTTTTCATCGTAATTTCAGATCTGACAATGTTTTTTCACAATACACATTCTGTAAAATGTAAAATTAAAAAACAAACCTCTTCGGGAACGCCCCTAAAAATTCTCCTGAAAGGGGCGTAACCTACATGACGTCAACTACAGGATTACAAAGGCTGCGCGTAAATTACTCAGGTTGGTGGTCTACGTAATTCTATTGGCTTTCTGTGTGTTTCCACATTTGATTGGTCGACTCAATCACTTCGTTCATTTCTGCTTTAAAAAAAATCGAACATTTGCTTTTGAATAATGGATGGCATGGACTTTTATTTGTCTGTAACGACAGTGAGTGTGAGAGAAATGAAGGATTTTGGGCTGAATCACATGGAGAATTGTCGGATAACATCGTCGCGGGAGGTGAAGTTCAGGCAGCTGGAAATGAAATATGGCCTTCGCAGTTCGAGCCCGAAGCAGGACAAGCAAAGGAAAATGGCGATGAAATTCCCGGCGCTCATTAGGATCGGGAGGACATCGAAGGAAGACTTGGCAATAACAACTGGTTCGACTAAATCCTATTCGTAATTCAATAATGTAAATTCGACTTCCATACTGCTCGATATCAGAAATATTTTAGTGAGGTGACGTGACCAGCGCAGCACAGCGGACATGTTGCACCGCAGCGAATAAATCGCAAGCAAGGCCGGTGCATATCATCGGCCGTGTCTCTCCGTGCATGAAACGAAGCAATCTCGCTGTCCGGATATGATGAAAACTTGTGTGCAGAACACACCTTGTGACACAATTGTCTCGAGTAGTCCGATAAATCTGACGTTCTGTTGCATTTTTATTTATTTTATTCCTACTGTTGTCATGTAGCACCAGTAGAAAACAATAAGGCTGGTGTTGGCTTCGTGGTGAGGGTGGCGGCTTGGGATCCTCGGGTCCTGAGTTCAAGCCTCGTTGGCCGCTGAATTAAAATACACCAGGAGGTTGACTCAGCCTGACATCCTTCCGAGGTCGGCAAAATGAGCTGGTAAGGGGGATACTGTGTACTGGTAAGGGGGATACTGCATCAGCGGCATAGTCGCGTCCCAACCAATGATGCAACAGAGAGACAGAGAGAGAGAGACAGAGACAGAGAGAGAGAGACAGAGACAGAGACAGAGACAGAGACAGAGACAGAGACAGAGACAGAGACAGAGACAGAGACAGAGACAGAGACAGAGACAGAGACAGAGACAGAGACAGAGACAGAGACAGAGACAGAGACAGAGACAGAGACAGAGACAGAGACAGAGAGAGAGACAGAGACAGAGACAGAGACAGAGACAGAGACAGAGACAGAGACAGAGACAGAGACAGAGACAGAGACAGAGACAGAGACAGAGACAGAGACAGAGACAGAGACAGAGAGAGAGAGAGAGAGACAGAGAGAGAGAGAGACAGAGAGAGACAGAGAGAGAGAGAGAGAGAAAAAAAAAAAAAAAAACAATGAAGAAAAAGAATAATAAAAGAAAGCGACAGCACGTCAAATTTATCGGCCAAGTCAGATGGACGACGGATTTATCAGCCGAGTCGGACGGACGACAGATTTATCAGACGAGTCGGTCGGACGACGGATTTATCAGCCGAGTCGGACGGACGACGGATTTATCAGCCGAGTCGGACGGACGACGGATTTATCAGCCGAGTCGGACGGACGACGGATTTATCAGCCGAGTCGGACGGACGACGGATTTATCAGCCGAGTCGGACGGACGACGGATTTATCAGACTCGTCTAGACTCAAGAGATCTTGAGTCAATCCACTCTGTGCGAGTTTCTGTATGTGACGTCAATGCTGCAATTCGCTGGTCAACTTTTTTTAGGGGCGGGGCATAGCAAGTTGTGCAAGGAACCAGAAATGATCAAAATATTGCTCTAATTATCCCATTTTTTTATTAAAAAAAACGGGTGATTTCTTCACTAGGAAGGTCAAGTTAATATATAAATAACCAGAAAGTTTTGCATGCCAGGGGGCCTTTAAAGAGCAATGTAAAATTATTCTGCTTTAACATGCAGGGACATTTTTATTGTTCTAAGAATGGACTCTGTGCTGTATCACGCGATTGGGTTTTCGTATATCATGACTCGCCCGCTAGGGGTGGCAGGAATGTACATCAGGACGCGCAATAAAGCGGAGTTGCTGCTAACACTCTTGCTTCTCATGTTCCACTGCACCTCGTACACCACAGTTGGTGACGAGGATGGTTGATCGACCAGTCACAGCGCACGGACAGGTGCCAGTTTTCGTCTGAGACGACTTCGAATTGTTTTCAGAACAATTGGGATGCTATTTCCACGCGAATGATGTGGTCGGCGAGAGCAAACAGAAGTCGATCTTGCTCGCCTCACTATCGACGGAACATTATCGACTACTGAGTAATTTGGTGGCGCCGGACAAGCCCCGTGATGACGGGCTGTCGTTTCAGGATATTGTGCAGAAGATGAAAGCACACATGGCGCCGGAGAAGTCATTACAGCTCGCTCGATACCAGTTCGATCGCCTCTCGAAAGGTGCGGAGGAGTGCGTCGCTGATTTCATGGCACGAGTGAAGCATTCTTCCGTGGCCTGCAAGTTCACAGCGGAGGAGCGTGCAGCTCGGCTCAGAGATAGTTATATTGCTGGTTTACGAGATGCGAAGATGGTTTCGGTGGTTCTACGGCTGAAGGGTGAAGCCATTACATTTGACTCGGCGGTCGGGACTGCTACAGCTGTTGAGCAGACTCGCGGAGATGTTCGGGCCATCACCGGCCACAGCATGCCGGATGGCCCGGAGGCCCACGCGGAGTCGCGAGCGCCCCGGGACGCACACACGAGGTGACCCCGCGGACGTGTTTGGGATGCGGAGGTCGACACCTGTGCCGTGTGTGCCCGTATAAAGGCACCGTGTGTTTACATTGTCACAAGGTGGGTCATCTGAAGCGTGTGTGCCGTGGGGCGCCGGCCACCGTTAAGGTCATGGACGGCGATGTGCGAGGCGAGCGAGGCGACCTGGGGCGGAACCGGCAAACGTTGTTGAGCCTGTTTTCAATTGGCACTGCGGCGGCGCGCCCGATGACGGTGGAAATCGAAGTGAACAAAACGCCGATCACGTTTCAGGTTGATACGGGAGCGGCTGTGTCGATCATGGGCGAACAGACCGCGCGTAGACTCAACGGCCTGAAGCTTATCAGGTGAAACCTCACGCTGTTCACGTACACCGCGAGAAGATAACGCCAGTCGGGATGGCAGACGTGTTTGTGCGGTACCAAGGCCAGGTCGCCGCGCTTCCGTTGTACGTCATGCGGGGGAGGGGACCGTCTCTCCTCGGCCGAGACTGGCTGTCCCGCATCAGGCTAGACTGGGCCGCCGTTCACCTTGTGCAACCCGTGCCGAGCCGATGGGAGGATCAGTTGGAGAAGATTCTTCAAGGACATCAAGGTTTGTTTTGCGACGACCTTGGGAAACTCAATGGCGTGCAGGCAAAGCTCTTCCTGAAGGAAGGGGTGGTTCCTCGTTTTTGAAAACCACGACCGGTGCCGTATGCCCTGCGGGACAAGGTCAAGGGTGAACTGGATAGGCTGGAGGCCTGTGGAGTGATTGAACGGGTGTCGTACTCAAATTGGGCCACCCCGGTCATCACGGTGCTGAAACGGAATGGAGACGTCCGATTGTGCGGGGACTTCAAGTCCACGGTTAACCCGGGGCTCAGCGTGGAGCAATATCCACTGCCGTCAATCGATGAAATATATGCACGATTACCAGGGAGTCGATACTTCACGAAGCTAGACCTGCGTGATGCATATTTTCACCTGGCAATGGATCCCGGGAGTAGCGAGTTTTTGACAATCAACACGTGTCAAGGGCTCTATCGATATACCCGACTCTGTTTTGGGATTGCTTCAGCCCCAGCCTTGTGGCAGAAAGCCATGGATCAGGTTTGCATTGGCCTGCCCGCTCAGACCTACCTGGACGATGTGCTCATTGCGGGGAAAACGGCGGACGAGCACCTTGCGAACATTGCCCAAGTGCTGACAAAGCTAGAAGCCTGCGTTTGAACAGGGACAAGTGCGCGTTCTTCAAGCAGCACTTGGAATACCTCGGACACATCATCACGCCGGAGGGGCTGTTGAAAGGCCCTCGGAAGGTGGAGGCGATTCAGCACATGCCACCGCCTCGCGACAAGATGCAGCTGCGCTCGTTCATTGGTATGGCCCAGTATTACCAAAGGTTCGTGCGCGGGCTCAGCTCACAACTTGCGCTGTTAACGCGGTTGCTCAGGAAGGACGAGCGCTGGGCCTGGGGGCATGCACACCAGGTGTCGTTCGACCGCATCAAGCGGCTGCTCACAGAGGATACGGTCCTCGTGCACTCCGAGCCTGCGCGTCCGCTCTTATTGGTATGTGACAGCTCTGCATATGGCATCGGGGCAGTGCTCTCCCACAGGATGGACGATGGTTCCGAGTGGCCTGTTTGTTTTGCATCCCGGACCCTGTCCACAGCAGAGCAGGAATATTCCCAGATCGAGCGCGAGGCTCTCAGCCTCGTCTGGGGTGTGCGGAGGTTTCATCAATACCTGCTCGGGCGGCATTTCACTTTGCAGACGGATCACAAACCGCTTCAATTCATGCTGAGACCCGAACGCGGGGTAACGGTGGTAACGGCCGCGCATATACAGCGGTGGTATCTGTTTCTTGCTGCTTACGATTACGATATTCAGTTCCGAAGCACCGAGAAGCATGCTTACTGTGACGGGCTCTCGCGCTTGCCGTGCCCGGAGGGTCCAGCTGTGTCTGATTCGGCCGACCGGGTCAAGGTGTTCGCGCTGGGCCAGGTCCAAAGCGGGCCGATCAAAACCAAACAGGTCGCGGTGGAATCGGCTCATGATCCAGTGCTCGCCCGTGTCGTCCAGGCGATTTCTATGGGGAATTGGAGCGATCTACCTTCGACACCGGCATTTCAACCGTTCACGTCACGCGCATTGGAGCTGTCGTTGGTCCAACGGTGCGTTATGTGGGGAATGAGGGCGGTGATTCCGCCGAAGTTCAGGCAGCGGTGTTTGGAAGAACTGCATGTCAGTCACCTTGGCGTCGTGAAGACCAAGAGTCTTGCTCGTAGCCTGTTGTGGTGGCCGGGGTTGGACAAAGACATTGAGCAGATGGTTAAGCGTTGCACCACGTGTCAAACAGATGCTGATAACCTGCGTCGAGCCTCGGGACTATGGCCGACCCCAGCCAGGGCCTGGGAAGAGGGTCCATGTGGATTTTGCGGGGCCAGTTAATGGCAAAATGTTTTTGATTGTGATCAATGCATTCTCTAAATGGCCAGAGGTTGTAGTATTGCAGCATACATCAGCAAACATTACAGTAGAGAAACTGCGGACGATCTTTGCTAAGAAAGGATTACCTGAGATCCTGGTCTCTGATAACGGTCCGCAGTTCACCGCAGGTGTATTTGATGAGTTTATGCGTCAAAATGGTATTCGACATCTAAGGTCCGCACCGTATCATCCTGCGACGAATGGGCAGGCTGAGTCGTTTGTTAAGATGTTGAAACGGGCTTTGCGCAGGGGGGGTGTTGCACCTGTGCAGACGGTGGTCGATGTCTTTTTGCTCCATTGCAGGAACGCGATTCATCCTGTCACGGGCGATTCTCCTGCCATTCGTCTCTATGGACGGGCATTGCGGTCCAGACTGGATTTGCTGCGACCTGGAGGGTCGGTGAGTGGGGCGGTGTCGCGCCCAATGCTGCTGCGCGGTTTTGATGTGGGACAGCGGGTAATGGTGCGCGATTATTTCCACGGTTACAAATGGGTGCCGGCTGTGGTCTCTGTGGTACTGGGGCCGGCGAATTGCATGGTGCGGACTGATAGTGGGGAGGTGTGGAAGCGGCACGTGGACCAAATGCATGATCGCTGTTCAGCGTCACCTCCCCCCGTGCCGAGCGATGTGGGTTCCCCACCTGTAATGTCGCCGTGGCCAGACGTTGTATCGCCTGGGCCGGACGTGCCGACGCCCGCGGGGTCTTCACCTGATTCAGTCCTGCCCGAGGACATCGGGCAGGCTGGTCGGCCGGGGGCGGTTGTTATTGCGGATGGGGCAAGTCCGGCGAGGGTGTCACCTCGACCGAGCCGGGAGGCATCTGAGCCTGGGCCGTCTGGCGTTGCTGCCCGCCCGAGGCGGGTCAGGATGTGGCCGCGGTACTTGGAGGATTTTGAGTGTTGATTGGTTTCGGTTGGTCATGTTATGATTGTCCTTTCATCATTTGACGAGGGGAGGAGTGTGCTGTATCACGTGATTGGGTTTTCGTATATCATGACTCGCCCGCTCGGGGTGGTAGGAATGTCCATCAGGACGCGCAATAAAGCGGAGTTGCTGCTGACACTCTTGCTTCTCATGTTCCACTGCACCTCGTACACCACAGACTCAAATGGTTTGCAACACTTTATTCAGCAGTTCAAATAATCTCAGCCTTAGGTGGGTTATACTTTGAAACAAGAGTCAAAGGATAATTTACGTTTGGGATTTTAATTTTCATTTATTGGAGGGATCATCATGATCTTCCTGAAATGTTGTCCACAAGCCACCTACCTCAGATGTCACTCCAGACTCAACAGGGTTTCTACCATGCAGAATTGTGCCGAGCAGTTGACTGGTTTGCTCACGTGGAACGATGTTCTCCTCTTGGATGCGGGTCCATGCCACCTGTGCCCGTGCTGAATCGCCGTTTTTGTCTGAATGGTCAACATGAGCACAAACATTTGCTTCTCTAAAGGTGTTGTGAATGGCTAAAGATGGAACGGCAGCAAAAACAACAAATTGGTCAACTGATAATATGCGTTCCAAGTCTGGAAGAACGAGTACTTTGAGTAACTATGTAGAAACATCCGCTCCCTTCGGTACACATCATAATCGGTCCAATAATTCGTTCTCAGTTTGTCTGCATTTCTTAATTTCTAAAGAGGTGATACCACAGATTTGCAGCAAGTAGTAGTACAGCTGGTCACGATCGCAGTCAGGCAGGTTCTCAGTCATCTGCACCATGTGCTCCAGGATGTCAGCCTGGAGAAAATAACATGAAGTTTGTGATGCTTGGTGAGGCTGACGTTAATTTGAAATGTTTTTGCATTGATCCAAGGCTCAGAGTGGAGCTTGCACATCAATCACATGCTGGGCGAATAATTTGATAGATTATCAATGCAATATAATTTTAATTAGAGCGTTAATCATCAATTGACAAATATATTTTTGGACTTGCATATTTTCAAAATTTAAATGCAGGATGAACTATCATTTTACACAACAACAATACCCTTCAACACAAAAACTACAGCAAATTAGAAGTGTGGATTTGTGTTTGAAACATTTGCTACCTCTGCCACCGAAGGTGGACAGATGTTATGCATTCACCACTGTCTGTCTGTGAGCACCATATTTCAAAAGTTTAAGGATGGATTCGGATGACAATTGGTGGACCAGTTGGGTGTGTGACAAGGAAGGATAAATCGATTCCATTTTGGGGAAGATCCAGATCCGGATACAACAATTTTTTTTTAAGAGTGATTATTCACCATTGAGAGATGGGGCCAAAAACCATAGATGCAGCATGATACCTCAAAAGGTTGTGGACGAGTTATGACAAAACGAGGTGGACGAGTTGGTTAGGTGACAAGAACAAGCCGATTCGATTTTGGTTAAGGTCTTGATTCAGATCCGGCCTATCAGTGGGTTACAAAATGTAAACTGTTCAGCCTTGCGGAAGTATGAGTTCTAATGAGTGCAATTCTACTTTGTTATAAATGTCACAAGCTGCATGAAGAGCTTTCCACCAGTGATGAACCAACTTTTTGAATTTTAAAATGAATGAAATGACAAAAAAAAAATTCAAAATAAGCAAACAAGCATTCAAAAACAAACAAACAAACAAAAAAAGTCTCTAATGGTCATCAACGTGAAATGCAGGAACACACATTTGAGAGATGTGAATCTGGGCTCCAAGCACTGTGAGCCATGATTCCAGATAGGAACACAAAACAGGCCAATCAAAAGGCTTGCGATTTCCTGCAGCCAGGTAGCTTCTAATCGTTCTGGAGTTTGAACAAATCCACTTGTTTGATAAGCTTTTCGCTCAGTACAGTGGTCGAGAGTGAGGACAATGCACTGGTATCTCAGACATGAGTTTACATCCGACTGAGGGCAGAAATATTAATGATTTGGATTCAAATTTTCTGGGACTTGAACTGGTCTCAAAAGAAAAACCATGTTGCCAACAGATAGTCACCAAAAATCCAGGTGGCTCGTTAATGACCTTCAAGGAGGAGTTAATCTAACAGCTCTGCCTGATATGGTCCACTCGTGATGCCAATCCATATTTTGAGGTTCACTCCCAGATACCTCAGGGGAATGCCTTGAATTCAATGCCTTGAACCAAATAATAAGAAAACCCACGATGAATCACCAAAGACAAATAAATGATGACTCATTATTAAAAAAAAAAAAAAAAAAAAAAAAAAAAAAAAAACTTTGCAGTGGCAACTTCAATGACACACACAAATAAAACTCAGGCAAGGAAGGTAAGACCAACACACACATTAACTTGTAAATAGACAAGGCATATTGTATCCCATTCATTGGCCAACAAAAAAGCCATACCTCATTTTCTGCAACACATTTCTCTGCAAACCACTGGAGCATGCGTGGCTGAGCCCGGATAGCAGGTGTCTAGACATGGACAAAAGAAATATCAGCAAATGTGTCGATTTTTTTTTTTAAAGAATGCAAATATCATCAAGAAACTGACCAAATAGAGCACTGGAGTATCAGGAGGAACCCAAACAGGCAAAGATGGAGTCATCAGGAGGAACCTGGATATGATTTGGGTTTAGGCCACCACTCCACCACCCTCAAACCCATCCAGGCACAGCCAAGTGAGCCATAAAAAAAACTGTTTGCAAGATTCACCTCTCCATCAACAAAGAAAAGGGAGAGAGAGATGGAGAACATAAAGAAAGAAAGAGATACGAAGGACAAAACACACACACAAACACGCCAAAAGAAAACACACCACATACCAACATAAGTTTACAAACCACACACCAACAAAAAGCACACCCACACGCCACTCACACTAAAAATACCTCACTACTTCTTACCTTACCTCCACAGAATGTACACAGGAATCAACCAGCACACACATCAACAAACAGGCCCTCTATTTATAATGAAGATCCATTTCCAGTAAACACTGACACACTTCTAGTTTAATTAATTAAAAAACTCTATTACTCATTTTGTTTTTATTTTTTCACACAACTTCCAATGCTACGGGAACCTATTCACACAAAAACCAACCAAACTTGAACAAGAGATCACAATGACATCTAAAAACCTTCTCAGATGACTAAATCAAACAAGTAGCATAATGATCCCTCTCCAACATGATGGAATACATCTTCTTGGCACAATTCACAAAAATCATCCTGAACAGAACAAATCCCAGCAAATCTAATAAGCTGAGATTAAAACAAGTTCCAACCTAACTTTACCGGTACATTACTAGATGGAAACGTATACATGACGAGAGGAAAACTAAAATAGTGAACTTTATGATGCACATTTGAACTTAAACAATTATTTACAACTCTAACTCACACATCCACATATTCCACGACACGGTGATCATTACTAACTACTCTTATCTGATATTCCGCTTTCTGGATAAATCCGATAAATCAGCCGATCAAAAAACTTAGAATTAACCACGCAAATATCATCAATATAACGACATGCAGAAGATAATATTTTAGGGAAACCTAACTACTACTTCTTCATCAACTTCTGCACAAACGAAAACTCGCAATAAACAAGGAAAATGTCCGCTAATAGGGGGCTACAGTTCCCTCCCATTGGAATGCCTTTTGTTTGTTGAAATATTTTCCCACCAAAAGATACAAAATGTTAAAGAAAATATAATTAACATCATCTTTAAATTTTTGTTTGTCAAAACAATTGATACCCACATATTTTTATAAGAAAAGAATGACTTTGCAAACCTGACACATAAATTTATTTCCAGACCTAAAAAAAAACAAAAGAAAAAACTACCACTAACACTACAGAGTGCATCCTCAACCAGTACTAAATCCAAATTTGATCACAAAATATAAAATTCAAAAACATCAGCAGATTAAATAATGAGGAATCTAATCCTATCTAAAAACTCAAAAGTGGAATGAATACTCCAGGAAGTGTAAATACCAGATTTATTAGTAATCGCGAAACAATATCTCCCAAACCACTCGTAAACCTGAGTTAACCAGAACTTACAATTGTTTCAAAGTGCATTGCCGAGCTCCCATTATAAAGCTCAACTTATACAGGTTTTTATGAAGCTTTGGGATCAAGAAAATGGGGGAAATCGATAAATTAACCTTTTTACATTTGATGTTAAAATTATTACTCAAAACTCCGTGATGCTCAGATGTAATGTCTTGAAGACACTTTTGACATGGACACCTATCCAAACAAGATATTCTGGTTTTGTATCTCAAATTAATTATCTGAAATTTGTCGAATTAGTTTTTCACTTGGAAGTTGTGGATTGCTATGTGTATATAAAAGGTGCAAAAAGTATGATTTAATGCAATTTAATTCCAGGCTCTAAGACAACAAAAGGTAAAAATTCCGAAAGGTGGTGTTGGTCAGATACGGAGTGGGATCACGCGCCAGAGTAGCGTGTCGCAGCATCCACTTTCCGCTGGTACTTCAGGGGCCTCCATCTGGCCATCCCCCCAGGCAGATGCCTGGCCCATCCCCCATCTCCTTGAGATGCCGATCAATCTGCTGCAACCACGAGGCACGTGGTTGGCCCATTGGCCTCCTCCACTAACGAGACTCCCTCACTGAGAGAATCTGGTGAGCAGGATCAGCATCAGCAAAATGAGCCACATGATCATACAGCTGCAGCTGACGCTCACAGAATATACAAGTAACAAATCTCATCTGAATCTCTCTCAGCAACTGCTCATAAGACACAAAGTCCAACAAACGATAGCCAAGCATTCTCCAAAGAGACCTGGTGTTAATTCTCCATCACAGATCCCTGGTCAGAGTGCAAGTCTCACATTCGTAGAGCGAGACAGAAAGCGCCAAGGACTTAAAGCTTTCGTCGTCCTGCATCGGAAC
>NC_140967.1:110935138-110967638 GCF_056783735.1 Eptatretus burgeri | reverse complement strand
TTGTAATTTCGTAAATACACTATTTATTTCGTAAATACGTAAATACACTACGACGCGTCTCGATATTGGCTTAATCAAGGCAAGTGACAAAATATCGGAAGTTGTTTTTTTTGTTTGTTTTTTTTTCTTCTTCTTCCTCTTCTTGTTCTTCTTCTTCTTCTTCTGGTGAAGACAAAACCTTTAGGACGCGGCTCTTGGACACATTTGTCCTTGTTTAGAATACTAGTGCGAGGAAAATGAAACACCCTTCACCAAATAACAGGAAAATCTGATTTTTATTGACTTTTATTGACCTTTGAACATTTTCCTGAAATTTAAGGACATTTAAGTACTTAAATTGTACAACTCAGAAATGTTGGACTTTATGGGTTTTAGGACCCGTACGAACCTAGTGTCGGAACATTTGCTATGTTAATCGTCTCAGTTATACTAGCAGATACCCGTCTACGACGGGTATGGGGAACAGGACGGATCACAATACTCGGTTTCGGTAGTTTCTTTGGATGTTTTACGCCGCATTCAACAGCTCAGTTCATATTGGTGGTGTGGATGCGTGCCCATGGTCGTGTTTGAGACCGGACGCTTTAGATTGTTGGCCTTGACACATAGTGCCGGATGAGTAACACAAACTATTTGACATATTCATCGTTTCTATATTACCTCCATCAACAGATTAACAACATGGAAGGATAAAAGTCGTAAATGCTGAGTTGAACAAACGTCCTGAACTCATGGACTTAGTTAAGTAAAGCATGCCATATGGCATCTGGCAGTCGGTTTGCCGCCGAACGCTGCTGTTTGTGACATCAATTCCCTCTTTGAAAATTCTATCTATATTTGATTTTTTGAATCCACTATCACTTGCGTAAATACATGGAACACATAATGTGAAGATTTCGGAAGTATGAACAGAATATGTTCGGAGAAAAGTGTTTTAAAAGTTCCAGGCTTACGCCCATTATATTATGATGGTATGATATAACTGGCTGACATATTTGCCTTCTGTCACGAGCAGCTGCCTTAAAAGACAAAGGCACATTGTACTGGTCAAATACGAGGCGCACTTCATCCACATTGTTGTATCTGCAGAGTAAACAGTTTACGAAGTGTTCAGCTCGTTGATTGCAGTTCTATATATGCTCTGGTTTGTCCAATGATTGGACTTCTGCCATTGCATTCACAAGTGCCACCTTTACTCCAGGATCTCCGACAATGTCGTCTGACTGGTTTGCTCGATTACCACCTTCACCTTGAATGTCGTCTGCGGGTTGTCTGGAGACGTCATATCTTGATTCATTTCTTTCAGGTAGCTTCTCCAGAATGCCCATCAGGCGATTATTCAGTTGACAGTACAGCATTATCCCATCAGCTGCAAACATCAGCCATGGCACAACTGACAGATAGGACTTTCCTACAGTTTCAGCAAGGTTGATCTCTGGTCTAGATTTGTAGACCAACAACATATGGGCAAAAAGGTTCCAGTCTTCTTTGAGTTCAATGATCTTGACCCCGGTGTTCATTTTCAGTTGTTTTCCTGTAGTTTTCCATGTCTTTAGTTGGCGTTTCTTCATTGGGGCCCATATGTTGGTTGTGCCTGACTTGACACGGTCCTTGATAAATCCTTCGAATAGCTTTCTTCTCCCGATGGTGTGCTGTTCGCAGAGATCGTTTCGTACTTTCTTGGGCGCGACTTCCTTTGTCACCAAGTTGTAGAGTTCCTTACTGTCATCTGTGAACGGATTGGTGAAGCTCTGGATAGTAGCAGTGAGTGCTGTAATGTTCTTCTCTTGCTGCATCAAAACAGTTTGAGAAACAGCATGATGATGCATGTGTTTAGGAGAGGATATGCCACCCACTTGGTGAACATTTCCTGAAAGCTGTGCTAGTTCTGGCGGGATGGCAAAGAACTTTGTGTGAGCATTCGTGTTCCGGGTGATTCCGAAGAATCATCCAACTACTTTTATGGCACGATCTGTATTTTTTTTATTTTTTTTTACCCTCTTCTACCCATGCATTTTTTTTTAAATCAAACATTGCATCTGTATCTGATAGAGTTTCTCAGTGTGGCAGGAATTGCACCTCCATGAAATCTGGAGACGTATAAGCAAAAGCTCTTGATTACTGTTGGAATGTATGGCAAAATGAACGAAAATGCGCAAAAATACATGTCCGGGAAAACGTCTCATTTCCATGACCAGAACAGTTTTCCAGACAGCGATCATGGTTTTTATTGTTCTTTGGGGTCTTCTTGACAGATTTAGACTCGTGGTTTGCTTTCATGAAGAAATTCCCATGGGACTTCTTTTCCGTATATTCGGTACCGATGACGATGACTTCCAATACAGACTATGTGAGTACTCGTCAAAATTAATGAAAAGGAAAACGTCATGTTGTGGTGCACAAAGCTACCAGAGTGCAGCTCAATCAAAATCTGTTCATAATCTGAAGTTGTATCAATACAACAAAGAGATATCTGAGATCACAAAGCAATCACCAAGAGTAAGCCTCCCTCCATGCCCACGATCAAATAATGGCCATATTTTTTCGGACCACCATATCACCTTGACCTTCAACATAAGGAATAGTGTAAATTAAGGAAATGTGTCCCCATCTACATTCAATCCATAAAAACTCAACATCACGAAAACCGGAGGAAAATTATTCAAATTATGATCAAAAAGGTGTTTTTAGTTAATTCGGTCACAATCCGAAAAAGGTAAGTCCAGGACATGAATCAAATATCAGGTGCCCAACTTCGGTGCAGGTACACGATTACAATGCAAAAACAGTTTGGAAGGCGAAGCGGCTTTCGAGAATCCACATTGGCAAAATTGACTGATGCCAAAATAAAATAAAATAAAATAAGACAAAAAAAATGCATATATATTGTTACGGTTGTGGAAATTCACAGATCACCATTCAGCGAAGATCAGTTATGTCGATAAGTGTGTGTCCAGGTGAGATTTCCCCACCGATGTATAACGGGATTTATTCATGTACCGGACTGTGAATCTTGAGGTAGTGTTATTCTTTTCTATCTTTATTTTAAACAATCATCTCCTCACCACCTTCTCCACAACCGCCAACATCTCCTCACCAGCATCTCCACGGCGCCGCGATCTTTTCACCAACAACAACATCCCCAACAAACAACATCTCCACAAACAAACACGATGGCATCCTCGACAGCGGCAAAGTGATTTCAAACACGGCCGCGCTTGACGGCGAGATCGGATCAGAACGACGAAAGGGGCAGAGCCAGCCGGGGGTGAAGGTTCAAAGGTGAAAGGAGGGCGCTGATTTTGGGCGATGGAGACCAGAGCGACCCCTCCCCTTGGGGCTATAAAAAGGCGCGTTTCAATATATATATATATATATACATATATATATATATATATATATATATATATATATATATATATATATATATATATACATATACATATATATACATATACATATATATATATATATATATATATATATATATATATATATATATATATATATATATATATATATATATATATATATATATATATATATATATATATATATATATATATATATATACATATATATGCTTAGCTCATAGGAGGCGAAATACAACTGATGAACAAGTCAGTGCAATTTGCAATTTTCACAGTAAATGTTAAACAGACTTCAAAAACAACTTTGGGGCAACGTACAAATTAACATTTGTAGAAAAGAAAGTAAAAAGTGGTGAGGGGGTTTCAAATTTATGGCATGGGATATGGGGGTTGGGAGGAGAGAAAAATAAATAGAAAGAGATGGGGAAATAAATGGGAAGATTGCTCTTCAAAAGTAGTATGAGGGATGAAAGTGATCAACGGACATGTCATGGATGGCAACTCACCTTTCTTTAAGAGTTCTGGGTCATTGGCTTTTACCATTGCGTCGAAGAGCTCATACTCATTGGGATATCGACGGTACTTTTGTACACATTCGATGAAGGAATCCAATGCCTCCGCCAAGTCTCCCCTGATAACACACGAGATATTTCTTAATGAGAAGAGGACTCCACAGGATAGTACGTTAAACCAGCACTTACTAAAAGGGGAATGAGTGATTTAGTGTAGATTTACAAAAGTTTTCATCAACATCAGTCTGCGACAATGCTGTTTCAGACTTAAATGATCTCATTATAATCTCCTCGGTCCTTTTCTTCAGTGTACCGAACGTTATCCTTTGAAATGGATGGACATTCACGAGCCATGACCAAGGAGAATAAATGAAACAGATGAAATATTCAAAGATTAAGGTAGTCTGTAGCCTGTATCACATTCTCTCTGATACTTTTGTTATGTTGTGATCTTTCATAATCCCATATACTATGGTGATTGGTGATCCCAGGTGTATTTGAACAAGTAAAAATCTTTTTCAAAATAAATTTATCCCAAACCACTTATTACAGTTGAAGAAAATATTTTAAAAACTTGAGTTCATTAAAATTCAGTGAACTAGAACAATAACAACATCAACTAGAGAGTTCATAGAACACCTAAACCCATGCAGTCTTATGAAACAAGGAAGGACATGGGCAAGGGGTCTGCGAGCTACAAATTTTATTAGTCGTGATGACATAAAATGTCGTAATATTTTGTCCAAGTACTGCGAAATGGAAGGGTTTTGAAAGTGCCAGTATAAAAAGGCGATTTGTGTTCTACATTGTACAAGTACATAATTTAGTTGATATAAAATAAATACTTTAAAGGTTGTTGAAAATTTTTGGAAGTTTACCACGGTCTTTTACACCAGCTTATTTAACACGTTACATTAGTTATTCATGCATGTTGTTGGCGTCACAAGTTGTTGGTGTCCTTTGTGACGTCCTTAAACGGGAACCCAAATGCTAAGACCATCTCGACGCTGAAGTATCCCTTGATGCCCCACAAAAATAGATGTGATGTCTTTTTCTGATTTAAAAAAGGAGGTAAATTTGCAAACAAAAGTTGAAATCTTCTTCTTCTTTTTTAGATTAGCCGTGATGTCACAACATGAAAGCAAGTGCCACTTCCATATTGTTTACAGGTTAAATCGTGGTACAATTAAATTCAAACAGTGAATATTTTTAGAAGTTCTACAAATATGCCTCGTTGACACGTCCTTGGTGGTTATCACATACAAACCAAGATGGTTTCATGCTACACAAAAAGCCAAAAGATCCGAGAGATGCCAGAAGTTGGATGAGCTTTGTCCGAAAGACCGACATGTGGATCGGGTGGTTCAGGCCTACAAAATGCTCGCTTTTGTGCTTGGAACATGTTACAGAGCACTGTTGTGAAAAAAACAAATGGCAAGATATTGTGGTTATCCACCATGATCAAGAGACGATGCAATCCCCATGATTAAGCGGAAGAAACAGCCATCGCTCAAAACGACAACACAATGTCTACCCAGGTACCAGCACATGCACACGGGCGATTAGAGCGATGAATCATACACCTGTTGCCATTACCCGGCAGTTACAACAACAGCACCTGAAAATAATCAATTAGCAAAACAATTTTTTACAAATAAAATGAACCACCGTCTATTTATGGTGGAGAGAAAGTATGTATGTATCAACATCTACTCTTCCGAGATTATTTGAACGAAGGCGCTGAAACTTTAGAGCGCTGGAAACAGAGAGAGAGGAGCGAGAGTGTGAGAGTGTGAGAGTGTGAGAGTGCGAGAGTGTGAGAGTGTGAGAGTGTGAGAGTGTGAGAGTGTGAGAGTGTGAGAGTGCGAGAGTGCGAGAGTGCGAGAGTGCGAGAGTGCGAGAGTGCGAGAGTGCGAGAGTGCGAGAGTGCGAGAGTGCGAGAGTGCGAGAGTGCGAGAGTGCGAGAGTGCGAGAGTGCGAGAGTGCGAGAGTGCGAGAGTGCGAGAGTGCGAGAGTGCGAGAGTGCGAGAGTGCGAGAGTGCGAGAGTGCGAGAGTGCGAGAGTGCGAGAGTGCGAGAGTGCGAGAGTGCGAGAGTGCGAGAGTGCGAGAGTGCGAGAGTGCGAGAGTGCGAGAGTGCGAGAGTGCGAGAGTGCGAGAGTGCGAGAGTGCGAGAGTGCGAGAGTGCGAGAGTGCGAGAGTGCGAGAGTGCGAGAGTGCGAGAGTGCGAGAGTGCGAGAGTGCGAGAGTGCGAGAGTGCGAGAGTGCGAGAGTGCGAGAGTGCGAGAGTGCGAGAGTGCGAGAGTGCGAGAGTGCGAGAGTGCGAGAGTGCGAGAGTGCGAGAGTGCGAGAGTGCGAGAGTGCGAGAGTGCGAGAGTGCGAGAGTGCGAGAGTGCGAGAGTGCGAGAGTGCGAGAGAGCGAGAGAGCGAGAGAGCGAGAGAGAGAGAGAGAGAGAGAGAGAGAGAGAGAGAGAGAGAGAGAGAGAGAGAGAGAGAGAGAGAGAGAGAGAGAGAGAGAGAGAGAGAGAGAGAGAGAGAGAGAGAGAGAGAGAGAGAGAGAGAGAGAGAGAGAGAGAGAGAGGAACAGAGAGGCAGAGGCAGAGACAGAGAGACAGGCAGACACACACACAGAGCATTTTGGAAGAATGGTAGGAAGGAGAATGCCTGAATCTCTGAATGTGTGGGATGGGTGTGCTGGAGCTGTGAACATTTAATCCCAAAAAGCAATGAGGGTTTTGAGAAAGCCACAATTACGGAGCTTGAGGAGTATTTTTTTTTTTCACCAGAGAGCTCCTGAGAGCTCCTGCACAGCTTTCCTCCAGACTTGAAAGTGACCTCTCAGCATTATTGCTTACTGTATTCCGTGCTGCGTTCTTACAGAGTGAGTGAACAGGCCCTAATACAAGAACTGTGAAGAAATTTGCGTTGCGTGGGTTTATGTTGTGGGTAATTTGGGGTAATATTGTTTGTTGTTTGTTGTGGTCATTATTTTAATAACAATCCATGAACTGTTACTCCTGCCGAGTCTCCATTCTTGCTGTACAAGTGGTTTGGTTTTCACGATCAGCACCCTTAAGGTGCATAATTGGGTGAAATAGATTAGCACTTATTGAAGTAAATTAAAGTGACATTGTTGTGCATAATAACCATCCGGCGAGGTTATACATCGGACTGGCGCACCATGCGAGCACGTAACCCTCGGTCCGCTTCTTACCCTTTGATGAGGTACCCGGGACTCAAGGCCTGTAACCACGATTTGGGGTATCGCTTGACAGCCCATGTGATTTGGTTATCCCCAGTTATAGCCTATTGCTATAACAATATTGTACTATAATAATCACAAACAACACAATATTTAATTCATAATCTTCGAAGTTAGGATTGAAGACACATGATGCATTACTCACTGTTTTTGCAATGCCTGAGAAATTGGTGCTGGCTTGAGTTGCCAAAATGTCTCGAGTTCGCGGCATTCCACACAAACATCTTTAATCTTCTTGCAAAACATAGACTATACTATTTTCAGCAAGCAATTCACAAACTCGATCCACCAAGGGGGTTGGGTACTCTGCAAGTTATATATAAATAGCTTTGCCAATGTAATTTAATTTCCAGTGACATATTTTCAGGCCCCCCAAACAAACAAACGGCAACGTTGTCAGACGAAATGAAAACCCGTCATTCTTGTTACAAAAACAGCTAAAATTGATGAAAAAGCAGCCGTAATTGAAACCAACACAGTAATTTCGGTCGCAATAGCAAATATAATGGAAACCAACACGTTTATTCTACACACAAGAACGGTCGTGACGGGAACAAGAACGGACAATCCCGAAATAGATTGGTGGGGAACGGAAGCAAGATTGGTTATTTCCATCGCGAAACAAAAGCGGTTCATTCCGGTTACTGTTGTGCGAACAAGATGGTGGATGCAGTAGAACGACCTGTTACGGTATGTAAATTTTTCGTGCTTGTGCCTCGAACATAAATGTAATATAGATAATACATAGTGGGTAGTACCTGCTGTAGTTTTAACAATTTATTAAACCGAATTTTGGTGTGATGATAATGTTTGGTTTGCCTGTATTTCGAGCCCCCGAGTGAAGGATCGGTAGTTGTGTATGCCCAGTTCAACATAGGGGATCGTGTATGGGATCTTTTTAGTTTTTACTTCATATTAACTTTGTTATTTTATTGCAATTTATTATTACTATCAAATTTTACCTCTTGCAAATATAAACGATCAATCGTCACTGATCGCTGCAGCAAGGGGGCACGAATTACACGAAATGTCAGCCACACATTAAGTCAAGTGGGCGCATTTATCGCTGCTTGTATAATATCCTGTACCACAAACGGGTTTTCATTAACAGACATGATATATTCAAGGCAGAATACATTAAAGTTAACTTACCATAACTTCAAGAACTTTTCAAGCCGCCATGTTTTCCACGTTATGGTAACCGGAATTAATCGCTTTCGCTTCGTTCTCCTCCGTTTCACGACGGAAATAACCGATGTTGCTTCCATTCCCCACCCTTCTATTTCGGGATTGACCGTTCTTGTGTCCGTCCACGACTGTTCTTGCGTGTAGAATAAACGTCTTGGTTTCGGTTATATTTGCTATTGCGACCGTAATTAGTGTTGGTTTCCATTTCAGCCGCTTTTTCATCAATTTTAGCTGTTTTTGTAACAAGAATGACGGGTTTTCATTCCGTCTGACCACGTTGGCTTCCGTTTGTTAGGAGGGCCTGATTTTGGAAGAACCTGGTCACATTTGTCACAAATGCAAACGATTTTGAGGACAGAACATAAACTAATTTGCCATCCCAAAATAAAAGTTTTTGTTTTGTAAACTTTACAAAAATATATCCACAGAACAAGGATTTATTCAGGAGACAATGAAATGCTCAATGATTGAACTCCAGTTTGGGAGCACCCCCAGAATGATCACGTTATAAGTGTGGAATGGCCCATAACTCACTCAATGCAAGATGCAAATTACATTTCCAAATAAAACATCTGTAAGAAATACAGCAGCAACTTACTTTTCCAATGGTACGCTCACAAAGGGAAGAAACAAGGATTTGTTCATAATTATCAGTTCATAGTCGTAAAGGGTTTTGAGCAGCTGGTGAGCTTCTGCAGCTTTTCCTTGCATTATGAGCTCGGTAAGCTTATACTTCAATCCAACGACCAACTGCTGCTTGTGATTCTGGTGTGGAAGTTCATGCAATATGGTCTGGAATTCTGTAATAAAAAAAAAAAACAGGTCATATAAGTGAGAGACAGTAAATTTAAAAAAAACACAAAATTCCCCTGTCACCACAAGATCCATGTGTACTTACACACAAGCATGACAATGTATGCACATGAGCAAGTTGTGAACAAGCAATAAAGAGGCAAAGGATAAAAACCGCAAAAATTATCAACTTGTTAACATTTATGATGACTTGCAGAGTACCCAATCCACAACTCGGACTTGTGCATGTTACACTTAAAAATAAAAAATAAAAAACTGAATTCAGCTTTTTCTGGAAACAGTGTATTGGCTCGTGGAGGAGCAAGAACACAGAACGGAGCAGGACGTAACAGAATGAAACGAGCAGCGCAAATGAGGGAAACGAGCAGCGCAAATGAGGGAAACGAGCAGCGCAAATGAGGGAAACGAGCAGCGCAAATGAGGGAAACGAGCAGCGCAAATGAGGGAAACGAGCAGCGCAAATGAGGGAAACGAGCAGCGCAAATGAGGGAAACGAGCAGCGCAAATGAGGGAAACGAGCAGCGCAAATGAGGGAAACGAGCAGCGCAAATGAGGGAAACGAGCAGCGCAAATGAGGGAAACGAGCAGCGCAAATGAGGGAAACGAGCAGCGCAAATGAGGGAAACGAGCAGCGCAAATGAGGGAAACGAGCAGCGCAAATGAGGGAAACGAGCAGCGCAAATGAGGGAAACGAGCAGCGCAAATGAGGGAAACGAGCAGCGCAAATGAGGGAAACGAGCAGCGCAAATGAGGGAAACGAGCAGCGCAAAGGAGGGAAACGAGCAGCGCAAAGGAGGGAAACGAGCAGCGCAAAGGAGGGAAACGAGCAGCGCAAAGGAGGGAAACGAACAGCGCAAAGGAGGGAAACGAACAGCGCAAAGGAGGGAAACGAACAGCGCAAAGGAGGGAAACGAACAGCGCAAAGGAGGGAAACGAACAGCGCAAAGGAGGGAAACGAACAGCGCAAAGAAGAGAAACGAACAGCGCAAAGGAGGGAAACGAACAGCGCAAAGGAGGGAAACGAACAGCGCAAAGGAGGGAAACGAACAGCGCAAAGGAGGGAAACGAACAGCGCAAAGGAGGGAAACGAACAGCGCAAAGGAGGGAAACGAACAGCGCAAAGGAGGGAAACGAACAGCGCAAAGGAGGGAAACGAACAGCGCAAAGGAGGGAAACGAACAGCGCAAAGGAGGGAAACGAACAGCGCAAAGGAGGGAAACGAACAGCGCAAAGGAGGGAAACGAACAGCGCAAAGGAGGGAAACGAGCAGCGCAAAGGAGGGAAACGAGCAGCGCAAAGGAGGGAAACGAGCAGCGCAAATGAGGGAAACGAACAGCGCAAATGAGGGAAACGAACAGCGCAAATGAGGGAAACGAACAGCGCAAATGAGGGAAACGAACAGCGCAAATGAGGGAAACGAACAGCGCAAATGAGGGAAACGAACAGCGCAAATGAGGGAAACGAGCAGCGCAAAGGAGGGAAAAGAACCAGTGTGACCACTCCTCATTTTCATAAATGCCAAGGTGAGCCAATGAAAAAAGCCAAGAATTCACAAGGTTTCAGAAAAGCGATGATAATAGAAAACCGATACGCCAAGAAAACCTATAGAAAACCAAGACGCCAAGGTGAACAACGAATCGCCAAGATCTTGCGAAAAAAGCCAAGGAGTGCTCACACTGAAAAGAACAGCACAAAGAAATGAAAAGAACAGTATAAAGAAAGGAAAAGAACCGTTTCAAGAAGGGTAAAGAACAGTATAAAGAAGGGAAAAGAACCGTATAAAGAAGGGTAAAGAACCGTATAAAGAAGGGTAAAGAACCGTATAAAGAAGGGTAAAGAACCGTATAAAGAAGGGTAAAGAACCGTACAAAGAAGGGTAAAGAACCGTATAAAGAAGGGTAAAGAACCGTATAAAGAAGGGTAAAGAACCGTATAAAGAAGGGTAAAGAACCGTATAAAGAAGGGTAAAGAACAGTATAAAGAAAGAAGAACAGTATAAAGAAGGGAAAAGAACCATTTCAAGAAGGGTAAAGAACCGCATAAAGAAGGGTAAGGAACCATATAAAGAAGGGAAAAGAACAGTATAAAGAAGGGAAAAGAACAGTATAAAGGGAAAGGAACAGTATGAAGAAGGGAAAAGAACAGTATAAAGAAAGAACAGTACAAAGAAGGGAAAAGAACAGTATAAAGGGAGAAGAACAGTATAAAGGGAGAATTACAGTATGAAGAAGGGAAAAGAACAGTATAAAGGGTATGCACACCAACTGCATGGTGAAGGGACAAATTACCTTCTGTCCTGTCATGGAGGGCAAGACCCATAGCCAACCCCAACTGTTTTCTTAGATCCAGCACATAGGATGGGTAACGAGCATTTCTGCAGACAAGCAAGTGGAGCGCAAGAGTAATGCGACAGCATAGAGTGGAGATGAACCAGAATTGCAAACAATAACGAAAAAGACTAAGGCTGCATGAACCATTATTATATTGTGTGGTAATTTAGTGGAAATGAAAATGTGGAATTTAATGTGAAAACTGGAAGGGCACTCGGTAGAGCGCATATCTCCGCCACACAATGCCTGATCCATGAGAATGCACCGGGCCCATTACATTTTTGAAATATCATGCCGTACAGTACGATATCATTTTTGGCACGATCTCTCAATGGTGAAGAATCACTTAATAAATTAAATAATTCTCGAATCCAGATCCAGATTCGGATCTTTACCAAAATCTAATCAATTTGTCCGTGCCAACTTTCCCGACCTGTCCATCAAGTTTAATCCGAATCAGTCAAAAACTTTTTGAGATATCGTGCTATATATTAGTTTAGCGCTATCTCTCAATGGTGAAGAATCACTTTAAAAATTATAGTAGTCAGATCCGGATCCGAATTCGGATCTTCACCAAAATCTAATCAGTTCGTCCTCGTCACACACCGAACCTGTCCACCAAGTTTCGTCTGAATCCGTCCATAACTTTGTGGGCTATCCTGCTCAGAGAGACAGAAAGGGGTGAAAACATAATCTCCTTCACCTTCGGTGGTGGAGGTAAATATAGTGGACATGAACCAGAATTACAAGCAAAAAAATAAAAAGACGAAGGGTGCACCAGAACGGTATCTTAAAGGGTGGTACACCAATAATAAACTTGCATGCTCACCCACCATAAATCATTAATTTTGGCAAATAAAGGTTCATTCAACACAACAGCGACAAAAATACCATCTTTCAATAAGTAACTTGACAAATGCTGGATATGGGATCGTCAGCGGAATGTTCCTTCAGACAAATGGGAACGCCTTTTTAGTAAAGTTTAGTTCTGTTAAGAATTGACCACGTGACGAAAAAGATCAGAGGCAAGGAAACCATTGCAAACCCATCCTGTCAACCTTTCATGGCATCTACTATTAATAAAATAATTTTTCATAATCCTTTGTATTCAAACCTGAAATTTTTCAAGTAGTCATCAAAAAAGAAGAAAAAAAAAAAAGTACATTATTTGGTGCCAAGGCTCTGCCCTTGAATGTTACAGTCTTTTAATTAGGGCTGGCAAAATGGCCAAGAGGTACGCACAATCGCCTCTTAGCTATCTAGACTGGGTTCAAATCCCGACCCAGCTCTGAACCATGATCCTGGTGTTTCACAAGCAGGGTGATTCATCAATGTGTATGCCATCCCTCAGATGGACGTTAAACTCGACGTCCCATCTGCCGATATTGGTTGGTGGACGTTAAAGATCCCACAGTGTCCTTTACGAAGATAAGGAGAGTCATCGTGGGCACAATGAACAAATTCCTGCTCTAACCTCGAGGGGGCACTGCATCAGCGGCACAGCCATGTGATGCTACCCCGCAGCCTTGTGCTGCACATGAAATAAGTTGTCTTTTAACTTAACTTTGTACTTTGCATGCCATGTTTTCCAGCAGAGTTTATTGAAAAAAAATTAAGAATTTGCAGTGAGTTTGGTTCACCAGTTGTAAAAATATATCATAACCTATGGTCATAAAGTTAGAACTTTCTTCATGCCTTCAAAAGCAATGATCACAATTGTGTTACTTCATTACACAGGCTTTGAAGTTCTGTTTTGTTAAATCTAGCACCCCATGGACATCCGTCGGCCATCATAAGACTTACTATCCCAAAAATTCTGGTTGCCATAAGCAAAAAGACAATAAATTGCCACACAATAAAATAAAAGTTGGGGAGGTAGATTCACATCTCAGGTACACTTGAAAGCATGGTCTACCCAGTTTAATGGACCTCGCTTTGATGAAGGTAAAATATACATTTGACAACTTCAACATTTGCACAATTACAGCCATCAACCAATGCCATTTGTAAATAAAAGTTAAAAACCCACTAGAAATGAGTTTTCAAGAAACCAAGTCCTTGGATATACGAGGTTTTGTACACATGCAGTGCAGAAGTTGTAAAATTTAAACATTTTTCTCATGAACATGATCCCACTATTTTCATGATCAGAACAGAATATCACCGATTTTCATCGGTTGAAAATTATCCATATTATTTCACCTCCGAACCGTTGGTCTCTCAGTTTGCTCAGGTCCATTATAAGCATGTGTTTGGGTGTGAGCATGAGGTTCATTCTAAAACGCTGGCACGCTGCTTGGCAAAAAAGGAGCTCCTTGACATGAATGACCGACATATTGAAAAAGGAGGAAAATTATTTATCAACCCCTCCTCAGTCACGAGCTCTTTTATTCGTCGGCACGGCATAGACATTCACTCTTAAGATTACAATTTGTAATCCAGTGTTGGCAGGTAGTTGAAGTTTGCCGAGCAGTGCAGGGTAGTTGCACAAGGCTTCATGGTGATACAGCTTCTTACATCATTCTCACAAGTTTTACAAATAATTTTGACAAGTTCTATGAATATCAACATAAAATTATATAGCCTAGCAGTTTTTCAGTATGTTGCTTTCAACATCAATCAAATCTTCTTCTTGAACAGCCACAATTATTCCCACATTCTTGAGGGAATGGCTGGGGGATGCTTGGCCCAAGCCTTTCATGAACCGGTTGGCCAGGCCTGCCATTCGACTAAGGTGAGGGCAGGAATTTGCAATTTTGTCATGGTGCCAGAAATAGCTTGCATACTCTTCATGAAGGACACCGTAGAATCTTTAACATCCACAATTAATGCAAACAAAAGGGACAAACCCATTTAACAGCCATCCGAGGGATGGCACACACATTGATGAATCACTCTTATTGTGAAATACTGGGGTGAGAGTTTAAAGCTGGGTCAGGATTCAAATACAGGCTAGACAGCTTTGAGACGAGTGTGCAGACCTCTACATCATCCTCTACATCATCATTGCAATGACAACACAACTATTTCATAGCATGTTAGGAGGTTGAATAATCCCTGCAGTTATGACCAAGACTAAACTATCCATTGCAGAGATAAAACATTGCAAATGATCATTAATATTTATAAGGAACCATCATTAATATTTGGAAGATTTAAAAAAGAAGAACCATTATTAATATCGAGAATATTACAAATAAAAAATAAAAAGTAACCATCATTAATATTAAGAAGAAAAAAAAGAACAATCATTAATATTTAGGAAAAAAAGAACAATCAATACTAATAAATGTCTGTGAGTGCATGCGTGCGTGCGTCTTCTCCATCACTCCAAAACTATAAAACCTCGTAGCCTGAAACTTTGCATGCAAACTAAGAAAACTCCAAGGAAGTGCAAGAGTGAAAATTTGATGTTTGGGTTAATTAAAATACCCCTTTTGAAGATAATTAACGGCCTTATTGAATGATATCCTTCATCAGGCGCATCCTCGGTCCCCGCTCTCTATGGGGTCTTCAGGCGTATCTTTGTAACCTCGCTGGGGTCTGTAGCCGCCATGGTTTTTGGCCTGCAAAACCACGCCTTGACTTGGAACAGGCCGCAATGATTTCTGAACGATAAAGTTTTGTTTTTCACTTTCCTCAGTCATATTATCAAATGCCTGTTCATCAAAGCTATGAATCACTGGGTACATTGCAATTTTTTTTTTTTTTTGGATACCTTGGTCGAGGCTCGTATGAGAGCGAACACACAACTCACAGCAAGGAGGCATGAGACAAGAGGGGCGGGAGTGGAAGGGACAAAACAGTGGGGAACAGACACATTAGGTGAACTGTGGAAGGGAGAGGGATGGGGATGGGACGGGGAACATGGCGAAGAGAAGATGGACATTTCAGGGACTTTCAGGAAGGAAAGCAGGAGAAATGAAGGAAGTGGGCTTGGGTGGATTATCGGGGGTAGAAAAGATCGAGGATTTGGATGGGGGAAGATAAGAGGTGGTGGTGAACAGTTGTTTTGAATGCCTGGAGGGAAGAATGGGAAAGAATAGAGTGAGGAAGTTTATTCCAAAGGCGGGAAAAAAGAGGAATGAAAGAGTGAAGATGAGCAGTGATTCGTGATTTTGGTAGTTTTACCAGAAGGGAGTTGTTGGCGGACCTTGAGCGCCCTGTGGAAATGTGGTGGGGACAAATCACAGAGAGAGCAGGGGGGGCAAGGCTGGAGAGGAGTCGGTAGAAGACAGAAAGACCACCGACCAACCTGCGGTGATTGAGTGAGAGGCCCAAAGACTCAGCTTCATTGCGGGAGATGCCGATGATCTTAAATGCCCTGGTTTCGACAGCGTGAAGCCGAGAAAGGTGGGAGGCAGGAGCACCAGCCCAGAGGGGAGAGCAGTACTCCATCAGGCTACGGACAAAAGCTTTGTAAGTGGTCAGGAGCTCAAGAGGGCCGAGGAAGGACTTAGCACGACGGAGGATTCCCAGTCGGCGACTGGCTTTTGAGGCGAGGTTGGAAATGTGACTTTCCCAGCAAAGGTCATGGCAGATAGTGAGACCTAGAAGCTTGAAAGAAAAGACTTCTTCCAGAGGATTGTTGAGAAAGTGGATGGGGGGGTTTTGTAAACGGTCCTTTCGAAGAGACATCGTGAGAGTGTGAGATTTGTCTGGATTGAAAGACATGTTCCACGTGTTGGACCAGTTTGTGATTTTATCCAAATCTGCAGTGAGCGAAGAAGCTGCTGCTTGCCGGTCTGAGGGATGACAGATGGTACAGCAGAGGGTGGAGTCGTCGGCAAAGAGAAATAGAGGATTTTCCAGAGAGTCCGAGAGATCATTGATGAAAACCAGAAAAAGAACAGGGCCCAGAACGCTACCTTGAGGAACTCCACCCTGCACAGGAAGAAGGGATGAAAGAACTCCATTTAGGGCCAGACGTTGACTGCGACAGGAGAGGAAGTCTGCGAGCCATGAGTGGAGATGGCCTTGAATACCATGGGAAGAGAGTTTGGTGAGTAGTGCAGGGTGCCAGACTGTGTCAAAAGCACGTGATATGTCCAGGGATACGGCTCGGATTTCCTGTCTGGCATTGAGGACCTCCATCCATTGTTGGGAGAGCAGAAGCAGCATATCCAGGGTAGAGTGACCTGGTCTGAAACCAAATTGATGATTGGAAATCAAGCCATTGGAGAAGAGGAAGGATTTCATGTCTGAAGCAATGATGGATTCCATCACCTTGCTGATGATTGGGAGAAGGCTGATTGGTCTGTAGTTACAGGGATCTGTTTTTGCACCTTTTTTATGCAGGGCAGTTTTGTTAGCAGATTTCCAAGCAGATGGCAGATGACCTTGGGCAAATGAGAGGGTGAATAGAACAGAGAGAGGTTGAGCAAGAGCAGAAGAGCAGGCTTTGAGGACACGTGGGCTGATGCCGTCTGGACCGGTTGCAGTATCTGACTCGAGGTTTGAAAGCAAGCTCTCCACCTTGTCAGGAGAAAAGGATACAGAGTCCAGGGACAGTTGGGTGCGACTGGGTAAAGTGGGTAGAGATAGTGATGGGTTTAGGACACAAGATTTAGCTGCAAACACCGAGTTTAGACATTCAGCTTTATCACGTGTGGAATCAGCAGTGCGGCCATTTGAGGTAAGGGAGGGGATGGAGGGGGAACATACACCAGAAACAGATTTGATTAAACGCCACCAGGATTTTGAGGAGGGAGAGAGGTTTGAGAGTTCAGACTTGAGATGAGAAAGATGTTGTTTTCTGGCTCTCCTGAGGGTAGATACACACTTGTTCTGAGCTTTGTGGAAAGAACTGAGATTGCCCTCAGTTGGGTTTGCTTTCCATGAGGCAAAGGCAAGTTGTTTCAGGACAACTGCCTCGCCACAAGCTTCAGTAAATGCTTATAAACGCCCGGAAATGTCAGTGTTCGTTGCTTTATTTCATTTCTGCACATGCGATAACCATGAGCATCTCTTAAACCATGCAGAATTAAAAAATTTAAGCTCCAGAATCTAACTCATAATAATCAGTTCCGACTCCTAAAGAAGTGCTCATTTGTCCAATTAGGATATATTTGACATTTGAGGCATCTCCGAGAGGTGTATGTATAATATGACGGTTCGGTAATGGATAATTGTGTGCCAAGCAAGCCGTTTCTTATCAACCGTGTTGCTCGAGTTCCAAAGCCACTTCGCAAGCGCTCTACAATATTCGCACTGTCACTGAAAACTTTCTATCGATCGACTTGAACAAAGTTCAGGACCACTCACCTGTGTTGGCTCGCTGCAAATGTGAAATTTTATTTGAAACGACATTTTTCCTTTTTGTTCGTTCTTCCATTATACGACCCATCACTTCGGCATTGATAAATACAAATAAAAATTCAACATTCCGTTTTTAACAGTTTCTTCAACTGTTTTGCTTGGTGAAGCCTCTGGGCACACGTTCTTTAAGTTTGAGTGAAGATACCATGGTTCTATACCGGAAGTAGGAAGGCAAAATAAATTATATATGCACAATGAGTGAAAAATGCTTTCAGTTATGAAATAATGAATCGCCATATCACGGGAGTAAGGCCGAGAGGTACGCATGCTCTCCCTCTCTCTCTCTGTGTATCCTAGATGCAAATCCCGACCCAGCTATAAACTGTCATCCCGGTGTTTCACAGGCAGGGTAATTCATCAATGTGTGCGCCATCTCACAGATGGACGATAAACTGGGCACTACATTTGCCGGAATCCCTTACTCCCCCCCCCCTTCCTCACCCCCTCACCACCCACCCTCAACCCCACATTCTGATTCTGTGTAATCCAAAGTTCTCAACATTATTGGAATCTCCAGTGATGAAGCCGAAGCACATGGTCTGTGCCCCCACATCACAGGCAGGAAGGTGATCTCTCCGTTTTCTTCCATATATTTTCTGATATTACTCCCTATGCGCTCTCAGTACCTTGACCTTCCCTATATCTTCTCTAGGATGTACAAGTTCTTCCAGTAACTCCCTCCTGGTTAGGTTTTCAAAACCAAGATTGTCTGCACACCTCAACTGTTCCACTCATTGCTTCTCTCTTCTATGGAACCACGTTCTAGAGACTGTTCTGCCTCGCTCTTCTCTCGAGCATTTCAAGCATGCAACGCACCATCTCTTGTCATCTCCAGTTGTTACCCATTGTATTTAATACTTCCATTAACCTTTCCTTACCCAACGACCTCACTTGGTAGTTTTCATGTTTCCTCCACTACTCTTTTATTGTTCTATAATTCCCTTGATATTTCTCCCACTGTCAGTTTGACCTTGCTCTTTAATGAGCCTCGGCCCTGTAAAGATACAAATTCCCAGTAATAAATTGTGTTACATTGAGGAAATTTCCATGAATGAGACATAAAAAAAAGTTGCTAATTACATACAGCTCCTTCTTCAATTTCCATCCTGTATCAAAATCTTGATGTGAACAGGCAGTCTCGATCACATCATTGTAGGTGGCCTCCTTCACATCTTCACTGTACGTGTTCATCAATTCCAAGGCCTTGGCCATGTCCTAATGTGGGATAACAAAGCAGAACATGACAGTCATACATCGGTAGAAACAAATCTGCTCAAGTATCCCACCCAAATGACCCCCCATCACTTTGCTCCAAATTTCCATCACCTGTTTGCTGGCAACCCTGATGATATTTCGCAGCATCAAATCAATTGGTTTCCCTTCAGCTTTCTTTTCTTTCAGAATGATCTCTTGCAACTGCAACTTCTGTAACAGCAACAACATAATTCCATATTTAATGCATCACAAAATGAAAATTTGAACCAAGCAATGAATTGCTTTCTATTGCTTTGTGAAGACCCACAACGTGCGAGTACAAATCCCTTGTCCTTTGTCAATTAGTTATATCATGGCTTGGCGGTGCCTCACAGGTGGTTTCCTGTGGCCTTTTCTTTAATGTCATACAATGTAAGAACTCCTCCTTTTGCCATAAATTACTGTTAAACTGTTTCCAATGATGTAATTTGCATTATCATCAGTGTGAATGATGTGTACCCTGATAATGACAATTTATCACTCAAACAATTTTCCCTGAGATGATCACCCTTGATCACCTTTTTAGATCTATGGTGGTGTCGGGGCGTCACTAAATTCATTTCATAATAGTGATGAAAAGCTACAACTACGATAATCAAGCAGTGGATGTCTACATTGGAATGATAAAACTGAATCCGATGGCATACCTCGGCAATCGAATTGCCTCCTTCCAGCATCTTGACATCCTGAGCAAAAGTGGAATTGAAAAAAAAAAATCAGCTTTTTGTCAAAATTATACACAATCTGCAATTTTTACATAAAATACGCTTATCATGACAAGAAAAAATAACATACCTCAATCAAAGATGGGGCACGTGTCTTCAAAAAAGTAGTTATCTCAATGATATCTGACACACCGAGGAAAACACCCTGCAGATGTAACCAGGAAAGGTTATATATAAAATCTGGTCATCAAGGTTATGAAACATTCAGAGGAAGGGGAAATTTCTGAAATTTTTTTTATTATTATTTAATTTTTTTATTTTAAACTTGGCCTTCCAGAAGAAGGTTAGGAGTTTTAAAATTCCAATTACAAATATGCAATTCTCGAGGTGAATCTGTAAACAAATTGTATTTTACGTCGCACTAAACGGATCGATGTTTATCGTGCCTCGATGTAACAAACAAAATGGTTGAAAGGGAGCAGTATTATGTTAAACCAACATTAAAAAAGAGCATTTCACATCAACACCAACATTCAGACTCGAGGTGGCATTGCGTGATTTTATTGCAAGTATTTGAAAGCGTTAATGGAGCAAAACAACTCTGAGCTCTGTCATATCGCAGTACTGGACGTACAGGTATGCACCCTGAATGATAATTAATGCACCATCATTCAAACCAACTGAAAACAAAAGTGAACAACACTCCCTTAAACCCTCAAAGCACTCATTTTTTCATTGGACTTATGCTTTGACAAGGTGATGTTTTTTTTTTTGTCTTTCTACATCTCCGCAGCCAAAGGCCAGAGGCATTGTTTTTGGGTTATCCGTCTGGCTTTCCGTTGTCATTTTTTTGTTACCACAATAACTTGTGACAGACTTAAGGGACTTCAATCAAACATGGCACAAGTATAGACTAATAAAAAGATGAACTCCTCTCATAATTTTATTTTGAAACGTCAAAAGTCAAAGGTCATGTGCACTTTAATTGAAAAAAAAATTGTGACTACAATAACTTGTGAATCACTGAAGGGATTATAACCAAACTTGTCATGTATGGACTGTCATCCAAAGATGAATGGATTAAATTTGGGGTTCAAAAGATCAAAGGCCAATGGGCATGTGCCCATTGAAAATCATGATGCAGACCATAACTAGAGTGAGAAGTATCTCATGTTGTGTCTCTTCTACCACGTTAACATTTCTCCCATGTGACCTTGAGTTTGAATGAAACAAAACAGTGGGTTGACATCTAACGTGGGTCAAATTCTATTCTCTTTTCTTTTCTATACAGTCAAGGTTCATGGACTAGATGAAACACAGAACAAATTCAAGACAAAACAAAATGGGGGTGGGGGGGGAGGGCACCAACAGCAGACCAGAGAGACAAAAACAAAATATAGGGAGACTTGGACAAAAAGAACATGGGGAAGAATATTCAAACGGAGTTTTTCAAATAACTACCTTGATGTTACTCAGATACCACTCGGTGTAATACCATAATGTTAAGGAGTACGTGCTAATTACCTCCAACACCGAAGGTGGACGGACGTCGTGTATTCAACCCTGTTTGTCTGTCTGTGAGCAGGATATTTCAAAATGCTATGGATGGATTCAGACAAATTAGGTAGACAGGTTGGGTGTGACAATAACAAATTGATTCGATTTTTGTGAAGATCCAGATCCAAGAATTTTTAAGTGATTCTTCACCATTGAGAGGCAGGGACAAAAACTATATGTAACATGGTATTTCAAAAAGTTGTGGACAGATTATCATAAAACTTGGTCAACAAGTTGGTTCGGTGACAAGAACAAGCCAATTCGATTTTGGTTCAGATCCGGATCCGGCTATCAGTGGAATACAAAATGTAAACCGTTCAAGCTT
Source organism: Eptatretus burgeri (assembly GCF_056783735.1). NCBI lineage: Eukaryota > Metazoa > Chordata > Myxini > Myxiniformes > Myxinidae > Eptatretus > Eptatretus burgeri. The sequence continues at coordinate 110,946,045 of NC_140967.1, read as the reverse complement.
GGTGGAGGTATACTTTCTACCAAGTGCCGTTCTGGTTTCAGTCATGAAAATGCTTTCACAGCATCATATATTTCTGTGTTGAACAGTTTAACGCATCAGATAGACAAGGCAGGTTAACAATTCCGTAAGAGCTGTGTATTCAAAACTGCTTAATCATACATTGTACTTTGATGCCATATAGAGGTCTCTGGTTGGATTGACAGAGGTGCAGCACATTTGGCAAATCATTTTCAACAATACTTCAACACAATGTCAACACCTGCAAACAACTTACCAGACTTTTAAGTTCTGCAAACAGCTGGGACAATTCACGAGTCCTTTCTGGGAGATTATTTGGAAACAGTGAAAAGAGCGATAACAGGAACTCACCAAGAGAATCTGCGAAAGAGAGAAAAAACACAACCTAAGTAACATAAAAACACAACCTAAGTAACCACAACCAAAACTAGAAAGCATCTCAAAATTCTCTTTTGACATATGTCATGTCCCTGAACCCAGATTCAAAATATTTAATTCTGGCTGCTCGACCAATTTAATCTCGATTAATTCAATCCAATCAGGTTGAAATGTAAAACATATATTCCCCATGACTACGATATCATAATTGTGAAGTTTCACGTCGATTGATGAAGCCGTTTAAGAGGAATAATTTTAAGATTTTTCGTTCAATCCAATATGGCTGCCAGACCATGTGACGTATTAATTATTCGCGAACATGCTGGCATTCCCATGCCTTGGGGAATATGTGGGTGAAGTTTCCTCTCGATATGTTAAGCTGATCTGGAGAAGAAGATTTTAAAAGTTTATTCTTCAAAAAAAATCATCGCTGCCAAGCCACATGACATCATAGGTGGTGAACGTCAAATCTGATCATTTAAAGAAATAATGAGTCATATAACTAAGCTGATATACCTATATACTTTAAGCAAGCAAGGCTATGTTCCCTCCTTCTCCATATATACGCAAGAAAATGTGAAATTCCTAAAGCATTAAACTTATGTTTTTCTACTGTTTGGAGAATTTTATTGAGTGAACAAAAAATTTAGGAACGAGCCGAAATTAACCAGCTTCAACGAGCTGTACGATTTAATGCATTCACTGCTTGACATCGTGCCCTGCACCCCAGAAGGACTGCTTCTCCATAGCATCTGCCAGATCTGTGTCTATATTTTTGAAGGTTTCGCGAGGTGATCTACACGGAATCAAAGCAAATCTGGTAAACAACGGACGATTTAAAATAAAGTTATAACACTTGCGTGGATCGCGAGCCGACGTACGTGACATGTGCACAGACTCACACAGCTGACTCGCACGGAGTGGCGGATGGACTGTTAAAGCCTATTTCTACTCATTGTGGCTGTGCCCTTTGATATTTTGACCCAATTATCAATTCGTCTTCATGTTCTCATAACAAAGGTTTGTTGAAAATTTGAGGTCAAAAGCTCAAATGGTAAGAGTATACACACACACACACACACACACACACACACACACACACACACACACGCACACACACACACACACACACACACACACACACACACACACACACACACACACACACACACACACACACACGGTATGGGCTAATAACAACAGAAGTAGTCCTGCAGCGTAGTCTGATATTTCAGATCAATTGTTCAAATTTGTATAAAAGCACCAAAATTGGTACACATGTGGAATAATGTATTCCGAACAATTCTAGATATGGAGCCACCCGAGATTGTGCCTTGGTCAGCTTCGGCGACCATTTTCCAAAATGGCCGCCATTCTACTTCAGCGAAATTGGCTATATGCTCTTATTTTCTTATTGTATTGGTGGTAGATATTAGGAAAGTGTAAAATTCAGTAAATTGACCATGAAAAGGCATATTCAAATATTATGAGCCAGTATTTTCTGTAAAAAAAAAGCCATTATTTGATATGTAAATTGCTGCTCTCCTGAAACTTTTCGCTGAAAAGTACCCATTATTGCCTGGAGAACAAGAGTCAAATGATATTCATCACATTCAATGGGTTTGGAATCAACAAAAATTGCATTATAGATTACATACTTTACTCTATTTTGAAAAGGGAACTGATAATCGTGATAATGACAAACTCAGAAAATGTAGTCAAATTATTGCACACTTCACTTTGAAGCGGCTACGGTTTACTGTATACTACCATTCTACCAGGACACATGGTACACGCATACATCAGTCAAGTACAATATGAGTTTCTGAGCTCAAGTGTACTGGCTCTGGATCAAGAAGTCAACACTTTTACAAGCAATGCGACCACACTAATACTACTTCCTACTACTACTACTACACCAATATTACCAATGACAACACCACTTCCACCACTACCACCACCACAACAAAATACTTCTGAACCTGTCAATGATGCTGTGTGCGAAAATGGATTTTCCATTAAAAATGACCATTTTTCCCCAATACAATGGTTGTAAATATAATAAATCAACACAAATGACATTTGTATTGTTTTCCTTTGTAAATGCACATCACATGCAGTATTTATCACCTCTGAGAAACCTACAAAGTGAATAACAATGACAGATATCCCATGTTGTTCAAGCAGAATGGTGGCCATTTTGGAAAATGGCTGCCAAAGCTGACCAAGGCAAAATCTCGAGTGGCTCCATATTCAGAATTGTTCAGAATACATTCGTCAATATATGTACCAATTTTGGTGCTTTTATGAAAAGTCAAACAATTGGTTTGCTATGCTGCAGTACTAAAGGGAGAGGATATTGAGAAGCAAGAGATGGATGATAATACAATGTTTACAGATAACCTTAATCTTACAAATCCAAGGTATTCCAATGACCAATCATTACCTTTTGGATTACCATAACTTTGTGATGTACTCAAGTGAAGAATCTGAAACAAATGCACGCAAATGTCATCTCTTCGGTTCATGGAGTTTTTGTCATTATCTGCCAATAATGCACACCAATGGAAGCTAATCTTCAAATTGTTCATTCAAGGCTTATTGTGGAATTCCGCTGAGATAAAAATAAGTAAATGATCAAGCAAATACCATGCACACCAGATTATCAGAAGTGTTGCTTGTGGGTTTGTTTAGTTGACTGTGCTTGTGGTTATGCACAAGGGATCATAATCAGGAGATTGCAGGTTCAAATCCCAACTAAACATGATGGTGAGCATTGTGAAGCTGCTCAGTGTGTTCCTTGCGAAGGAGACTGCAGTGATCAGTGACAATGCCACACTCTATTACGACGATGAAACCTGCTGATTATCTGCACATACTTGGTTGATGACCAATTGACCAAAAAAAAAAAAAAAAAAAGGAAGAGGAAAGAGTGATGAAACAATAACTACATTAATTCAAAACAGCCAATTGGATTTCCAATAGGGTAATTGTATGTCATTGGCGGCAAGCACATGTGTCACGTTAATTTTGGAAGGCATGAGATATAATAGTGCACTATTGTATGTTTTGAGGTTGTTCCAGCCCAATACTTCAATAAATTTGGCCTGCACGCGATCCCATTTACAACATTGGTATGACTTGCTTTTTTAAATTTCCGAAGGAGATGATGCAGTCGACATGGAATGGCCCAACGCGACGTAAGTAATGCAAAGCTCCAGTACCCAAGAACCATTCTATGCTGAAGATCAACCAGCTCTTTAGCTCACAACATCTTGATGACAACCAAGTTTCAATACCCACTGCACACCTCCATTTAAAAAAAGCACAGGCTGCTTTGCATTGTGGGCTTAAAAAAAACAACCCATACATATTGTGCCAAAAATGGATTTGGAGGTAAAGAGGTTAATTACTTTGACATCTCTGAGTTGATGTGAGAACAAGTCTCATGATTACAACAACTTGTGTGGTCAGGATCGATTGTGCAGACAGTTCCTTGTTTTCCTACCATCCCTCTGTGTTTTCCACTTACCCTTGTTCCCATATATTTTCCCAGCAATGTGCTCATTGTCGTAGTGCACAAGGGGGTGGGACACCTGACATGCGGTGTCACGCCACCAAGGGCTCCTTGTACTGGGAGGAGATCAAAGTGCACAATGTGGGCAATCAAGGGGCTACGGTGATGTCACGTGCCAGAGAAATCCATGACCAGACCACACAGCACGAGTCAGAAGCAAATCACTATCAGAGTTGGAGTCAGCGCTCAGCAGCAGTAAGAGTTGTGGCACAGCGTCAGGTGTACATATTCCAGTTAACGTTCATTAGCGGTTCGAGTTGTATTCAAGGTGCAGCACCAGTCGACCTGCAGCAATCAAAGTTTGAGCTGCATCAATTGAAGCACAGCAAGTCGGATGCTGCATGAGGATGCCTTCGCCACAGACAAACTCAACTCAAGCCACACTAGTCTCCGGTGACCCAAACGAGGGAACACCACCCTCCTCTACCTCCTCATGCTCTATCCTTTCTCGCTTTATTCTTCTGTGCTAATCTGTATTGCAAGAGTTTGTTAAAAGTTCAGCGAGGCCATTGTTGCTACGAGTGCAGGGTGACCCAAAAAAGGATGCTGTGAAAAGTTTAATAACTTTAATATCATTCAATCAAACTTAACAAAACCTGCAGATCATATTACTAACTCAGTAAAGATATCAATGAAAATTTCAGTTTCCCAAAGGAATTGGTTTTTCTCACCACAAAGGAATTTGTTAATTTTACAATGAAATGAGTAATGTCGTAGACGTTTGATGATGTGCTTCAAATTGGCACGATTTGGCTCAAATCAGATGGCCACACATCGAGCAGCAATAGATGACTTCTCCGCACTGTTATCAGAATCCTGTTAGTCTATATATGCTGATGTCGAGCTGTTGACAGCAGTGCCGAAGAGGATTACTGAGACTGTGGATGACCGAATCAGCAATGGCAGAGATATTCTCAGGTAACCTTTGTGATTTTGGTTGGCCAGAGTGGCCTCCTCGGATTGGTGAATTCATGCTTGACATTGCACCATGCTCAGTTAGAGTAGCCTCCTCCATTTGGAGAATTCATGTTCGACACTGTGCCATGCTCGGCTAGAGAGGCCTCCTCCGTTTGGTGAATTAATGGTCGACACTGTGCCATGCACGGCAAGAGAGGCCTCCTCCGTTTGGTGAATTATTGGTCAACAATGTGCCATGCTCGGCAAGAGAGGCCTCCTCCGTTTGGTGAATTCTTGGTCGACACTGTGCCATGCTCGGCGAGAGAGGCCTCCTCCGTTTGGTGAATTATTGGTCGATAATGTGCCATGCTCGGCGAGAGAGGCCTCCGCCGTTTGGTGAATTCTTGGTCGATAATGTGCCATGCTCGGCGAGAGAGGCCTCCTCCGTTTGGTGAATTCTTGGTCGACAATGTGCCATGCTCGGCGAGAGAGGCCTCCTCTGTTTGGTGAATTATTGGTCGACAATGTGCCATGCTCGGCGAGAGAGGCCTCCTCCGTTTGGTGAATTCTTGGTCGACAATGTGCCATGCTCGGCGAGAGAGGCCTCCTCCGTTTGGTGAATTCTTGGTCGATAATGTGCCATGCTCGGCGAGAGAGGCCTCCTCCGTTTGGTGAATTCTTGGTCGATAATGTGCCATGCTCGGCGAGAGAGGCCTCCTCCGTTTGGTGAATTCTTGGTCGACAATGTGCCATGCTCGGCTAGAGAAGCCTCCTCCGTTTAGTGAATTCTTGGTCGACAATGTGCCATGCTCGGCTAGAGAAGTCTCCTCCGTTTAGTGAATTCTTGGTCGACAATGTGCCATGCTCGGCGAGAGAGGCCTCCTCCGTTTAGTGAATTCTTGGTCGACACTGTGCCATGCTCGGCGAGAGAAGCCTCCTCCGTTTAGTGAATTCTTGGTCGACAATGTGCCATGCTCGGCGAGAGAGGCCTCCTCTGTTTGGTGTTTTCATGGTCGACACTGTGCCATGCTGTGTAATTTGTGACACAAACTTGAATGTAACACTTGCTCGGTGCATTGCTTATTGCAAAAAGTGCACAGAACAGGCACCTTTGTCTGCACGAACGAATTTGTCCGCAGATTGTTTTATACAGAAAAATGACTTCTCTTCTGGTGTCCACGACGTGGTGTGTGAATGTCACAGAATCACGAAACTTGGCAGATACACTTGCCTTCAACTCAGTCCACACCACCTGACAAGTGAAACATGTTCAATGAAAACTCGGAAGGTTGTTAAACTCATCCCGGGGCCAACTTTTTGGGTCACCCTGTAAATAAGTGGTTTCCGTCAGGTTCATCTCGTTCTTTGTTGTTGTTGTTGTTGTTCTATGTATTCCTTCATTGTGTCCCCATCCCACGTCGAAGTAAACCATTATTTTTTCCTTGATGTTGTTGTGCTTCTTGGGTTACAAACACATTTCCAGCATTATAAATCAGTGTATGGGAATACTAGCATGCCAAAATATTGGTGTGCAGTTTAAACCATAATTGGAATATTCACAGACTTGCAATCATAAAAGGTTTCTCAGAACCACAACGCACTCCTCAAACACAGCGGGAAGTTTACGTGTTGGCAAAAACGATAATTAAAGGAAAACAACAGAGGACAGCGTCAATAGTTTTGTTTTCTTAACGAAGCACTCACCTGTGCCTTCAGTTTTTCATCTGCACAGCTGCAAGTGAAGAGGTATATCATAAAATACAGCATGTATGAAACAGCATCCCATGAAAATATAAAAATAAGTTGCACTGTTGTTCTATTTGATATTGTGGAATACATATCAACATATTGCATACTCTTAATAACAGAGGTGAAGCAGTAACTTTTAAACTGTGAAATAGAGCACGGACAAACAAAACACAACATTATCCGATATTCAAAGCATCACAAACAATGCAAAACATTTGTGAAATTCTGGATTCACAATTGAGAAATTGCTTCGTCACGTGTTTGCAAAGCATGGTCATAGAGGAAGGGGACACCATCGGGAAAGACATGCAACGAATCATGTTAGTTATCCTCACCGAGACAGAGCGATTCTGGAAATCCAAACTCAAATCAAATCTCCCACAGAACACACACACACATACACGTAGTGGCCTGCAAACATATTCACCCCCTACCAATAATGCCAAATTTAGCTAAATTACAAAGCATGGAGAAACAATTTTTCCAAATGAACTTTTTTATTCACAACTGAGAGATCAAACTAAATACGGTTACAGTTGGAGGACGTTACATGTCAGGAATAACTGTAAAAAAAAAAAAGACATGTACAAATCAAGATTCACTGGTTGTAAAACTACTCAGCCCATTCAGTCAGTACTTGGTGGAAGCAGCCAGTACTTTTTACAGCAATGAGGGCTATGAATGTTTATGGGTAGATCTCTTCCAGCTTTGCACAGTCAGATGGTGAAATCTTTGCCCATTCTTCACGTGAAAATTTCTCTAGTTCTGCCAAGTTTGATGGGGATCGTCGATGGACTGCAATCTTCAAGTCTCGCCATAAATGTTCAACTTGGTTCAAGTCAGGACTTTGACCGGGCCACTCAAGAACATTTATTACCTTCTTATTCAGCCACTCCAGTGTGGCTTTAGCTTTATGCTTCGGATCATTGTCCTGCTGAAATGAGAAACTCCGACCCAGTTTCAGATTCATGGCTGATTCGAGCAAGTTTTCATCAAGGATCCTCGTGTACTTTGAACCGTCCATTGTCCCTTCTATCCTGACAACCTTATCAGTCCTTGCTGATGAATAATAGCCCCATTCCATGATGCTGCTCGACAGTAGCAGTGGTGTTCACTGGGTGATGTGCAGTGTTGGGCTTGTGCCAGACATAACTTTTTCAATTTAGACCAAAAAGTTCAATTTTTGTCTTGTTTAACCACAAAACCTTTATCCACATGCCTGCAGTATCATTAAGATGCTTTTGCACAAACTACATACAAGCTTTTAGATGTGACGTTTTCAGTAATGGCTTCTTTCTTGCCACCTGTCCATGGAGGCCATCTTTGTGAAGGGAATGGAATAATGGATATTGATGAACACTGACCTCCATCTTGGACGTAGAGCCTTGCATAATCTTTCAAAGTCATTGTTGGATTTACAGTGACATCCCAATCCAGTTTCCTGCTTGTTGTCCGGCTGCTGAGTTTGGATGGACGACTTGATCTGGGGAGAGTCTCGGTGGTATCGTACATCTTCCACTTCTTAATGATGTATTTAACCGTACTCAGAGAAAATGAGTGACTGAAACCTTCGTAGGACTCTCGCCTAAACGGTGCTTCTCCACCACTTCATGTCTGACTTCTTTGAAAAGCTCCTTCATCTTCATGTTTGCCTTGTTGGTTGACCAAGTAAATTGCACCTTAAAACTCCTTCGATAAGTGGGAGAGTTGAATTTTTTAATTAAACCACTGATTACATGCAGGTGAAACCTATGACACATTCTGTAACCGATCAAATCAATAATTTGCTCCTGAAGCGATTTAGGGTTCATTAGGCAAAGGGTTAGAATACATACGCAACTGAGAATCACCTGATTTTCTCTGTCAATCCAACTTATTCACATTTTATCTGCATTTTTTAGCTTTCACTTTGTAGTAGTTAAAGACTCCATATATTAATTTTGATTTGAAAGCATTATGACATGAGCTCAGGTGGCATCAAAATGTGAACACTTTGGAGGGGGGTGAATACTTTTGCAGGCCACTGTATCTGCACATGACCCATGTCAATAATCTATAATTTTGCCACCCACATAGTTGAAGTCATGTCAATAATCTAAATAAGCACTTTTCTGCTTCATTCAAACCCTTCCCAAAGATTCTCAACAGCTATAAAAACGTTCACACAAAGAATAGGCCCCCCTAACAAACGGGCGCCAACGTTGTCAGACGGAATGAAAACCCGTCATTATTGTTACAAAAACAGCTAAAATTGATGAAAAAGCGGCCGAAATTGAAACCAACACAGTAATTACGGTCGCAATAGCAGATATAATGGAAACCAACATGTTTATTCTACACACAAGAACGGTCATGACGGAAACAGGAATGGACAATCCTGAAATAGATTGGTGGGGAACGGAAGCATGAACGGTTATTTCCGTCGCGAAACGTCCGAGAGCGAAACAAAAGCGGTTCATTCCGGTTACTGTAGTGCGAACAAGATGGCGGATGCAGCAGAATGACCTGTTACGGTATGTAAATTTTTAGTGCTTGTGCTTCGAACATAAATGTAATATAGATAATATATAGTGGGTAGTACCTGATGTAGTTTTAACAATTTATTAAACCGAATTTTGTTGTGATGATAATGTTTGGTTTGCCTGTATTCCGAGCCCCCGAGTGTAGGATCGCTGGTTGTGTATGCCCAGTTCAACATAGGGGATCGTGTATGGGATCTTTTTACAGTTTTTGCTTCATATTAACTTTGTTATTTTATTGCAATTTATTATTACTATCAAATTTTACCTCTTGCAAATATAAACGATCAATCGTCACTGATCGCTGCAGCACGGGAGCATGAATTACACGAAATGTCAGCCACACATTAGGTCAAGAGGGCGCATTTATCGCTGCTTGTATAATATCCCATACCACAAACGGGTTTTCATTAACAGACATGATATAGTCAAGGCAGACTACGTTAAAGTTAACTTACTATAAGTTCAAGAACTTTTCAAGCAACCATATTTTCCACGTTATGGTAACCGGAATGAATCGCTTTCGCTTTGGTCTCCGCCGTTCCGCGACGAAAATAACCGAAGTTGCTTCCATTCCCCACCGGTCTATTTCGGGATTGACCGTTCTTGTGTGTAGAATAAACGTGTTGGTTTCGGTTATATTTGCTATTGCGACCGTAATTACTGTGTTGGTTTTAATTTCGGCCGCTTTTTCATCAATTTTAGCTGTTTTTGTAGCAAGAATGACAGGTTTTCATTCCGTCTGACAACATTGGCGTCCGTTTGTTAGGGGGGCCTGTAGAACACACAAGAGAATCCTAATGCTACACACCCCCGCAGCTGCCAGACCGGATTAATCGCTCATTGGCGAATCATCAGTGTCCGATTAACGAATTAACGCACCATAAACTATCAATATTCAGTCCATGCGGTACAGGGTTAATCGCCGAATCTCGATATACCTAATTATCCGCGCAGACAGAAGTACCGAGAATTTATACCTCGACGGAACTCGTACGGAAACGAGCCGCTAAGCGCGCTTGTTCCATGTGCGATGCCGAGCGGTTTTAATCGCCAAGTTTCGTCGGACCAATGGACCACTATAATTGCCTTTAATAGCCTGCTAATTTCCCAAACGTGCCGTAGAAGTCAATGGGAGGAAATGACACAACGAGCAGATTGACATTCAAACAATGGGGGCATTTATTTATACAGGCAAGCAATCAATGGGGGGAAGGGGACATGACAGAAGCAAAGCCTACAGCCGATGTCTATTTATTATGTACAGGCATGCACTTAAACAATTCTACTTAAAAAGACAAGGCGCCACAGACTTTTATACAAAACCAAGGAAAAGAAACGGGCTCGTGAGCCTTTATTCCAACTCGGAGCCTGGATGACCGAAGGCTCACAAGAGGCCGGGCAGGTTACCTGACGCCCCTTGTGACGGCTCGAAGGTCTTCGGGTCGGTGACGCCGGATGTTCCTGTTTGGCCCTTGTGTCGCTACGCGTCAGTCGCTTAGCGGCCGGGCAGCTTGAGCAGCTTGCTCGGTTCCCCTCGGTCGTCCGGCCTCCACTGCGGCCTGATCGGTCGGGCCTGGCAAGTGACGCGCTCGGAGGAGTGAACGGGTCTTTTGCTCTTTGGGCCCGTTCACTACCTCAGCGTCGCTCGACCGTCTCAGGGCTGTTCGCCCAGACCACGACGCAGCTGCTCGACTCCAGAGAGGGACGAATATCCCGAGTGCCCGCTTCTCCGCGCTGCCGCCACCGTCTGCCTCCTCCCCCGAATG
>NC_140967.1:110807638-110930138 GCF_056783735.1 Eptatretus burgeri | reverse complement strand
TTTCACCCCTTTCTGTTTGTCTGTTTGTGTGCAGGAAATCTCAAAAAGTTGTGGACAGGTTCGGTGTGTGACAAGGACGAACTGATTAGATTTTGGTGAGGATCTGGATCCAGATCCAGATCCGACTACGAGAATTTTTTAAGTGATTCTTCCCCATTGATAGGGCCACAATGATATATAGCACGATATCTCAAAAGGGTGGGACAGATTCGGACGAAACTTGGTGGACAGGTTGGGTGTGTGACAAGGACGAATAGATTCGATTTTGGGGAAGATCCGAATCCGGATCTGAATACGACAATTATTTAATTTTTAAAGTAATTCTTCACCATTGAGAGATAGGGCCAAAATGATACAGTACTGTGTAGCATGAGATTTCAAAAATGTATTGGGATCAGGTTCTTGTGGATCAGGCATTGCGGGGCAGAGGTATGCACTCTACCGAGTGCCCTTCTGAGTTCCTTGTAGAATCATCAAAATCAAGACATGTGACATTATTTACATACACATTCATTCAACTATTTAGCATATGTAAACAATGCCCCAAAAAGTTAATACATTTTGAGAAAATTAAGAAAAATCAACAAAAATTGTTAAGCAATACTTTATTCTACTTAAATTTCAGTGTTTGTATTGCACATTATTGTCCATAACTCAGGTCCGACTCAACATATACATGATATTTCAATGTAATCAATATCAAAACTACCTCCAATGACCCCTACATCGATTACAACAAAAGTACCATGGTATAGCTGAACCAGAAACTAAAACAGAATGTATATACCGTATTGTTTCTTATGCGAGCCAATAAATGAAGCGTCACTTCCGCTTGAGCCAGACGTGTTCATGGTCGATGTTGTTACATGGTGTCAGATAAGCAAACCAAACGCCGATATGGAAGTCCTAAAGCCTCCCGGACCAATGAATTTTAAGGCATCGAATGCTGCCGATGCATGGGACAAGTGGGCTGCACGATTCTCAAATTATTTCAAGCCGCTGAGCTTAAGAAAAAAAAAAAAAGACGCTGACGTGCAGGTTGCCATTTTGCTTGAATTGGCGGGACCAGACTCCCTGGCTATTCACAAGACTTTACCTTTGCTGAGGGTGACAATTTGAATGATTATGAATCAGTGCTGCAGAAGTTCACGGATTACTGCAGACCAAGGTAAAAAGTTGTGTAAGAGAGGTATCGTTTTTGGAAACGTGACCAGGAGGAGGGTGAGATGATCGACCAATGGCTCACTGAACTCAGTATGCAAGCAGCCATGTGCGAGTTCGGACCTCAAGAAGAACTCATGATTCGATATAAGATTGTGTTTGGTGTGTGAGACGACAGATCTAAGGAGAGACTTCTTAGGAAAGGTGAGGTCACACTGCAGAAAGGTTTGGACATACGTCATGCCGCTAAATCAAGCAGGCAGCAGCTCGACGGCATGAAGGGTGCCAAGCAAGTCGATGCAGTGGATAAAGAGAGGCAGCAACAGCACACCATCTTTCCCAAGCAAGACAAGGCCAAGCCTGCAGCCAAGACCATGACAGCAGCTACAAAAAGGTGACAAGAAAACCTTACTCAGCCTGTGTGCGAGTACTGTGGCAAGAAGCACAGTCCTGGGCCGTGCAGGTGTCCAGCATTTGGCAAAACGTGTGGCAAGTGTGGAGGCAAGAATCACTGGGCTGCTGTATGCAAGGGTGGAAGCACAAGAAGGGTAAGTCTTCTGGATGCAGATCCCGAGCAAGGTACCGAAGAGTTTGTGGTCATAGATTCAGTGCTCATCAGTAACCTGGATGATGATGTCACCCGGCCTGTGGGCAGGTGACAAGAACAGCTTACAGTTGGCCAGAGTGTGGTGAATATGAAGTTCGACACAGGTGCCCAGGCAAACATAATCTCGCTCGCTTCCTTGACTATTGTAATGCCTGAGCACACCATAACACCTACCAACGTCATTCTCACTGCTTTTTGTGATGGCAAGATTCAGCCATTGGGTACAACAGCGATTCCCTGCAAGTACAAAGGGCAGGACTGGAGAATCAAATTTGATGAAACTGTGAAAACCACTGTTCCCATACTAGGGCAAAACGCATGTGATAAGCTGGGCCTTATCAAGCGTATCAATTCACTGCATGCTCCAGTGACCAAGAAGAGGCTGCTCGAGCAATACACAGATGTGTTCACAGGCACTGGTCAGTAAAAGCAGGAGTACGAAACCGAGCTGAATCCAGATGCCACGCCAACTGTTCAACCAGCCAGACGCGTTCACGATGCAAAGTATGAGAAGCTTAAAGACATTCTGGAGAAGCTGGAGAAACGTGGTGTAGTGGCCAAGGTCGACAAGCCCACTGACTGGGTTCGTAACCTCGTAATCACTGAAAAAACAAGATGGCCACATGAGAATCTGCCTAGACCCAAAACCGTTGAACCGTGAAATCAAGCGAGAGAGATACACGATGCCTCCACCAAGTTATGTGCAGAGACAACTGAACAACAAGAAGGTGTTCACAGTGATTGGCATGGCTGATGGGTACTGGCATGTGAAGCTGACAGAGAAGTCCTCCTCCCTGTGCACATTCAATACACCCTGGGGAAGGATGAGATTCTGCTGCATGCCTTTTAGCAGACTGTCAGCGAGTGAAATCATGCACAAGAGAAACCAGGAGGCCTTCGGCAACATTCCGGGTGTGCAGGTTATCACCGACGACATGATCATTGCCGCTGAAACCGTGGAAGAACATGACCAAATATTGCACAAGGTTATGCAAAGAGCTCGCCAACAGGTGAAGTTCAACAGGACCAAGGTACAGTTCCGAGTGCCCAAAGTGCTGTACATGGGCAACATCATCACTCCAGAGGGACTGACACCAGACAACTCCAAGATCCGAGCAATTGCTGACATGCCTACACCAGAAGACAAACCAGCACTTCAGCGCCTATTGGGCATGGTCAAATACCTAGCGCAATATATACTGAACGAGTCGGAGACCACGGCACCGCTCTGTGCACTGCTCAAGAAAGACACAGCCTGGAACTGGGAAGCGTAACACACACAAAGTCTCAACAAGGTCAAAGCAGCATTGGCAACAGAACCCATTCTGAGCTACTAAGTCTCCAAGCCGGTGACAATCCAAGCAGATTCTGGCCAGAGTGGGCTTGGTTATTGTCTGCTCCAGGAGGGTCAGCCAGTTCACCGACGTATCAAGATCCATGACGGATACTGAAAAGAACTATGCACAGATTGAAAAGGAACTGTTGGCAACGCATGACACCAATTCCACCAGTACATGTACGGAAAGCCCGTGAATGTGCAGACGGGAGTGCCACGAGACAAGAGCAGATCCGTGCTACAGCTGCTGAAGACCCTGACCTCCAGATGGTAAGGCAGGCAGCCATGATGGGATGGCCAAAAAAGGAGCACAGTGCTCCGAGCGTCTTCCAAAACTACTGGCCGTTCAAAGATGAGGTACACGTAGCTGACTGACTGCTGTGTGTTGTTGACCGCATTGTGATCCCGAGCTCAATGAAGAGAGATGCTGGCTCTGCGACATGAGTCACATGGGAGCTGAGAAAACGAAAGCCAGGGCCGCTGCTGCTGCTCTGTTTTGGCCCAACATGATTGCAGGCATTGAACAGACAGTGATCAACTGTGCAGTTTGCCTCAGCCAGAGGAATGCACAACCCAAGGAGCCGTTGAGACCACACCCCATACCTGAGCTTGCATGGCAGAAGGTGGGAGCTGATGTCCTCGCATATCAAAGCAAAGATTATCTTCTGATGGTTGATTTAATATAGCAAGTATCCAGAGGTGGCGGAGATCGAGGACAAGACTGCCACCACGAATGTCACCAAGATGAAGGAGGTCTTCGCACGTCATGGCATTCCAGAAGAGCTCATGAGTGACAATATGCTGTTTGACAGCCAAGAGTTCAGGCGGTTCACGTGAAACTGGGGAATCAAACAGTCGACATCCAGTCCTGGATTTGCCCAGTCTCATGGCTAAAGTGAACGCTTTATCCAAACCATCAAGAGAATGATAAAGAAAGCCGATGACATTTACCTGGCACTTCTTGAGTACCTGTCACAACACCCCTGCCACAGGTGCATCATTCTCGCCGGCAAAGATCTTAATGAGCAACACTCTGAGATCCAAGATACCAGTCACGAAGCAACTGCTCAAACCAGCAATAGTACATCCCAGAGCACAGTTGATGCAACAGAAGCTGAAACAGAGAGTCTATCATGACAGATCGGCAAGATTGCTGGCTAACCTGCAACCGGGTGACACTGTTCGCATCAGGAGGAAGAACACCTGGCAGCCAGCCATCGTTACCAAAGTGGATTCGCACCCCAGATCATACTGGGTTTACGCAGGAACAGACGGCATCTGTGAAGAACGAATGAGCCACCACCAGTTATCATGACCCCCTGAAGATGACGTCATGACCCCTCGTGAGCAAGAACTTGCTGCGACGAGCAATATGAGCAATACCACTCATGAAGACGTGAACAGTGGAGCGGGTATGCCACAACTTGCTACACCTGTGTGAGAACATTACACACCCTACTGCACACACAATGAAACACACATGCGTCCAACCGTGCAGCATACTAGACGAGGACGTGAAATTGGTAGGACTCAGAAATATAGATTTTGTTTGTTAAATTCCGAAACTTCTTGTAAACTGGTGGAAGCATATGGAAGTGGAAGAAGCCACCATCCATTTGTTGGTAGACTGTGTCGATCACTCTTCGTTGTGGCAAACAAGCGTGTTGGTAATTCATTAACATTACCTTCAAAATCGTGCATATTGCAAAGCTCCTTGAATAAAACCTTTGCTGCATTTTGAACTTCTGCATTGACATCTACATCACTATTTGTTTCACCATACTGTGCCAATGCTTGCAAGATAGCAACATTCTCAAGGGCAAATTTCATTGGACGTTTCTTGCTGTGACAAAATGCGTAGCTCACAGTATCACAACCACTCAAAATGTGTGCACTTCGCAAGACTGATATGACCGAAGATTAATCAGCATTGCACACACTGGCTTGATCAACAGCAATTTTTTGACAGGGCAAATATACATGCGAGTTGTCAAACCACAGCTCGTCTGAGAAAGGAATGCACGTACTGTATGTCGTACAAGGCCATCAATAGCACATTTTCATCTGTATCTGTGGCCTGAACAACCACCCTCTGACAGCAACATTTTTGCACATGTTGCATTCTGTGTACACATTCATGGATATCAGCCTCTTCATGAGCTGCGCATGATAGCCCAGGAAGCTCGATTGAGTCATTTGACATCCATAGAACAAACAGTTCTACCAGGTTCGAATAACACCTCCCCTTGCATCAGCCTCATTCATGTTGGTAATGCAGCATGATGCTTGATCCACAACGATCCAAGGAGGTTCATTCAGAAGGCCTGCCTTGTTTAAAGGTTTCCATTCATGAGGGATTGCTCGAACATCTTGGATCTCATGTGTTCTGCACTTCGCCTGTCCCTTCTCACATTTGAATCTTTCCTCATTGTTCAAACTTTTGTTGAGGTCAACATCATATCTGTCACCAATTAAATTTGTCACAATGAGCTGGCATCGAAGCAAGTATTTTCTCTAAATACATCTTCTAGAGTTCACCAAACGTATCTTGACATCGTTGACCAAATTCCACTACATCGATGACGAACACTGTTCGAAGATCCGAGGGAGGAAGGGTTATTTTCTTCGACCCATGAATCACCAAGGTGATTCTTCAGAGCAATTATGCAGTCAGCTTCGTTTCCTTTGTGCATGATGTGACCTTGCTTGGAATCTTGATCAGGTTCAAAAATCGATGATGGATATGTTGTCCATTCATGGATGAAAGCGTCTACTTTCTAAGCATTATCCAGTTCTTCAATAATGTACAAATTCCAGGTGACCATGCTTTCTTTGTGGTACATTTTCTTCACTTTCTAAAAAATTGTTGGCATTTTCTTTGCTTTCTCTACAAATGTTGGAAGCTTGCCAGGCTCCACTGTGGTACTCAGTTTCTGCGAAGCCACGACTAATGCTACCACACCCTTCTGTTTAGCGAATACCAGGTCATTGAAAGTAGCTTTCTGTCCCATCACAACATTGAGAAGATCTTTCACAACACATTTGAATCGGTTGATCATGTGTCTTTGAATCAAGCGTTTGATGCTGTGGCTCAGTGCACGGTGTTGTTGTGCTGCACCTTTGGAGCGCCTTGTGTTCATAGGATCTGGACAACTATTCATATGAGCCATGGTTATGGTTTGCTCAGAAATAGTAGTGCCTTTCAGGGCTCTAAGATCTCTTTCACGTGTATTGGGTTTTTGTGTTATTCCATGAAACACATGAGTCTTAGCATCATGAATATATGTTGCTCAAGTGCCATGTCTGACCAAACACCATTGAACTTGGCTTTAGTTTCACGTACAGTGAAGTGGCCTTTGTTGAAGGCTTCAGCAAGCAACACATGGTGCCAGGGTTGGGAGCCTCTTCCATTGCTTTCAGGTAATGTGGAACACATGCAATGTAGTTGTGGTGACCAGATGAAACAAGGTAAAGGAACGTATTCTCAACTCAATTCGATGCATTTTCCAGTTTCCTGCCCCCTAAGCTTGAATATACCGCTTCAGTATCAGCACCATGTCGATGTACATGAGCCATAACTTTGTTGTAGGAGATGTGCAACATGTTCTCATCATCGATTTCTTTCGCTTTTGTCCAAACAACATTCTGGCAATCTTTGCTGCTGACCAGTATCAATTGTCTGTTGCCTTTCTTAGCACGATGTTTACCACACAGGAAGCATATATTTTTGTATTGTATGTGACATGTCACGGCTGTGCTTCATAACGGAATTGGTTTCCTCTCAATTTTCGCAATATTAGTGTCAGCATTCCATTCATTTTAAAATAAACTAACCTTTTGTGCCACAGGTTTTTTTTGTTTTGTTTTTTGTATCATTACTTCTACACTTCGGATGGTATGCTGGATTGTTCAGCAGAAATGTTTCTTTGTGAATAACTTCATCTTCCAATCAAAAAGCAGTATCATCAGAACTCTTCTGTGGAGCATCCAAGAAAGCAGGATAACCCTGCTCTGTCAGCCTCCGTTGAGCTTCGTTGGATGGCCACTGACAAATGATACACTGCGAACAATCTGTGTGAGGATGTTTTGTTTTGTTTGATGAAGTAGACTTCTCCATCTTGTAGTCATTCATTCATGATTCATCTGAAATACTAGTTCTGTATAATGAAACATGTTTGAGAAAAATGCAGGGTTTGGAAATGTAACAAACGCAATGTTGGGAATGTCTTCTACATTGACGTATGTGTACGTCATTGTAACTATTGCTGGTCTGCAAATTATACTTAACTTCAGGATTACTCAGAATTTGCAATAAATAATTATAATCGTACAACCTGTTGTTGATTTTACATGAACATAGCTATGAATCTCCAGTGTGTAAAGCAAACTTAATAAACAAAACATGTTCGAATGACAAATAACATAAATAAACTTATCTTAAATGTGGACTTTTCGGGATGTTCTGAAAAAAACACAATAAGCCTAAGTAAAGGTCAAGAACATGTCATGTTATTCTATTTATCAGTTCTGGTATAACTTGTAGGAAGGATTTACTGCAATAGAAGGTGATTCAGCAAATTAGTCATCGTAATTTCAATGAGTACACCAATAGGTGATTGTCGAACAAAATCAGCAATTAAAATGAAATATGGGGTACGATTGATATACGGTATTAATGGAGTCGCAAGTTCATCTTTTATGTTGTTGTAATCTATGCAGGGGTCACCAGAGATAATTTTAATATCAATTATATTGTTGTTATATCATGTGTATGTTGAATGGTAAATGAGTTATGGACAACAAAGAAAAAAAACAAAACAAAAGATAAAATGTCATAGCTCACGTTGTTGTAATTCTGCTGAATGGAGGTAGTTGAAGGGCGAGCTCATATTTATTACAACTAAAATGGCCGCCAGTCTACCAGTCGGCCATCTTTGATTAGATTGCAAAATAAAGCGAGGGGCACGTGCATGCCATCATGTACTGTGCTTATGCCAAGTTTGAACAAAATCGGACCATGCTTGTCTGACAAATGGTTGGGGACACATTTAAGTAACAAAACAGCCGCCAGTCGGCCATCTTGAATCTGATCTCGAAAACAAAATAATGCGCATATGGAATCCATCATTCATTATCTGTGTGCCAAGTTTGAACAACATCGGTGAATGCATGTCCGAGAAATGCTCGAGGACGTGTTGGATACCAGTTTTATTTATATTTTTTACAACTAAAATGGCCCCCAGTCGGCCATCTTTGATCGCAACAAAAAACAAAATGATGTGCACAGGTACACCATCATGTGTTGTCTTTGTGCCAATGAATGTGTATGGAAATAGTGTTACAAATCTTAAATTTGATGATTCTACAAGGAAACCAGAGAGTTGGTGTCAAAGCCACCCAATGCTCGCCTGTTTATACATTTATCGTTTTTAAAAGACTAGTCTAATTATATTTTTTATAAAGCATTGCAGTGAAGTCTGATCCAAATAATGTTAAAGCAATATATGTATTTGTATATTGTAATCAGTAAAATAGTGTGGTCGATAAACACATTAAAAAGGAAAAAACGTTAACGTTGATGTGCTACAAAAAAGTTAAGTTCAAAAATTTTAAAAAATTGAAATTATTTTTTAATTTCAACTTCACGACATCAATAAATACCCCAAAGGAACCTCCATGCCAAATATCAGCATCCTAGTACACATATTAAATGAATGGCAAGCTTCTAAATAACTTGCACCAAAAACTTTAACATTGATGTGCTACAAAAAAAGTTAAGTTCAAAACAGGTCAAAAATTTAAAACATTTGAAATTATTATTTAATTTCAACTTCACTACATCAATAATATACCCCAAAGGAACCTCCATGCCAAATATCAGCATCCCAGTTCACATATTAAATGAATGGCAAGCTTCTAAGTAACTTGCACCAAAAACTTTAACATTTTCACGCTCACACTGACGCTGACGCTGACGCCGGGGGTATAGCTCTGTTCTTCGAACAGGCGAGCTAACAAATGTAATTTTGTCAATATCGTATTTTTTGCTCAATCACGACACACGTGGGGATCACCTTTTGCCCAATAACTAAATTTCACAAGAGCTTTGACTGAGGAGACCGCTTAAATATATTACTAGAGACATCCATCTATCAAAAAAACACAAGGTCTGCAAATTATATTGAGTGGTGTATAATTCAACTCTAAATAGCAGCCTTTTTCAGGTCTGGATCCCCCATTAATAGGGTATACTAGAGAAGGTCAATATTTCCATAATACTGCACAAATCAAACAAAGACAGGCTCCCCAAGCATTTCAAAACAGTTAGTGGATTTAGATTCCTAAACTATGAGGAATGTAGCCACAAACTTACGCAATTCATACAACTCTTCGAAGTGCCCCTTATCTGTAATGTTTCTGATGTGTGCAACAATACGTTCCGAATGTTCAAAAGAAATTCCGCATTTCTGAAAGAAAAAAAACAAAAAACAAGGACAATTAAGGAAGCTTAGCTTGATAATTATATCACTAAACATCAGTACATAAAGCAGATCTTAAAAAAAAAAAAAATAGTCAAGACAAAACCAAAGCAAACGCATACCTGAAATTCTACAGTGGCCTCTTGAAGGGAATTGAATGCAGGTTGAACAAACTTCACAAATGTCTCCATATCCGGTGGTACTTCTAACTCTTGCATCGTTTTCAAAATGTACAACACACCTACAAGAAAAGCCGAACAAATGTGACTAAGCTACTGGTGGTTTGACCACCATGACATCAACAGAGGAAAATTAAATAGACGGAACTGCAAACATTCACGACGCACGGGGATTAAAAAGGAGCACTACAAGGAGCACTACAATGATTAAAAAGGTTTTGAGCCTGAGGATTCTTTGGGGCCACATTGAGGATTAATTGTCTGAGCATGCCGTCTTCACCGACTGGTTGTCGTTACACAAGGACTACCGTAATTTTCCGAGCTGTTATGAAATATGAAAATAATATGCACCCTAAAATTTGTTTTGAAATATGTTTAATTTGTTTTTTTGCCACGTATAATACACACCCCAACTTCTACATAAAACTTTGATGAAAACAAAAAAGCCTATTATATTCGGATAAGAATGGTATTTTGCAGTCGACTGAATTATACAATGACTATCTTCCAGAAAGGCTGACTGTGAAATGAAGCATCAGTTGCTGCAATATTAGTTAGCAACAGGCTTTAGAAACCTCTGTGGCAATGTCAGCCCACCCCCCCCCTCCCTTTGGGATTTAGTGGGCAGTTCTGTGTCTTTTGCAGACTGCAGCTAAACCAGAAATTACACTTCAATATTAACTTCTTTCCTAGCTACAATTCTGAAACATTATTACCTGTGTAATAGATACCGAAACAGCATGGGTTTGTGGCAGGCACCCACTGTCGGTCAGGACCTTTGCAGAAAGTGCATGGATTTACAGTCACCATTAAAGTTAGGAAGTGTAATTGTATATAATCCCTCACCAGGGAATATGCAATCTGTCTGAAATCTTTATAGTCCACTCCACAATGATGACAACCAGTGGAGCCAAAAAGTATATTTTTTTTGGTATTTTTTCAGATAGAATAAACATGAGCTGTACAGTTTAAAGAGGGACTGCTGAGACTGTTGCTTCAATCACTTTCAAAGAGCCACAGAAATTCGGTTTCGATCTTGATACGTGGAAGGATCAGAAGGTTGAAAGAAGCACACAATGGCTGAGACAGTTATGGAGCTCAAGATGAGGCTCAGGAATACCAAAGCCAAACTGACCAGACTTGGAAAGTCTGTACAGTTTTTGATGGAGGAATGTCATTCAGAGAAATTAAGGAGCCTCTTCATCGTGTAGAGCTTTACAACAAAGGCATGAGGCTTATAGAAAAACCACTGAGGAGCATGATGAATTCCTGAAGGAAGTGAAATGGATGGAAAAGTGTCAACAGTCATTTCTTCAATTGCACATTACAGTGAAGGATTATTGCCAGGGAGATGCAGTTAATCAACCTCAGTTTGAAAGTGAGGATGATATGTGGCCTTTTGAAGTCATCATTACCAGTGAACACAGAGGTTCTCCACAAGCATGATACAAGTAAAATGGAAGCTATGCAGCCAGTAGAGATGGCAACTCAAAATGAAATTTCTAAAACTAGCAGTGAAGTTGGAAGTGAGGTCAAACCATCACCATGCAGTTTGAAAATGGAAAAGCGAGAGATGCCAAAGTTCACAGGAGATGAGAGCGACGACTACATCTTTCGAGAAGATTTCAAGTATGCGATTCTCAAAATCAGTATAGATTTCATGATAGATCAATTATAACCATGGATTTGGAATAACTGACAAATAAAGTTATGGATGCCTTTGATAAGTCAACAAAAATCCAAAATGAGATATTTTCAAAGGCATTTAATACTTTGATTTGACCCAGTTATAAACTGTCATCCTGGTGTTGTGGAAGTTAAATAATTATTCTCATCTTGTGAAATGTGAAAGGTGCTGCACCATCAATTCATGAACATATATCTGGCAATAGAAAACTCTGTGGATCACATGACTATTGCAAAGCATTGGTGTTTGTGTTGATCATGCTGAAACAATTTTTTGTTTTTCATATCAACATGTACTCTTTGCCCACAAATCATGTACTCATTTCTCTGTATATGCTTTCAAACAATATGGAGGTATGTAATCTGTTGTAAAGCATTGGCTAAAGTCAGTCACTTTGTCACCATATAAGGAATGGTTCACGAGAAAACATCATGAGGAAAGACTGAGAGAGAGTTGAGAAAAAGATTTTAAAAGTCTGCAGGATAAAACATGCTTATTAGGTCTCTCGCAATGAGAAAGTCAGAACTCATTATGTTTGCAGATTGGACTGCCTGTAATTTGCGAGTTTCTTTGCTCCAATGTTTGCAAGACAAACCACAACTGAGTGGAATATAATCTCTGTTCAAATATACTGTGGTCTTAAATTCCATCCACGTTGCATTAATTGTCTTTCTCCATGATCATGTATTAAATAAATGATTCAACCTGTATTGTGACTGGAAGTACTCAACTAATATTTCGAGTTTTCCACAGTGTAACACGCAGGTGCGTGCCATCCATTGGATGAATGTTAAACGGCTTTCCCGTCTGCCGGGATTAGATAGTGTAGGTTAAAGATCCCACAGTGTCCTCATCGGCACCATGAACAAATTACAAACATGAAAAAGAGCAATGAGAGATTGCAGCCCCTCGCCAGGACTTGTTTTGTGTGGTATATTTTGTGTGGCAGTTGTGTACTGGTGTATTACATAAAAACTAAGAGACATAATTAGAACTGCCACTTTATCACTGCTGGCAGCGATGACCGAGTACCAAGACGTCCCGCTTTGATAAAAAACCCCGCTCTGATGGGACACCTGACACTTACCCATCATGTATTTTTTTATGATTATTCAAGTGAATTGAGAATGGGATTGAAATAAATTCAATTCAAATGAAATGGAAGACCAAATAGGTACAGTCCTGCATTGGAGTAATCAGAAGGAACCCAAGCAAGCAAAGATGAAGTCATGATGAGGAACCTGGATAGGATTTGTATTTCAGCTGCTACTCCTCTACCCTCATACCCAACCAGGAACAGCCAAGTGAGCCTCATTCAAAATAAAATAAATAAATCAAAAAACACGAAAAAGAGCAATCAGAGATTGCAGACCCTCGTCAGGACTTTGAGTGGTGTATTTTTATTGGTTTTAGGGTAAATCCAATATGGCTGCCAAACCATGTGACCTACAACATCACATGTGTGAAACTTTTGTTCCTCATGGACAGGCGGTCGGTCATATGTGTAAAGTATCGTCTCGATCTGTTCAACAATTTCAGAGAAGAAATTTTTTGAAGGTTTAAAAAAAAAATATGGCTGCCGAATCACTTGACCGATGACGTCATCAATTTTTTTTCCTGTGGACCATTTTATAGTGAGATGACCCTCAAAAAATTTCATACTGATCGGATGTGGCATTCTACATATGCAATTATGACGTCATAACAAAAGGTACCTGTGAGGTCATGAAAAAACAAAACATCACACTCATTCCCCATGAGGAGTACTTGTCGTGTGCCAAGTTTCAATTTTTTCCTTGGTACGATTTCAGATACAAAGGTCCAAAGGTTTTCCGTTTTTCCAATATGGCTGCCACACCATGTGACCTATGACATCATAATTATCATTACAACATTCTACATGAGTAGTCGCACCAATGGTGAAAATTTCATCTCAATCCGACAAGCAGTTGCAGAGAAAACACAAAATTAGCACGGACAGACATCCGTACGGACAGACAACTCGAAAACAATGCCTCCGGCAATTTCGTCAGCGGAGGCGTAAAAAAAACAGATCATTTCACACGTTAAGGTGCTACAGTACGGCACTGCATTTGTTTTGACATTCATTCAAAGGCAATAAAATCAGAACAAACAAACAAAGATTTATAGGAAATGAGAATGTGATTTTTGGAGGTTCGAAAGTCTGAAATGCAACATCAATGTCCCATTAAGACATCCTTTCATGCAAGTTGTCACAAGCACACATCTTATACCTGCTTTGTCATTGACTTTTCTCTGAAGAACCAACATTGGCCAGAAATAGTGTTGCCTAATTGGCAATCCCATTCTCTGGAAAATCTTCATCAATGCAATCACTTTATCTGAACAATGGGGGAAAAAAAGTAGTTTGCAAATTTGCAGTCACACAAAATGCAAACTTTTTTTTTTTTAGAAATACACAAAGAAAAAAAACATTACATCCGTTATAAACTGGAAAATAATTACTCACCAACTTCATCCAACCTCAAGAGAAACAAAAGGGTATTTTCATGCGGATTGTTGTGCATTCCTTCCTCAATCATCAAGTCACAGTATTTGATAATAGTTTCCAGTGGCTGCATTTAAAAAACAAGAAAAAAAAAGGTCATTGATCACACTGCCATTTTAGCAGAACCCTGAGGTTTTAAAAAAATTTATATTTTATTGTATGCATTGTCGAGGCTTGTATGAGAGCTAACACACAACGCACAACAAGGGGGGCAGGAGACAAGAGGGGTGGGAGACAAGAGGGGCAGGAGAGGGAAGGACAAAACAGTGGGGAACAGAGACATGAGGAGATCTGTGGAAGGGAGAGGGATGGGGCGGGGAACACGGGGTAAACATGATGGACATCACATTCTCAAAAGGAACAAGATGCCCACAATTACAGTTAAAAACTCCAAGGGCACTCTTAAGAGAGCATACCTCTGTCAGGCTGATTAGTTTACATTTTGTATCCCACTGATGAGCCAGATCTGGATTCGGACCTGAACTAAAATTTAAATCACCTTGTTCTTGTCATCTAACCAACTCCTCCACCAAGTTTCATCTGAATCCGTCCACAACTCTGAGATATCATGATAGTCAACAGAAAACCCTCGCCGTCCACAGGGGTTACATTCCTCTAAACATCTGGGAACGGCGAAATCGTGAATGGTGAAGAGTTTATAACATGCAAGTCAATGAGATACATTGCAGCCTCCCAAATCAGTTCAGAAATCATAAGCAAATAATAAAAAAAAAGGCATTTAATTGAAAAATAAGAACAATTGAGTAAAATAAGATTAAATAAGTAACATTTACCATCAATAACAAGGCTTTTCTGCTTGGAGTACTATTGATGGGTAGCCCCAGTCAGGTCTGCTTGAACATAGTCATGGCATAGAGGTGTCGATCGATCTCCCAGGAGCGACCCACAAATCCCTCACATCTATGTTGTGCTCTTACCTTTGTGGAGATCTCTTATGTTGATCTCACCCTAATTTTATCATTACATTCACGAATGTAAGGAATAGTGGACTCATTGACATTGTAGTCTTTCGCCAACACATCAACACGCTCAAGTTCACCAACCACCAATACGTGCACCAATTTCAAGTCGAACTAATATTTTCACTTTTTACACTGATGTCATCACTTTCTTCACTTTTTTTTATTCTGCTCTTCAGCAGATGCACCACTTGATGGATGTTTTGGACCCATGGTTATATAAACAGGTTACCAAGTTTTATCACAATGTAATACCGCACCTCACCAACCGCCAAGGAGCCAGAATTCAATGATGAGGCAGATGCTGGAAGTCACAGAATCTAAATTTTCAAATTATTATATTTTCTGGCGATACGGTACAGTTATAATTTAACACGTCATGTTAAATGAAGGAATATATTGTTATCCAAACATTGAAAATATTTTTAAAAAACTAATGAAATACGAGCGAGTTGAGGGTTTATTTTGTCCGTGCTGGGAGGATGTTCCGTTCCTGAAAGACGCACAAGGCAACTTTTTATATTTTCCGGCAATACAGTACAGTTATATTTCAACAGGTAATGTTAAATGAAGGAAAATATTGTTATCCAAGCTTTGAAAGTGTTTAAAAAAAATTATAAAAAACAGGAAAAAACATGGAGTTTTTGGTGGGAGTTCATTTTTTTCCACGGATACGCAGGACTATCGGCGTGGATGGAGAGAAAGGGTGTTGAAAAGGTAAGCGCAGATACGCAAAATCGCGGACGGCGAGGGTTGACTGTTTACAGTTTTTGGCCCGATCTCTCAATTTTAGAAAGTAGACCTATGTTGACCTTAAAAATAATTGGTGGTTGAATTAAGTGACCAAATATGCAAATCCCCTTCAAATTTCAAGTCAATCGGATGAAAATTGAGGATTTTAGAAATTGCACCCAAGTTGACCTTTGGCCTATGTTGACCTCAAAAATAATTGGTGGTTGTATTCAGTGAGCCGACATGAAAATCCTTTTCAAATTTCAAGTCAATTGGATGAATATGCAAATTCTCTTCAAATTTCAAGTCAATCGGATGGAAATTGACCATTTTAGAAATTTGGCCCATGTTGACGTCAAAAAAAATTGGTGGTTGAATTCAGTGAACCGATATGCAAACCCTTTTTGAATTTGAAGTCAATCAAATGAAAATTGAGGATTTTAGAAATTTGAAAAACTTTGATTATAATTGAACAGGCAAACAAACATAACATGTATGTGGGGGATATGTGGGGGAGAAATTACATGCCCAGACTGGGAGTTGAACCCAGGTCCTCTGGTGAACCGTACCAGTGCTCTGCCATCTGAGATATCTGGGTGTCCCACCAGCTGAGCATGCAATTCTCCCACATATAGAATTGCTACTCTCTTTCCGCCACTGCTAACCATAGGAGCAGTGACAAAGGAAAACCCTTTCGTGGACAGGCCATCCTGGTCCTGATATGGCTGCCGAGGAAATATCCAAATGGGTTCGTACTGGTATGGACATTTATATTCCCTCATGTATCTATAAAGTGAAGACTCATTCCCATCAATGGTTCACTCCAGTTTGTACATCAGCAATTGCTCATCACACCCACCATTTCAAGCAGTACCGTGTGCAAGGGTCACTGGAGTCCAAATGGCTGTTCTGCAATGCAAGTAATGTCTGTACAAGAGTGTTTGAGAATACTAAGCAGCAATATGCAGCTTCTGTAGCCAATTCCATTGAGACTCAGCGACTTGGTTCTTGGGACTTTGGGCAAATTGCCAACAGTGTACTCAACCACAATAAATCTTCGATATCTCCTTTCTTTCATGGACCTGAGGTTGTTACTTCACCTCCGGATAAGGCTAACCTCTTTTTAAATCACCGTTTCTTATTCTACCCTCAATGATCAGGAACACCCTCTTCCTGATTGTCAATCTCGTACAGACTGATATTCCTGTTCCATTTACCACTCCGATGAAGGTTGCCAGAATTATTCGTACTCTTGATGCCTCAAAGCATCGATTCTTGCCTGATGGAATCCCTGTGATTGTATTGAAGATGTGTTGGCCTGAACAAACATCGATTCTTGCCAAGCTATACAACCTGTGCTTGTCTGATTCGGTGTTTCCTTCATGCTGGAAAGTTGCTCCTGTTGTCTCTGTTTTCAAGGGTGCTGGTGAGCATTCTGAGCCAAGTCACTATTGCCCCAATCAGCCTGCTTCCTGTAATATGTGAGGTGTTTGAATGCTTCATCAATGAACAACTTCTCAACCATCTGGAGGATAATGAACTTCTCACTGACTGCCAGGATGGCTTTCACCATTCTTGCTCTACTGGTGATCTGCTATCCTCAATTACAGATCATTTCAACAGGGTATTGGAGCTCAAGGGTGAAGCTCGATTAGTTGCTTTGGTTATCTCAAAAACCTTTGATAAAGTGTGGCATAAGGGTCTGCTCCACTTGGCCCCACAAGGGTCTGCTCCACAAACTCCAGCCGCATGGTGTACCTGGAGTGATGCATTCAATCATTTCAGCTTTCCTTACAAATCACAAGATGAAGGTGGTCCTTGAGAGTCAATATTCTCCTACTTGCTCCATCAATTCTGGTGTTCCACTGGGGTCTGTCCTTGGTCCCACTCTGTTCCTTGTTTTTGTCAATGATCTTCCTGATAATGTTCTGTCTCAGATAGCCATGTATGCTGATGACTCATCACTTTGCTGTACTTCTGCTGATTCACTCAACACTAGTTGTAATGAGGTTGGAGTTTCACTAGACAATGATTTTGAGAATGTGTTGAATTGGCAGCATGACAAGCTGGTAACCTTCAATGTAAGGAAAACTAAATTGTTGTCCACGTCTCGATCCAGAAACAGGTCTTTCCCTTATGTGCACATGGGGTCTTCAACCTTAACAGAATTGTCTGAGCTTCCGCTTCTTGGTCTGGACATCTCCTCTTATCTTCAATGGGATACGAACATTTCTGGTATTGCTAAGAGTGCTTTCAAGCGAGTTGGTCATCTTTATTGAGGGCAGAGGTATTTACCTCCTGATGCTGTTTTGTACCTGCATAAGACAACTACACATCTCCTCATGGAGTGCTGTTTCCACATTTGGGCTGAAGAACCAGCCTGCAGGTTATCTTTTCTTGATCGGCTCCAGAAACACATAGTTCACCTGGTTGGTGTGGAGATGGGTTCAACTCTTCAAGCGCTCTCTCACCGTAGATCAGTTGCCACTCATCATCTGTTCTCCCGATATTCTCATGGAAAATGTTCTGCTGGACTTTCCAACTTGGTTCCTCCTGTACAAGTGTTTGGACACAAGACTCGGTTTGCCATCTCTGCACACTCATGCACTGTAGCTCATCCAAAGCGCAGAACGAAAAGCTATGCAGACAGCACGAGGGATAAAACTGTCTCGCTTTGCAATTCACTACCTGTAACATGTGTACCATTATCAATCAATCAAAACATTTATTTCCTTCAACAAAATAAACAGGTACGAAGAAGACATTTGAGTGACTGAAGGAGGCCGAATCCCAAAAATCAAGCTTGTAGCAGGAAAGCCCTCACACAAAGATAAAATTTGGCAAAAACAAACAATGAAATCACATCAAACTACATATGTTTGTGTGTTATCATATCAAATGTATTTAAATCAACCATGATGGGGGGAAAAAAAAAAATTAATCATGGGCAAACACTTCCACAGGATGAAAGAGTTGATCAGTTGATCAATGGAAAGCACCAGTGTAAAAATTCAATCAATAAATATTTAATAGATTTCTTAAATAACTTATGTACAACATCATGAAAGAAAATATTGCTCAAGTTTGAATGAGAAAGTATTCAATGATGGGAATTTTTTTAACACTATTCCATAGTATGGGGCCAGAGGAAGGAATATTATGTTGAAAAGAAAGAATTCTTTGTTTTGGAAAATGAATATCAGTGTAGAATCTGGAATCGTACTTATCAATTTCATCAGTAAATTCACAAAGATCACAAATTTCAGAAGGAAGTAGTAGTCTATTAATGTATTTATACGTGAAAATACTTTACTGGTGTGATGTGACATTAACAAGTTACCAGCATATACTCGTGCTCCGCACGGAGTTGAATGGGTGGCAAAGGGTGGATGAGGCATAATAGTTGATGTTATGGGAAGCTGGGGAGGGTGTCATTCGGGATGGGATGCACTATGGTACCTGTCCTTAGTTTTCTAAAGGACCTCCCTGGAGATGACATTTTGGGTGAGTGTCTTGTTGCTGAATAGTCCTTGTAAGGAATTATTGTCCACTTTGATAGATATATAGGAGTAACCTCTTGCACGTGAAAATGCAACATATAGTTGGCCATGGGAGAACACAGGGGCTGGGAGGTATATTCCGAGTTTGTCAAATGTTTGGCCCTGCGATTTGTTTATGGTCATCGAATATGCGAGTCTGACTGGAAATTGCATCCTCTGCAGTGTGAGTGGAAGGTTGGCGTCTGATGGGGCAAGTTTAACATGATATAGGCCGAGCCCGAGACTGAACAGGAGCAGTGGAGGGTGACCGAGAATCAGAATGCAAATTTCAATGAATGGCACTTTTTGGTGCACATCCGACGATCGAACACCGCTTGGACACTTTAATTTGAAGATCACACACGCAAGACACAACACAGGTAACGATGGCATTTGATATTGACAATTAATGTAATGAACGGCAGTTGTTTAGGTGCATCCGACAATCGAACACCTCTTTAATTTGAACAGGTAACACGCACACATTCAAGGTACAGAATCTATTGTCGGACACCGTGCTTTTGAAGAACAAACACAAGAAGAGAATCCAATCAATGAAGGGATGACCTCATACCCATTCCCTGGTTCTCCCTACCTTCAGATTATAGCCTTTGAAGTTATCTGGATGTTGGCCTATTGCAACTTATTTTCGGGTGTTTTTAATATGTACGTTGATTTTCAGACACAAATTGACAGTCTAAGAGGGCGTGTTCAGTCCGGGAAAGAGCAAATCGGGGTACACCATGTTGGCAGAGCTCTGGCGCTCATCGTTCCCCTCCTTCCATGCTGATTTTTAAAACATGACAACCATTGCTGATGTTCTGAGCTATACTAATAATAATCAGTTGTGTGTATGTTCAGTGTTTAATGCAATGAGTTCTCCCTTACTCGAGTTCATATTTTTTGGATAGACGGCAGCACTTACCGGACAGCAATTCAGCGATGGCAACCAAACGGGAATAAATGCGGCCGTCAATGGGTTGAAAATCTTGTTGAAGCCACGTTGTCAACCAATTCCAGCTTAGAAATTTAGTGTATCGTCTTCGTCACATTAAGAAACCCCAGTATATGAGAAATGAGCACATTCCTGCCAGCGGTTTCAGAGGAGAAATGTCAAAATACGTGCAGACGTTAACAGAAATAACATATTTTTAAAATAAATCTTTACTTTAAATACAATGTTTGTTACATTTTTTGTGTCAAATTGACCTTCTGAGGTAGTCAGCATGTGTAGAAGAGGGTTTTACATTGCAGACGCTGTTTTCTCGGAGTGGCATTACACCTCTCGGCGGTGACAGTCTGTCGACGACAGACATAAATGTCAGCGAATGACCGATTATGTCATGACGGAATTACGCCTCTCAGCGGTGAAGTCACACGTCGCCATGCAAACGAACGTAAAAATTAGAAAATCGCCCAAAATTCCAAACGTGTCCGTCTGGCGCGATCTCACATAGCCCATGCTGTTCATTAGACCACAGAGCACCCGCATGCCGAAAATGGTGACAATCCGTCCAGCAGTTTTGGAGGAGATACGTCAAATTACACGCAGACGTTAACGGAAATAATATATAGATTATCCCAAGATCTAACCAGCTTTTGGAGGAATTTCAATTTTCTTTTCGTACATCTTTGAGGTTACATCACATTTCACCTGACTTCTGCTACTTCCTGTGTCTTGGATGTTTTTTTTGTTATTTTTTTTCTTTCATTTTGTTTAGCTTTATCCTTATATTTATCAAACCTTCCATTAGCCCCTTACCGAGAGTGGCTGAATACCTTATTTGGGGAAATTTCCATAAATAAAAACCAAACAAATTTTGAAAGGAATAAGTTTTGCATTCACTTAAGAGGTTAATGGAGCTACAGGTCATGGACAAAAAAAAAAAAAAAAAAAAAAAAGGAAACACCAATGTAGAGTGACTTAATAGGGTGTCAGGCCAACGCGTGCGGAAAGTACGGCCTGTATGCACCGTGGCATAGAGTCCACCAGTGTCTGGAATTCTGCAGGAGGGACGCTGCACCATTTTATTACGAGAAACTCAATCAACTCACACCTGTTTGATGGAAGTGGAAAATGCCATGTCAGGTGTCATTCCAGAATATCCCATAAATGCTCGATTGGGTTCAGATCTGGTGACTGATGTTATCAATGACATGGCCTTCTCAGTGTCGTGCTCATCAAACCATCGAGCGACCGACCACACATTGTCTGTGGATGGGGCCGTTGGGGTGGTGGGGGGTGAGTTTCCTCTTGCAACCATGCTCGCCATAATTAGAGGCAACTAGGTCTGTGCAGCATTTTTATACATGACCCTGTGCATGGTGGGATAGCATGTTATTTGGTTAATTAACACATGGGCCATACCTGTGTGGAAACTGTTGCTTGGTGGTCTTCATTTCCCAAGGTGTTTCCATTATTTTTGTTCACTACTTGTATGTTCACTGTGTTAAGGACATTTCACAAGTAAGGATTCAGTACTGGAAGAAATTTTTTTTAACTGCTCGACTCCTGGACCAGGTAAATTGAAGAGGATGGAGATTTGTGTATAAAGTGACATGAACAAAGTTCACCAACATTGTACCAACTCCATGTCGAGGAAGTGACAAAACTTTGGGAGGACATTTGTATCTCCTTGTTATTTTGAAAGCTGGACACAACCATTTCCCCCCTTTCCTCCAAAAAAAAAATATATTTTACAATCTGCAGATCTGTTGATATTTTAAAGGCAGAAACATGGCAGTTGGTAGAAATGCCTGATGTGGTCAGTTACAAATTCTTGAGATTTAATCGTCTGCACCATATGCACCATTCCAAATGTGAGACTTATTCACAATAACCTGAATTCAAAGGTAAAAGAGAATATTCACAAGGATATCATAGTTACCACAGGAAACTCACCACATTTCTGCTAATTAAGTGTTTGAGGAACAAATTGGCAACAAAGGCTTTGTTTTTCATTTCAGTGATGCCTTCACAAGTAAACCGCAGCAACTGAAACGCAGGCTCCAAAAGTCTCTGAGTGACGAGGCGAAGACAAACGTTCATATTCTCTGGCAAAACAAAACGATTACGTGGATTTGTAAGGTTGCCAATTGCTTTTGATTAAAACTGGAACGCACTCAACAACACAAACGCACATGACATACGTGGCCAAAAGAGATCAGTTCGACTGGACAATTCACAGAGTTAGCCACTCAAACTCGGTGGCACCGTCCGTTTCACACCTGATATATAGAGGTGCTTGTGCTGCAGCCGTCTGATGATGAAATCAATGTGCTGATCATGCCCGAATTTTGCCAGAGTGTAAACCACCTCCAGCAGATGACGGTTCAACAGGTTTACGTCCTGGTTTTCATTTTCAAAAAACTGCAGAAAGTATACATGAAAAGACAATAATCTCGAACGGACCCTTTTCACACACAAAATATCAGAAGAAAACAATTAAGCAATTTAACTACTTAACTAATCTAAGGGTACATGGTTAATACTTCCTTATTTTGCTCACAACTTATCAAGTTGAAGGCAAGCAGTCCCATCAGATCACTGAAGCAAAACAAAGCAGGGTCAAGTCATATTAGTATTTTGGGTGGTAGATGTACGTTGTGATTGTTGGTGGGGTTGTTGTGGTTGGTTTTGTGGTTGTTGACTGCAAAATGGTCACATGCTTACCAGGGCACGTTTTGGTTGCATGCTCACCAGTGCCCTATTTCCGGACAGAGATTTGTTTCTTTTTTGAGACAAATTTGACTGAAACTGCCGTCGTAATACAAGGCGATGATCACATCTCGAAACACTTAGTCCTTTGGAGATTTAAAATTATAGCTTTCCGATCAGCATTTCGATTGTGTACCTTAAAAGCTTAATCTGTGAACTTCCCAAAATGGATCACCACTAAGCGTATGCAGTCGTCACACCCCACGTGGTGACGACCAAGTTTCCATCGCACTACAACTCATTCTCAACACCAATTGACTCTTCTGACCTTGTTTTTGCAGGATTGAAATTTCCTCTGGCTGAGGTTCGTGATTTATAGCACCAGTCTCGATGTTTGTTTCGGCTTCATGAGAGGAACTGCAATCGCTTCTCTTGCAAAAGGATTGTTCTACCTGTATTCTCAGCATCAAAAATCTACTCTGCCTGGAAGAACTTTCGCAAAAGCCTGCTCGCTCTCTCTCCCTTTCTCTTTCTTGTGCAAAAGTTTTGTCGTTTGCAGCCATCATGTCCATCCTCTCAGCACTGGTTCACCAAATCTTGTAGCAAGACAGGAGCTATAAAGCAGCTTGCTTTCTCATAATTGCTTGGAACATGCCATTCCATCCTTCCTCGGAAAATAGGAATTCTCAGCCTTTAACCATATTTGTCTGGAGCTCACTGGAGTACCATTCTCCTGTACAGAGTGGTCTCCCCTCCCTCCACTTCGCATCTGTCACTCTGGGATGCTGTCAAATCCAAAGCTCGTGTGGTGATTATTCGTTTTAGTGTGCTGGTTATGATGATGATGTTTAAATCAGAAGAAGAGAAGTCTCAACTTGCATTTAAAACGCAATGACGTATTGTAAATGAAGCCTGTTTGATAATTAATCCTCCATTTTCTTCTTCCCCAACCGCTGGAAAGACGAGTCCCTTGGCGCCGAAGCTTTAAACGGCGTCAAAAATAGCAGGCAGAAAGGGAAGACCCCGGTCATTTTGGTCGTGGGCGTTTAAACAAACAAGCGAAATCCCTCGATGATGTAGAAACAGAAGTCACGATTAAATATGGACATTATGAATGACTCGTGAATGGGGAAAAGGGCTTGCAAGGAAAATGCGGGAGCGTGCTTCCTGGTGTCACAATGACTCATCTTCTTAATGGCCACGGTGCGGTGTCCTCAACGTCCATTGGCTCTCTGGAAAACCTCCACTCCCTGGCAGCCTGTGTTCACATGTTTGCGTCATCACAAATATCAGCAAAAGTGCAAAGAAAAATTAATGAGTCACGACATGAGCATCATCGGTGTGTCACACAAAATAGTAAAGTACACTGCGTGCTGCTTTCATTGTCGACATGTTTGCGGCTTCATAGTTTTCTCCCACCTTCGTTGAAGTAATTTTCCCCCCTTCCTCAAACCCTCCAAGTTGCATGCATTCTTTCAGCAACCACCTGCTTGTGAACCTCCCGAGATCCAGGCTTAGTGCTCACCTCCACTCCTTCATTAGTATTCTCTCACTTGTTGAACCTCCTTTCCACTGTCCTTCTGTCCTTTCAGTTGGTAGTTCACTACAATCTCAGGTCATCCTCTCTCTGCCTTTCCTTGATCTAACAACACCTAACCTTCCCCATCTATTCTCAGGTTGCTATGATTCCTTGCCTCTTCGTCTCTTTCATGCTTGGGTTTATTCATCCCCTTGTTGCATCCACGTTGTCCGACTGCCCCACTGTCAGTGTGTTTTTCTTTCTTTCTCTTCTCTGTCATTTCATGATTCCATGTATCTGCACTTTTTAATACAAAAAACAATCTTGTAGAGACCTGCAACTTGAGTAGGCTTATGGTGAGCTGATGCAAAAAAGTCATGTGAGTACTATGATGCTTCTTCTTCTTCTTTCGGCTCGCTCTCGTTAGGGGTCGCCACAGCGGATCAACCGTCTCCATTTCGCTCTATCCTCCACATCTTCCATTGACACTCCAACCACCCGCATGTCCGCCCTCTCCGTATCCATGAACCTCTTCTTTGGCCTTCCTCTTCTCTTCCTGCCTGGCGGCTCCATCTTCAACATCCTTCTCCCGATATACTCCGCTTCCCTCCTGTGCACATGTCCAAACCATCTCAAT
Source organism: Eptatretus burgeri (assembly GCF_056783735.1). Taxonomy (NCBI): domain Eukaryota; kingdom Metazoa; phylum Chordata; class Myxini; order Myxiniformes; family Myxinidae; genus Eptatretus; species Eptatretus burgeri. The sequence goes on along the minus strand of NC_140967.1, from coordinate 110,905,094 downwards.
CTCGCCTCTCTCACTTTGTCTCCAAACCGTCCTACCTGCGCTGTCCCTCTAATATACTCATTTCTTATCCTATCCATCCTCGTCACTCCCAACGAGAATCGCAGCATCTTTAACTCTGCCACCTCCAGCTCCGCTTCCTGTCTTTTTGTTAGTGCCACCGCCTCCAAACCATACAACATAGCTGGTCTCACTACCGTCTTGTATACTTTCTCCTTCACTCTTGCAGCTACCCTTCTGTCACAAATCACTCTTGTAACTCTTCTCCACCCACTCCATCCTGCCTGCACTCTCTTTTTCACTTCTTTCCCACACTCTCCGTTACTTTGGACAGTTGATCCCAAGTATTTAAACCTCGCCACCTTCCCCACCTCAACTCCTTGCAACCGCACCATACCACCACCCTCCCTCTCATTTACGCACATGTACTCCGTCTTACTCCGACTGACTATCATTCCCCTTCTCTCCAGTGCATACCTCCACCTCTCGAGGTTCGCCTCAGCCTACTCCCTACTCTCCCGACAGATCATGATGTCATCCGCGAACATCATAGTCCATGGAGACTCCAGTCTGATCTCATCCGTCAACCTGTCCATCACCATTGCAAACAGGAAAGGGCTCAGAGTCGATCCTTGGTGCAATCCCACTTTTACCTTAAACCGGTCCGTCATTCCTACCGCACACCTCACCGCTGTCACACTGTCCTCAAACATATCCTGCATGATCCTCACATACTTCTCCACCACTCCCGACTTCCTCATACAATGCCACAACTCCTCTCTTGGCACCCTATCATAAGCTTTCTCTAAATCCACAAACACACAATGTAACGCCTTCTGGCCTTCCCTATACTTCTCCATCAACATTCTCAAAGCAAACATCACATCAGTGGTGCTCTTTCCTGGCATAAACCCATATTGCTGCTCACAAATCGTCACCTCTCTTCTCAACCGAGCTTCCACTACTCTTTCCCACAACTTCATGGTGTGGCTGAACAACTTTATCCCTCTGTAATTTCCACAGCTCTGCACATCACCCTTGTTCTTGAATCACCCTTATTTTTGAACCAGTACACTTAATCTCCACTCCTCCAGCATCCCCTCACTTTCCAAGACTTTATAAAACAATCTGGTTAACAACCCCACTGCCATCTCTCCTAAGCACTTCCATGCCTCCACTGGTATACCATCTGGGCCAACCACCTTTCCACTTTTCATCTTCTTCATAGCAGTCCTCACTTCATCCTTACTGATCCACCCCACTTCCAGATTCACGATCTCCACCTCTTCCAACTCTCTCTCTCCTCTCTCCTCTCTCTGTTCTCTCTCCTCTCTCTCATTTTCTTCATTCATCAGCTCCTCAAAGTATTCCATCCACCTTCTCAATACACTCTCCTCACTCATCAGCACATTCCCATTTACATCCTTTATCACCCGAACCTGCAGCACATCCTTCCCAGCTCGGTCCCTCTGTCTTGCCAATCGGTATAAATCCTTTTCCCCTTCTTTTGTATCCAACTTCTCATACAGCTCGTCATATGCCTTTTCCTTGGCCTTTGCCACCTCTCTCTTTGCCTTTCGCCGCCACTCCTTGTACTCCTGCCGACTTTCTTCATCTCTCTGACTATCCCACTTCCTTTTCGCCAACCCCTTCTTCCTTATACTTTCCTGTACTTCCTCATTCCAGCACCAAGTCTCCTTATCTTCCTTCCTCTGTCCAGATATCACACCAAGTACCTTCCCAGCTATCTCCCTCACCACTTCTGCTGTGGTTGCCCAATCATCCCACCCATCTTTACCACCATCTAACGCCTGTCTCACCTCCTCCCTAAATTTCAGGCAACAGTCTTCCTCCTTCAGCTTCCACGATCTATTCCTTGTTTCAGCCCTCACTCTCTTCCTCAACCTCACCTCCAAAGTCATCTTACAGACCACCAATAGATGCTGTCGAGCTACACTCTCCCCTGCCACCACCTTACAGTCACTAATCTCTTTCAGGTTGCATCTCCTGCTTAAGATGTAATCCACCTGTGTGCACTTTCCTCCACTCTTGGATGTCACCCTGTGTTCCTCCTTCTTCTTGAAATACGTATTTACCACTGCCATTTCCATTCTTTTTGCAAACTCTACCACCATTTGCCCTTCCACATTTCTCTTGTTGAGACCGTACCTACCCATCACCTCCTCATCCTCTTTATTCCCTTCCCCAACATGCCCATTGAAATCTGCTCCAATCACCACTCTTTCATCCTTGGATACACTCTCCACCACTTCCTCTAACTCACTCCAGAGATCTTCTTTACACTCCATCTCACACCACATATGTGGGGCATATGCACTGATGACATTCATCATCACCCCTTCAATTTCCAACTTCACACTAATCACTCGGTCAGACACTCTCCTCACCTCCAATACCCTCTTGACATAATCTCCCTTCAGGATTATCCCGACACCATTTCTCCTCCCATCCACACCATGGTAGAACAGTTTGAAACCACCTCCAATGCTCCGAGCCTTACTCCCCATCCACTTGGTCTCTTGTACACACAGTATGTCCACCTTTCTTCTCTCCATCATATCAGCCAACTCTCACCCTTTGCCAGTCATAGTCCCAACATTCAGAGTTCCAACTCTCAGCTCCACACTTCTACCCTTCCCCCTCTCCCACTACCTCCGGACTTACCTTCCCAGTCTCCTTCTCCTCCTTCGCCCAGCAGTAGCACAATTTCCACTGGTACCCTGCTGACCACCGGTACCGGTGGCGGTCATTGACCGATCCGGTATGGAAATTCGTTTTATTGTCCGTATAATGATTTGGCATAGGTTTTTATTCCGGATGCCCTTCCTGACGCAACCCTGGTCGCCTCTTACGACACACAGGGATATGGTACACCTATTCTAACCGGGGCATACGCCGAGTACTGTGATGCTTGTACTTTAGCATATTCTGAAACACTACAACATGATCCTTGTTAATCAAGACAGCACCATCTCTCAGATGTATAAGAGGATATACAAAAGAAATTAAACAGCAACAAACCTGCCGGATGCTCTCGAAATCACCCTTTTCAGCAAAGGCACAGAGCATGACCATATGTGTTTCCGCGCTCGGCTCAATCCCGACATCCTTCATCACTGAAAGGACGTTAATGGCACTCGCCATATCACTGCACACGTGCATGCACAATTGTGAGAACGTTAAAGAACTTTGAATAAAAGTTCCACGAGATAAAATTTAAAATATGACTGCAACTCCAGATTTCAATATTGTGTTTATCAATAGGAATATGAACATCTCATCCCAAAACCAATGAGACAGCAGTTAAACCGTCTTACACATTTTACATAGTCGAAGAACAAGGTAGGGAAGGTTTTACATGATCTTTTCTTGTGACCATCCCTGCAGTGTTTGCATCCTTTTGTATTTTTAAACAAGTTTTTATTACTTGTCTAATGAGGCCCAGATTCAATCTCGTAGCCACACGCTGAACCGTCTCTATGGCATTTTGTCCTGTCCTTCCCCAGAAGCTGCAACCAAAACTGCACACAATGTTGTAGATGGGGCCTCACTAAATTCCAAGTGTTACAACTACCTCCTTTGATTTATAATTGATCCCCCTACAAATGCAATCTAAAACCCCATTTGCTTTACCTTTCGCTACCTGTGACTGTGATGTCTAATTACACCTTGTATCCATTACCACCACCAGATCCTTCTACTCACATGAACAAGTGAGAATCACGCATAACACAACATTTTAAAGTCGATCATTACCATCAGGTACGCATGAATACATAATGAGGAAACATGGTCGATGGAGATTTGAAGTTCACTTACCCAGCCCTGGTATGTCCAATGATGAGTGCAGAGAAAACATGTTCTGTAAGTGGCATGTCTTGAGCCTTCATGAACTCCAAAACTGTACTGTAAACAAAGCAATATAATGAAATCGTTTTACGAGCCCCACTATTGATGGCCAGATTGATTAACTTGTTATTTACTGGTCAATGACCACACACCTTGTGCCATCCATGTTTCCCTCATTGCAGTATCTCGCCAAGAGTCTTTGGTAAGTGACCTATGAATATAATAAACTCAAGTAAACAACATAATTCAACACAGATCATCCCCAAAGTAAATTATTTGGTTCCAGCGGAATAGAACTTCATGTTCAATAACGTTTAAAAGCACATACTCTGTTTGGAGCAACGCCATCTTTCTCCATCTGAGCTAGGAACTCAGTTGGGGAAAAGGTATGTTCATTCTGCAGGTAAACCTTCAGCAGGGAATTGTAATGGCTGTCGTCGTAAGATACTCCTGCCAAACGATCAAAAAATAAAAAAAAAGAGAGGAAACAAACAGTTATTGAGGTAGTTATTACAGGAGCATATACCTACATCCGAAATATGAAGTACCTGCAATGGATCAATGACAATTGTCAAAACTTACAACCTCATGGAAAATCAACTTGTGAGAAACAAAATCAAGAAAAGGAAGTGAAGGGGAGGAAGCAGAGGATAAGTGAGTGCAGGAGAGGAAAACAAAGGCAATAATGTTGGGAGATAGGAGTTCCAGGAAGTAAATGGGGAAGGAAGAGGCTCCCCAAATTCCATCATAAACAATCACACGCATAATCATATCTCTTAGCTATTTCGGTGTTAACAGCAGAAACATTATGGGGATCAAGGAAGCAGCAGCTCTTACATATGGGACCAGTACATAATGAAACAGAAGACCAAGAAGGAACCCAAAGAAGTAAGGAGCAAAGTTGGAGTCAGCAGGAGGAACGGGAGTAGGACATGGGTGGCAGCCGCTACTCCCCTACCCCCAAACCCATCCAAGCGCAATCAAGTGAGACTTACAGAAAAATTACTGCAAGAATTAGAATGAATAAAGACAATTATTTTTTAAAATAATAATAATTTTAAAAATTATAAAGAAATGTGAAATGAACAAAGAACAAAGAAGTAGGACCTGGTGAATGGTCAGGAAGGCAAAGCCTTCCAGATGTAGATGTGAAGTTCGGTGAAATGAATGGTAAAAATCTAGTTGGTATCATAGATGATAAGTAAACCGAGATATTAAGCGAAAAGTGTGGACATGTTCCAGGAATTATGGGCCAAATGGTGTGTGTGTGTGTGTGTGTGTGTGTGCGTGTGCGTGTGCGCGTGTGCGTGTGCGTGTGCGTGTGCGTGTGCGTGTGCGTGTGCGTGTGCGTGTGCGTGTGCGTGTGCGTGTGCGTCGTCACGTCCATATAACTCAAGATGGGTTTAAGTTCTGAAGCAACCACGACAGCCAGTCGTCAAATTTCTGGCCGGCTCTCACGTCCAGGACCATGTTACCGCACAGATAAAGTTCCCAGTACGAGTATCATATCGTGCCGGCAGTCACGTAACAGATCTTATAACTTGGCTGAGCGGATCCAAGTCACGTGACCGTGATCTTATCTGCAAGCCAATCTCAAGATCAATTGGATCACCTCAGCTGCCATATGCCACTCATGCATGTGGCACGTCAGCTATAAAGAGTGAACTTAAATTACAACGGGACACAGATGCCTTGGGGAAAGAAAAGAAAAAAGGAAGACAGAGAGAAAGGTAAGCTGTGGAAAAGGTGACATGGCCTCTTAGATTATGGCAACCTCCACTGCTCGCGAAGGGATGGGCTGTTCTCTCCTCTCCTCAAATGGTATGCAGTACGGCTTCTCAGAATCGCAGGGAGATGACGGCAGACACAGCAAGGCAGTCAAGCAAGTGAACGAGCAGCCAGCAACAAAACGCCATGTCTCTCCAAAGTGGGTCTTCCAAAACTCGTGCTTGCCAGAGTGCGACTCAACTCTCAAAGTGAGACTCCCCAGTGTGTGACTCCAGAGATTGGTCGGTGTGCACATGCAGGCAAATGCACACACACGTAGACACACAAACCCCGAAAGTACCGTACATGCTCACTGGCCTTTTACTGCCCTCTGTCCACCAATTTCCACCTTGCGCCCCCCACCTCCAATGTCATTGGGGGATTCCCCAGAGTAGTCTCACCCTTCGTGATTGGTCACGCATGGTGAGCCTTGTATCTCCTCTGAATTATTATTATTTTTTTTTTTTACAAGGCCTCCACCCATGGAAGAGCTGTGACAGAACAAATCAGGCCAAAACACAACAAAGAGAACGCCAAGAGAAAGTGGAAACACCAACATCAAAGAGGTGGGAGAAAGTCAATGAAGACAGACAAACAAGGGATGCAGGTAACGAGGGGTAGGAGAGAACACAAAGGGTGTGCAGTATGGACACAAGCAAAATTTTGGAGGGGCGGGGGGTGTTTAACGGGGAGAAAATATCATAATTTTGGATGAGAGATGACGAGATGGTGGGGAGCACCTGTCTTCTTGAAGACATGGGGGGCGTGCTGCTGGTGCTGCTGCTGCTGCTGCAGGCGCGGCGAGGACAGGCTTTAAAGATAAAGTTATCCTCTATGGTATGCAGCCGCAGCCTGGCCAGCCGTTCATCAACAACAATTTAATTGAAGTGCTTGCTTGAGTGCTTTAGCCACCTGCTGAGCACCCGACAGTCGATAGTGGTACAGTTCGTGTCCCGATCGGGATGTACAGTCGGCAGTTGCTACAAGATGGAGGGACATGATTCACAAAGGCTTTATGTTTCTCTTTGCGAGTTTCAAAGTAAAATATATTTCATAACATCCGATTTCCGAGCTGTTTGCCGTATGAACGCGTTTTCTAAATTACAGAACCAATTTTTCTCCACTCGTTATAAGACGAATGGCAGCTGTTTACAAAGATTAATGTTTATGCACATATCCCTGAAATGTCTGCAATGTAACGTTGGTTTGATAATTTGTTTATTAAAATTCCCCCAAAACAAGGGTAAAAGCCTTGGTTTTGAGTTGTATATAGTACGTATGTATATAGTGGGTTGAATATAGTACAAACTGTAGTCGGTAATCACACTGACTGCAATCTGCCGATTCCTAAAGAATTCACAATATGGGCCAAGAAGTAATACAGTGTGTGTGTGTGTGTGTGTGTGTGTGTGTGTGTGTGTGTGTGTGTGTGTGTGTGTGTGTGTGTGTGTGTGTGTGTGTGTGTGTGTGTGTGTGTGTGTGTGTGTGTGTGTGTGTGTGTGTGTGTGTGTGTGTGTGTGTGTGTGTGTGTGTGTGTGTGTGTGTGTGTGTGTGTTTTCAAAAAGTGTAGCATTCTCCAACTTCTGTCTCTCACAGAGCCCGGACGTGCCCGGGAGGAAGCAACGATGGGGGTTGGGTGAAGGAAGCAACGAGGGGGTCGGGTGAAGGAAGCAACGAGGGGGGTCGGGTGAAGGAAGCAACGAGGGGGTCGGGTGAAGGAAGCAACGAGGGGGTCGGGTGAAGGAAGCAACGAGGGGGTCGGGTGAAGGAAGCAACGAGGGGGTCGGGTGAAGGAAGCAACGAGGGGTCGGGTGAAGGAAGCAACGAGGGGTCGGGTGAAGGAAGCAACGAGGGGTCGGGTGAAGGAAGCAACGAGGGGGTCGGGTGAAGGAAGCAACGAGGGGGTCGGGTGAAGGAAGCAACGAGGGGGTCGGGTGAAGGAAGCAACGAGGGGGTCGGGTGAAGGAAGCATCGAGGGGGGGTCAGGTGAAGGAAGCAACGAAGGGGCAGGGAGCGAAGGAAGCAACGAAGGGGCAGGGAGCGAAGGAAGCAACGAAGGGGGCAGGGAGCGAAGGAAGCAACGAAGGGGGCAGGGAGCGAAGGAAGCAACGAAGGGGGGCAGGGAGCGAAGGAAGCAACGAAGGGGGGCAGGGAGCGAAGGAAGCAACGAAGGGGGGCAGGGAGCGAAGGAAGCAACGAAGGGGGGCAGGGAGCGAAGGAAGCAACGAAGGGGGCAGGGAGCGAAGGAAGCAACGAATGGGGGGCAGGGAGCGAAGGAAGCAACGAATGGGGGGCAGGGAGCGAAGGAAGCAACGAAGGGGGGCAGGGAGCGAAGGAAGCAACGAAGGGGGGGCAGGGAGCGAAGGAAGCAACGAAGGGGGGCAGGGAGCGAAGGAACGCGAAGGGGGCAGGGAGCGAAGGAAGCAACGAAGGGGGCAGGGAGCAAAGGAAGCAACGAAGGGGGCAGGGAGCGAAGGAAGCAACGAAGGGGGCAGGGAGCGAAGGAAGCAACGAAGGGGGGCAGGGAGCGAAGGAAGCAACGAAGGGGGCAGGGAGCGAAGGAAGCAACGAAGGGGGCAGGGAGCGAAGGAAGCAACGAAGGGGGCAGGGAGCGAAGGAAGCAACGAAGGGGGCAGGGAGCGAAGGAAGCAACGAAGGGGGCAGGGAGCGAAGGAAGCAACGAAGGGGGCAGGGAGCGAAGGAAGCAACGAAGGGGGCAGGGAGCGAAGGAAGCAACGAAGGGGGCAGGGAGCGAAGGAAGCAACGAAGGGGGGCAGGGAGCGAAGGAAGCAACGAAGGGGGGCAGGGAGCGAAGGAAGCAACGAAGGGGGGCAGGGAGCGAAGGAAGCAACGAAGGGGGGCAGGGAGCGAAGGAAGCAACGAAGGGGGCAGGGAGCGAAGGAAGCAACGAAGGGGGCAGGGAGCGAAGGAAGCAACGAAGGGGGCAGGGAGCGAAGGAAGCAACGAAGGGGGCAGGGAGCGAAGGAAGCAACGAAGGGGGCAGGGAGCGAAGGAAGCAACGAAGGGGGGCAGGGAGCGAAGGAAGCAACGAAGGGGGCAGGGAGCGAAGGAAGCAACGAAGGGGGCAGGGAGCGAAGGAAGCAACGAAGGGGGCAGGGAGCGAAGGAAGCAACGAAGGGGGGCAGGGAGCGAAGGAAGCAACGAAGGGGGCAGGGAGCGAAGGAAGCAACGAAGGGGGCAGGGAGCGAAGGAAGCAACGAAGGGGGCAGGGAGCGAAGGAAGCAACGAAGGGGGGCAGGGAGCGAAGGAAGCAACGAAGGGGGCAGGGAGCGAAGGAAGCAACGAGGGGGCAGGGAGCGAAGGAAGCAACGAGGGGGCAGGGAGCGAAGGAAGCAACGAGGGGGCAGGGAGCGAAGGAAGCAACGAGGGGGGCAGGGCGCGAAGGAAGCAACGAGGGGGGCAGGGAACGAAGGAAGCAACGAGGGGGGCAGGGAACGAAGGAAGCAACGAGGGGGGCAGGGAGCGAAGGAAGCAACGAGAAGGGCAGGGAGCACAGAAAGCAACAAGGGGGGCAGGGAGCGCAGGAAGCAAGGAGCGGCGCGGGGAGTGAATGAAGCAAATAGCGGCATGAGTAATCAGGAAACCCCTAGCAGGGGCGGTTTTTGGGGAGACTGCAGTGGATGTAGTGTAACCTACATGTGAAGATGACGTGGGGGAGGGTACCGACGTGAGCTAGTTTGTCACCGTAGTCCCACACACAGAACAAAAATAGTTGGACTTTGTGATTCCAATGGCAGGGAGTTGAAGACACACATCAGGATTGGGATTTGGTGATGATTGAAGACATGAAGAAAGACAGCACTATATGAACACCATGGTGGACGAGGCAATAGCACACGAGTCATCCAGGGATGGAAAGAAGGGGAGAAAGGTGTTTGGAAGCAAGTATGTGGGAAGATGAAGATTTTTAAATTGCCGTTCAAAAAGGTTTAAATTGATGGAGAGGGGATGAAGAATAAAAATGGAGAAAAGCGGAGGGGAAAAAAGTCTTTTTTAACAGAAGATATAAGGAAGGAATTAAAGCAAGGATGGTGAATAATGGGACAGATGGGATGGAGACAAGTAGGTATGGGAAACAGTTGGAAAAAAAAAAAAAACATGGTTAGGCCCAAAACTATCCAAGGCTGGGATGCAGGATCGAAGTAAATAGAATGAACACAAAGGAAAAAAAAGAAAAAAACAGGAGTGAGCACTCAATACAAACAATCGACACGGCGAACATAAAATCTACACCAAGCACGAATCCAGAACAATTACTTCGCTTTTTCGAAGCAGATCACTCAGAAGATCAGGAGAAGCAACCATGACTTGGAAATGGTAAAAAGAAAGATGAAAAAAGAAGAAGAAGAAGAAGAAAAAAAAAAAAAGAGACCAGGTCCACGAGAGAGCTTGTTCATAATTTGCACAAAGAAACTTGGTTGGAGTCCCGGGAGCTTTGGGTCAGTTTACTGACTACGGGATTTCGTAGCACAGCGGACGGTGCAAGGTTTACAAAGCCACTGCCCTGCACACAAAAGGCACACCTGCACTTTCTTCATTCACCTTATAAGTGCTGCACTTTGTTCCTTGCATCCGTGCCACCTCCTGTTCCAGCCACATGGGGCCTGTTTCCATTTCCTCATTTTTTTGATCATGCATTTTTATTTAATTCTTCCATAATTTGCCTGGTGACACGTCAGTTCGTTTACAAAGTTCATGGATTGCATTTGCTCCATTACTGTCGATTGCTTTGTGTGGATAAAAAAAAAAACATGTTGAGCTCGTGCACTTGCGTCATCATCGCCTCTTTGCTCTGTGGTGCAATTTGCATACAAATTCAATTAAATCAAGTCGGAAACCAATTTGAGGTCTCCGCTCGACTCTTACAAGATTTCTGCACTCGAGGTGTGAGAACCCTGCCCACAAGGTACATGACGGTATCGTCAGGCTTTGGCACAGAGCAGTCATCTCAACATGAACCAACTACAAATCCAAAGAGTAGAAATCTGCTGATTGCAAGAAGTCTGGAATGTTTGTTCTTCAAATCAAGCAACCACCAACAATGACAAAATGTCAATAAGATTGTGAGCAAGTACACACCTGTGAAGGATTACACATACAATCACATATGCTGGATTATTCATGCAAACAAAGGACACAAAACTGACCAAGATCCCCAAATTGTTTCCAAATGGCTTGTGCAAACTTTGTGCGTTCTGCAGGCAGTGTTTCGGCCATGAGGTTTCCACAACTACGCAGTAGAAGCAGCAGATGGTTTTGCCCAGGGAAATCTAAAAGCCAAGAACACAGCACACCCCCACATAATCATCAGCTTATTATCAATGTAAAAATGGGAAGGAGGTGGGGGAGATTAAATAAATAAATAAATAAATAAATAATAATTAAGCTTCATTTTAAATTTATCTTCAAAATGAAATAACACCAAACCACCCATACTACTCTTAGCATTGCATGAGCAAGAAAAATGTATACACACAGTGGGGTACAAAAGTAAGAGTACAATTGGAAAATTTAATTGAGAAGTCTTCACAAAATAAACCAGAAAGCATCTCAAAACACAAAGCCCGTCCACATCTGCTTTGTACTCAAACTAAACTTGAGGAAAACAACAGTTGTAAATAATTGTACATTTTATTCATTCGTGTTCTCCACAATCTCATAATGAAAGGCTTGTTGAACATTTGATGACAAAAGCTCAATTGGTAAAAATGGTACAGCCTATACACACACACACACACACACACACACACACACACACACACACACACACACACACACACACACACACACACACACACACACACACACACACACACACACACACACACACACACACACACACACACACACACACAACAGTAAACAAGGATTTTGATTAAAACATTCATGGCTGGTCTACCGCTTCATCAATGACGTCATCCTTACAAACCCTTGTTCCTCAATGGGAGTAGAATGAGTTGGGCAAAGTTTCAATTTTATCCAATCAGCAGTTTGAGATATGTTCTCATTTTTTGCATTTAATTACAAAAATGGCTGCCATTCCACATGACCTATTACGTCACAATTATCATTAAAATATGCTCCATTCGGGGGGTGGGGGGAGGGGGAGTCGCTCCTACCCTGAAAATTTTGTATTGGACAAATGGTTGTGCTGAGTATTTAAAGATAAAAAAAAATTACAGCAAAAAAGGTCAAATAACAAAAGTAGGGGCAATACCCCTTGGCGCTCAACTGGTAGTGGATGGATAAGAAAACCAGGAAACCACTGATGGGCGTGGATAACCTACTAAATATTTAATGGAGAAGAAAGCAAATACCTATAGATTGTTTTATTAATGCAGTGAAGAAACTTTGCTACATCATGGATGTAGCATCATGGATGTGGTCATGTTCCATCAGAATTGCACGTTTAGTTTTTTGAGAAGAAAGCAAATACTTCTTTTGGGCGGCAATCACACGTAGACACCCTTCGGGCCCAATATTTTTCGATGCCATGAACAAACTTTGGTATACACTGGGTGATGAAGGTTGTGGTGAAGTTTCATCAAAATTCTGTGTGTAGTTCGAGACGTTGCAAGTGTTTGTGGACAGACGGACGGACGGGCCATCCCGTAAGCTCCCTGGAACTACATTCAAGGTGAGCTAATAATTAAAACTGCGAGCAGTGATGCAGGGGCCAAAGTGTCCCTTGTCCAATACAAAGCAATTTCAAACCACGTCATCGTTAACAACATATTATATTCCCCAGAGGTGCATGATGTGTGCCTAATTTCTCATCAATCGGTTGAACGCATTTGAAAAAGAAGCATTTTTAAAAGGTGTTCACCTTTAATCCAACATGGCGGCCAAACCACATGACCGTCATAATTTTCACACGTTACATCACATGGCAAGTTGATCATGTGTGCCAAGTTTCGCATCAAATCGGTGAAACAGTTTTAAAGAACTCTGGACAATCTGATATTGTATGCTCAAGTGAACTGGCCATTGGTGCTGCTCTTGGAAAAGCTCTCGCTTTGTATGAAGAAAGTGAGGTGGATAAGCTGCACCAAACATCAACTGATGTACCCACTGTAGGTGAGATTGAGATACTACACTCGGCTGTTGGCATTCTCAGAAAGCACACGGCCTACTTCCAAGACACTGCCACAATGGATGAACAACTAAGCAAAGTAGATGCAGAATCATGGGCCAACTTCATCCTTAATATGGTGTATGACTGTCAACTGGTGTGTCAACAAGGACTTCATGGATGGGTGCAACTGTGGTGAGAGTGGTGGACACACACAAAAAAGAAACTTGAAGATCACTGCCTTGTGCCATAGCAGATGACATCACATCGCAACTCCTGACATCTGGATTACGAGTACATACCATTTGACAATCTAGCAGAGGCTCAACAGCTCGGAAACTCACAAGAGGAGGCAGACACAAGGATTCTCCTTCATGCCACAGCCCTTTCTCAGAGCCACTCAAGGATAATTGCATGTTCTGATGACACTGACGTTATGGTACTTCTATTGTTCTACTGCAGTAAAGGGTCTCTTGGTCAATGTGTGTACATGCACTGTGAGCATGCTGGAAAATTCTGCAACAGTTAAGGTTTTGTACCGGTCAGCGGTGCAGCAACCATGCTTGGAAAAACAGAGTGCCGGTGCGCTTGCCTGCTGCACATGCACTCACCGGCTGTGATACCACATCTGCTCTGTACAAAATATGAAAACGTACTGCATACACAAAGCTGGTGCAGAATCAGCACAACCTGGGTACTCTTACAAATATTGGTATGTCGGAGACTTGGAGACTTTGAGACTTTTGTGCAGCTCGAGAATACGTTTTGGTGTTGTATGGGTCCAAAACAAAATTATGTTCATCAATGGATGAATTGAGGGACAGGTATGCATGCACATCAGATAAGGCATGTTGTGCGGACACCTTCCACCAGCATGTACTACGAGCCAATTACCAAGTGGCACTATGGGTTCACAAGCAATTAGTTAAATGTAAACCCCTTCTGTGGGAGCCCACAGGGAACAGCTCGAAGATCAGGAAGCGTCTGGAGCCAGCTATATTCCTGAAGGAAGGAGCTCCTGTTGAACTGAGAGATTTTACCCATCTTTACTGCACAGACGATGAAACTAACAGCAAACTGAAACCTTTACTAACAGCTAACTGAAACCTGAGAAGGCAGTGCCACTGTGTTTCTTCAGGCCTCCCGTGCACAAAGTTTTGTTCTAATCATGCTCAGAGGACTGTGCCAACTGTGCAAGTGATTTGTTTGTCAAAGAGAGTGATGATTCAGATGATGAAATCGATGACAACTGAAAGATTCGCCACACTGATTGAATGGGTGTAGAAGATGTTTGGGATGTACAAGGGTCATAATCCCACCACATTTATATAAATAGCAGCACCTTCTCTTTCTGAGGTTGAGACTTCCAGCCAACCCCTTTCATCAATTTGCACAATCGCAAATGGCGACTGCCCATCCACATTCATCTACTTGGTATTAGTAGCACTGAAAAGGTAAATCATTTTTATCATGAGAAATACATATTTTGTATTCAAATACATGTGGAAGAAGTGCAAAGGGGATCCCACCTAAACGGACAATGTCACGCAGCACGTCGTTCAGCAGCTGGTAACGTATGCGACCCGTACGCTTCACAGCTATGTCCAGCTGTTTCAGAGCTTGGTCTAATGACCGAGTTTGTTGAGCTGTCACCACAGGGCTGGTGACTGTATTACTGATGGTTGCATGCTCATCTTTCCAGGCAGGAATGTTTGCCATGGTACTAAGCACTTGATGTGTCACACCAAACGACCTGCAGACCAAACAAAACACATAAATAATTTACTTTCAGACTTGAAAGACAGCAGCAAACAACAAAATGCTTTTTGCAAAAAAAAGAACAAAAAAAAAAAAACGAAAGTGATATTGGACAAAACCTCTAAATGATCAAGAAACGGTGATATTGGACAAAACCTGTAAATTATCAAGAAACGGTGATATTGGACAAAACGTTTAAATAATCGAGAAACGGTGATATTGGACAAAACCTGTAAATTATCAAGAAACGGTGATATTGGACAAAACGTTTAAATAATCGAGAAACGGTGATATTGGACAAAACCTGTAAATTATCAAGAAACGGTGATATTGGACAAAACGTTTATATAATCGAGAAACGGTGATATTGGACAAAACCTCGAAATGATCAAGAAATGGTGATATTGGACAAAAACTGTAAATCATCAAGAAACGGTGATATTGGACAAAACGTTTAAATAATCAAGAAACGGTGATATTGGACAAAACCTGTAAATAATCAAGAAACTATGATATTGGACAAAAACTGTTAATAATCAAGAAACTGTGATATTGGACAAAACCTACAAATGATCAAGAAACGGTGATATTGGACAAAACCTGTAAATGATCAAGAAACGGTGATATTGGACAAAACCTGTAAATTATCAAGAAACGGTGATATTGGACAAAAACTGTTAATAATCAAGAAACTGTGATATTGGACAAAACCTACAAATGATCAAGAAACGGTGATTCTGGACAAAAAAAAACTGTAAATAATCAAGTAACGGTGATATTGGACAAAAACTGTAAATGATGAAGAAACGGTGATATTGGACAAAACCTGTAAATGATGAAGAAACGGTGATATTGGACAAAACCTGTAAATGATGAAGAAACGGTGATATTGGACAAAACCTGTAAATGATGAAGAAACGGTGATATTGGACAAAACCTGTAAATGATGAAGAAACGGTGATTCTGGACAAAAACTGTAAATAATCAAGTCACGGTGATATTGGACAAAACCTGTAAATGATAAAGAAAAACGGTCATTCTGGACAAAAACTGTAAATAATCAAGTCACGGTGATATTGGACAAAACCTGTAAATGATGAAGAAACGGTGATATTGGACAAAACCTGTAAATAATCAAGTAACGGTGATATTGGACAAAACCTGTAAATGATGAAGAAACGGTGATATTGGACAAAACCTGTAAATGATGAAGAAACGGTGATATTGGACAAAACCTGTAAATAATCAAGTAACGGTGATACTGGACAAAAACTGTTAATAATCAAGAAACTGTGATATTGGACAAAACCTACAAATGATCAAGAAACGGTGATATTGGACAAAACCTACAAATGATCAAGAAACGGTGATATTGGACAAAACCTGTAAATGATCAAGAAACGGTGATTCTGGACAAAAACTGTAAATAATCAAGTAACGGTGATATTGGACAAAACCTGTAAATGATGAAGAAACGGTGATATTGGACAAAAAATTAAAATAAAAAGTTCTCCCAATTCAGGAAAGGATGTCTATCAAAATTATTTCACAGGAAATAGCATCACAATTGGGGCTTTCATCATCATTTTATAAAACAAAAACATAAAATGACATTTTAAAACAATAATATTGATTAGTTCATGATACAAGAAGGAAGAGAAAGGATCTCAAAATGCAAAGCCCATCCACATCCACTTTTTACTCAAACTGAACTTGTCTAAAACGACAGTTCAAAATCATTGTCGATTTTATTCATTTGTGTTCTCCACAATCTCACAATCAAGGTTTGTTGAAGATTTGACAGGAGCTCGTTTGGTGCAACGTTACGGCCTGGACGCACACACTGAATCTCCATGATAAAGAAGGATTTTGATGAAAACATTGATGGCTGCTCGACCACTTCACCGATGACGTCATCCTTACACTACTTTATCCCCCCTTGGGAAGAGAATGAGCTGTGCAAAGTTTCAAATTTTTCCGATCTCTCAATGGTGAAGAATCATTTTATAAACTAAAAAATTATTGGATCCGGATCTGGCTCTTCACGAAAAACAAATCGATTCGACACTGACACACAAACAGACACACACCCTTGGCGGTTAAGACAAATGGCCCAGACCCAATTGTCGTGGATGGGTGGTAAGCACCGACAAGCCCGGATAGCCGACCGGTTTTCCTTAAGAGGTGGACACGTTGATCCTCGGAGATTACAATGCAAGCGGGAGGGGTGGGGAGCCATGGCGGAGCGACAGAGGCACGATGAAGCACAGCACAGGGGGGTTGATACTCGAACCCCATGACAAACACGGACACATCAACTTAAAATAAACATGGGATTTAATGAAAATAGACATATTAACAAGGGACAATTATTCAGATATAATAATAATAATAATAATCGTGAGATAAATTAACCCGAAAGTTGAGGGGCCTCCACACACAGATGTAAATACGGACAAGAAGAAACAAAGGAAAAGCAAGTACTCCCTTTATTCTGGCACTAAGCTTGTCCAGAGATGGTCTTTCAGGAACTTGGAATCGAGACTTTTCGCCCTGCAGGTGTAGACGAACACAAAATGGTGCCGAGCCACTCTCTCGCAGTGGGAAAGTTTGTCAGGCAATTTGTTAACGGTATTCAACACCAAGGCTCAGAGACACCATGCAGCTGCTTCGTGCGTCGATCGTCCTCACTGACCCGCTGCTTGAAATATATAAGGCTCCGGAGTCCGTCTCTCACGACCGAACCAACAGCCAATGGCCAGCGTCTGGTGTGGCTTTCTCACACCAAACCCGAGAAGGCTAAGCCTGGCGGTCTGTTCCGCGTGCCTGGCTCACTCGTTATCGTCGTGTTTACGATAAAAGCACACTTCTTTCATGGTTTGTAATCCAAAAACATAGGGAAAAGTCACAGGGAAAGCAATTACAAACAGGGGGAACTTATCCTTAATCCCAATCAAATCAACACCGCACTACCCCCCATGTGGTGACATGTCACACTTAAACTCACAGTCTCCCTAGTTAATTACATTGAGATGTCTCCTCCACGTCCACGAACTAAACAACTCTATTCAATCCAAACTTTCGCATTAAATTCCTCCATCTACCCCATAACCTCAATAATATCTATATATACGTGTGTGTGTGTGTGTGTGTGTGTGTGTGTGTGTGTGTGTGTGTGTGTGTGTGTGTGTGTGTGTGTGTGTGTGTGTGTGTGTGTGTGTGTGTGTGTGTGACCGCTGTTTCTCGCCAACTGCCGGTCCGATCTAATTGAAACTTGCCAGATATATTGCTGGGGACCTGAGGATGTGCCTTTTCAAGGTTTGATATTAATCGGACAAGTGCTTCCCAAGTTATGGCTATTTATTTACCAAACCAATGACAAGACACGTTGTTGCGTGGGCGTGGCCGATGGGGAAGGGAAGCTCAGCCTTTATATAAAATGTACAAACATCAATAAAAATAATAATTGCTGTCGATCCAACTCTACTCCTACACCTCCAACATGACAGCAGTTAGAGACGAGGTTGGAGGAGACTCCCCTTCTGCAAAATGAAGGTGGAGTAAACAGCGCTGATGGATGTGTCTACCATAAATGGATGAATTGTGTGTGTGTGTGTGTGTGTGTGTGTCCGTGTGTCCGTGTGTCCGTGTGTCCGTGTGTCCGTGTGTCCGTGTGTCCGTGTGTGTGTGTGTGTCGCCTTTGTGTATTAAATATTGTACACCATGATGATGGAATCTAAAGTCAAACCTCTCCACCGATTAACGAGGTAACCCAACGAATCTGAATGTTCCAAAGAGCACGTGGGGGTGGAACATGTGGGGGTGGAACATGTGGGGGTGGAACATGTGGGGGTGGAACATGTGGGGGTGGAACATGTGGGGGTGGAACATGTGGGGGTGGAACATGTGGGGGTGGAACATGTGGGGGTGGAACATGTGGGACGAACGACAAGACACGAAAAGAAGACGTAAACAACAGCTCCACCGACGGAAGGAGTTCCAGCACAAAGAACCGACCTGCCCGTCATGTCACCCTCCGTTGGGCCTTGTTCAATGACCCGAGCCGACGTGACCCCCAACACGTACCTCGCCCGGAGCATCGCAGGCCCCGACACGCTCTGCCTCGCCGCAGCCTTCCACCGACACAACGTGCGTGTCCGCGCTAACAAACACACCAAGCTCGTCGCCGACCGCCGACCCAACGAAGCCGCCATGGTGTGTGCGCGGGTTTAACCCCTACGATTCGACAACTCCTATGATTAGACCTACTTCGGGTTAAAAATTTTTTTTTTTTAACTTTTCTTCGCGGTATTTTTTTATCCTGATGAAAATTAAACATAATCCGTCACAAATCTTTTAAAATACATTTATAATGAAATGAGTGACTGATGCGCTTGATAATAATAATTGTGTGACGTCATTTCCTGTTCCGTTGTCCTTAATAAATTAGTTATTTGAACTCTCATTGACTCGTTATCCCGCCCCGCCCACGCTCCCCCAGTGAACACAAATAAAATACGTGTCATTTTAACTTGCAACATTCCATTTTGTAAATATCCGTTGGAATCCGTTTCACCCGGAATCGGGAAGGGGAAGGGGAAGGGGAAGGGGAAGGGGAAGGGGAAGGGGAAGGGGAAGGGGAAGGGGAAGGGGAAGGGGAAGGGGAACAGGAACAGGAACAGTCACGTCACGTGCGGCTTATTAAAACGGTTTTAATAGTGAACGCAGTGAGCTTCATACTTAACGCGTGCACGTGAGAGGATAGGCAACAACAAAAAAACAACAACACAATACCCCTGGCTATTTGGAATCCGTGTCGTTAGCTATGACCTTTTGCTTCCGGTTGTTGTTAAACGCTGAGCGGTGTATAAACACGAGTGGGTTTTATTCCTATCTTGTGAATAATATAGAATAGGCAAAGCTTAGATGCGAACGTAGAATTCTTCTTACATTCGCTTCTTAAATATATCAAATTAAAGTCTTTTTCCTTTGAAAAAAATATATTACCTTAACATTACCTTCACAACAACAACTACACCGCCGAGAACAGGATCTCATCTGAAAAAAAAAAATTCCTCAACATCACCTTCACAACGACAACTACACCGCCTAGAACAGGATCTCATCTGAAAAAATAAATATTACCTCAACATTACCTTCACAACGACAACTACACCGCCTAGAACAGGATTTCATCTTAAAAAATAAATATTACCTTAACATTACCTTCACAACAACAACTACACCGCCGAGAACAGGATCTCATCTGAAAAAAAAAAAATTCCTCAAAAACACCTTCATAACGACAACTACACCACCTAGAACAGGATCTAATCTGAAAAAAAAATATTACCTCAACATTACCTTCACAACGACAACTACACCGCCTAGAACAGGATTTCATCTGAAAAAATAAATATTACCTTAACATTACCTTCACAACAACAACTACACAGCCTAGAACAGGATCTCATCTAAAAAAGATAATATTACCTCAACATTACCTTCACAACGACAACTACACCGCCTAGAACAGGATCTCATCTGAAAAAATGAATACAAGATTGAACGTAGAATTCTTCTTACATTCACTTCTGACTTTACCTATAATTTGTTCACAACTGTATACGCAATTTCCGGTTACTTCGGCCTGGATTCGGGATCAGCGATCAAATAATGTAAATCACGATTAAAAATTATTTTTGATGATGTGGGAGATATCTTTATTAAAATCAGTGGAGGAAATATACACCATGTCTGATATTTGGGTCTTTCATGTCTCCGACGATGCCTTTATCTCCCGGCATGCATCATTCCCCATGACAAAAACCGGAAACAAAAAAAAAAAAAACAGAAACAAAACAAAAACGGAAGCAAAAGGGTCATAGGCAACGACACGGATTCACAATTGGCAGGGTATTGTGTTGTTTTTGTTGTTTTCTATTCTCTCATGTGCACGCATTAAGTAATATTCCCAAGAAAGAAATAAAACCCAATCGTGTTTATACACCGCACAGCGTTTAACAACAACCGGAAGCAAAAGGTCATAGCCAACGACACGGAATCCAAATAGCCAGGGGTATTGTGTTGTTGTTGTTGTTGTTGTTGTTGTTGTTGTTTCCTATTCTCTCAGGTGCACGAGTTAAGTATGAAACTCACTGCGTTCGCTTATTACTTAACGCGTGCACATGAGAGAATAGGAAACAACAAAAACAACACAATACCCTAGCAATTGTGAATCCGTGTCGTTGGCTATGACCCTTTTGCTTCCGTTTTTTTTTTTTTTGCTTCCGGTTTTTTTTGTTTCCGGTTTTTTTCATGGGTGTGATGAAATAAAGGATGAAGTGACGCGCGATCACGTGTCGCGCGGCTCGCACACGCGACAGATAAAACCGAGATGCCGCGCGGTCGGTGGGATTGTCCCTGGGGCAATGTCATTTACGGCGGTGGTTCACTTGGTGCTCGTTGAATGGCGAGAATTGAGAGTATACCAGACTCCGTGCTTATGCTGGCTAATTGCTGATATATTTTGCGGTGATCGACTGCACATGTATTCCTTACTGCACATGTATTTCTTTTGTGTCTGTAGAGACGGCTTCAATCAAGTGAAATAAAGCCTTACACTCCGAAGGTTTTTCCCTCGCATTTACTTCAATTTATTTCACTTGATCCCTTCGGCTGCCTCAACCGACTATGGACAAGATCTACAAGCCGGAGAGGTTCGATGCAGACCCCAACGCTACTGACTCGGAAATGAAGTGGTCCCATTGGTACCGCTCCTTCTCACACTATCTGACCATCATTGAAGAGGGAGCCGACAAACTGGCCGCACTTGTAAACCATGTCTCGCCAAGTGTATTCAGGCTCTTCTCGGAGTGTGACACCTATGACGCAGCGATCGACGTGCTGCGGGCGCTCTACGTGAAGCGCAAGAACGAGGTATACACAAGACATCTTCTCAACACATGCAGGCAAGAAGCCGGTGAGACAATCGATCAATACCTGCAAGCTCTGAGGCAGTTGGGCAAAGACTGCAATTTCCGGGCTGTAACCGCCGAGGAACATCGAGATGAAGCGACCCGAGAGGCTTTCATCCAGGGTCTCAGGTCAGCCCCATTCGGCAACGCTTACTGGAAAAAGCACAACCCACTCTTGAAATGGTAGCTGACCAGGCCCGAGCTATGGATGCGGCACAGCAGCAATCTGAATCATATGGGACACCGGTGTTGCTAATGAACGCTGCTACGGCGGAAACTCAAAGAACTCCCCGGGATACCTCCGATACTGAGGATGGAGATAAACCTGAGGAATCGGACACCCAGACCTCGTCAAACTCCTCGGCAACTACTTCGGTTGGTAAATGCTTCTTCTGTGGGTGTAAAAGACACCCCCGTAGCAAATTCCCCGCCAGGGATGCCACATGCATGAACTGTGACAAGAAAGGGCATTATGCCAGGGTATGCAAATCTACTCTTAGAAGAAATAAACCCACTTCTGCGGCCCTCTACTCACAAAAGAAAGTACCAGCAGCTTCACCGGGGAATCTATCCAAAGTTATCATCAACGTACGAATTAATGGGCATATGGCCGAGGCGCTGATCGATACCGGAAGCTCTGAAAGTTTCGTCAACAGCTCACTAGCGAAAGGTATGAAATGGAAGATCCACCCGACAGACAATACGGTATGCATGGCCTCCACATCACTACAGTCCAGCGTACGAGGGTACTGCAATGTTGAGTTGGACGTAAAAGGCTACACGAATCGGGATTTAAGGGTACTGGTGCTTCGTGATTAATGCGCAGATGTAATTTTGGGTCATAATGTCCTCAAGCAGCACACGAGCGTCGAAATACCCTTTGGAGGAAGCAAACCTCGTCTAATTTTAAATGCTTTGACCACCGCAGAGGTATCGTCCCCCCTGCTGTTTGCTAACTTGTCGCCATACTGTCAACCGATAGCGATCAAATCGCGATGATATACCACCGCCGATATGAACTTCATCACTTCTGAGACCAAGCGATTCCTGGAAGAAGGTATTATAGAACCCAGAGATTCACCATGGCGCGCACAGGTATTGGTGACCACCAACCAGAACCATAAGAAACGAATAGTTGTCGATTACTCTCAAACGGTCAATCGCTTCACCCATCTCGATGCCTACCCTTTGCCGCGCATAGACGAGATGGTCGAACGCGTGGCCAATTACAAAATATTCAGCACCATCGATTTGTGAAGCACCTATCATCAAATTCCCATTCGAGAGGAATACAAACCTTACACCGCGTTCCAGGCAGGTAGACGCCTCTATCAATTTAAGAGGATCCCGTTCGGTGTCACTAATGGAGTAGCTTGCTTCCAACGAGTTATGGATGACATCATCTCGGATGAAAACCTCAAAGACACTTTTGTTTACGTGGACAATGTCACCGTGTGCGGTAAGGATCGGGGGGAACATGATACGAACCTGGACAGATTCTTGAGCATTGCTAGAAAATATAATCTGACTCTCAACTACGACAAATGCGTATTCTCGGCAAAGTCAATTAATCTTCTCGGCTACACAATAGCCGACGGCACGATTAAGCCCGATCCTGAACGATTGCGCCCACTTCGTGAGCTACCCCCACCTCATGACCTGCAGACATTGCGTCGAGTGATTGGAATGTTCGCTTACTACGTGAGATGGATTCCCCAATACTCTGAGAAAATACATCCCCTGGTGCATTGCAAAAACTTCCCGCCAGATGCCGCTGTTGTAAAAGCTTTCCACAGCCTCAAAGATGATATCGGTAATTCCGTGGTATTATTGATCGACAGCTCGGTGCCCTTCGTGGTGGAAACGGACACTTCCGATCACGCGATCGCCGCGACGCTCAATCAGTCCGGACGACCCGTCGCGTTCTTCTCGAGAACTCTCTCTGGAAGCGAGCAGAGACACTCGGCGATAGAGAAGGAAGCGTACGCTATTGTCGAGGCCCTACGTAAATGGAGACA
The DNA here is from genome assembly GCF_056783735.1 of Eptatretus burgeri. Classification (NCBI taxonomy): domain Eukaryota; kingdom Metazoa; phylum Chordata; class Myxini; order Myxiniformes; family Myxinidae; genus Eptatretus; species Eptatretus burgeri. Next base: position 110,881,614 of record NC_140967.1, on the reverse strand, counting down.
TTATTTACTGGGCAACCACTTCACGCTCGTCACGGACCAGCGATCCGTTGCATTCATGTTTGATGGGAAAAATAACGGGAAAATTAAGAACGAGAAAATAATGAGATGGCAGATAGATCTATCTTATTATAGTTACGACATTGTTTATCGGCCCGGGAGGGAAAACCCTGCTGCAGACACCTTCTCTCGGGTCTACTGTTCGGTGACATCCGGTCGGGCGTTGCAAGACCTTCATGTGTCTCTGTGCCACCCAGGGGTAACCAGAATGGCACATTTTGTGTGCAGACAAAACCTTCCCTATTCTATCGAAGACATTAAACAAATGAATGCTTCATGCCCTGTTTGTGCTGAACTAAAACCCAGATTCTATGGCGCGGCATCTGGCAGGTTGATCAAGGCCACTTCACCCTTCGAGAGACTAAATATCGACTTCAAAGGGCCCCTGCCGACTGAGACAGACAACAGATACATACTCACTGTTGTTGATGAATACTCAAGGTTCCCATTTGCATTCCTGTGCTCGGATATGACCTCGGGCACTGTCGTGAAATGTCTCCCTGACCTCTTTGCCATGTTTGGGAAACCTTCGTACATACATTCAGACAAAGGACCGGGTTTCATGTTGGCCGGGCTAAAACAGTTCCTATTTGAGCACGGCATAGCAACTAGTCGAGTGATGGGTTACAACCCACAGGGTAATGGGCAGGTTGAACTAGAGTATCTATATATAGAGAGTAGCTACAACTCAGCTATAGGCGCCATTTTGTTTCACTCTGGATAACGTGCAGTGCGTACGCTACCGCCGTAGCAGCATGCATTAATGAAGCAATACATCAGCAGGGTGGGATACATCACTGGACATATATATTTATTCTCATGTTTTACTCGGCCAAAGATCTTGATTATAGAATCAATGGCGTTGAAAGTGATAAAATGTTAAAATGCATGTACTCATTACACGGGAAACTCAGAGTAAGTTTGCCAGAGAACGAGACATTTGGGAGAAACTCGGCCTGTGTAGGCTTATGACATGAAGTCGAGCCAAATAAAAATCTCGAGTCCATAGGCCTAAGTTGGGGCCTCAATTTGATCCATACCTGCCCCTACCCATCCCTCCCCACCTCACCCATCTTTACTTTTTTCATCTCACCACATTATCATCTCACCCATAACAAACAAAAACAACAAACACCGATACCTACATGTAATTTATCATCATAGTTACCACCCAACACGCTCTCAAACACACCAAAAAGTGACTATGCCAAAATGATTGTATCAGATTTCAAAAATATCTTAACAATTGAAATGACCCTTTTTATGGGCAAAGAATAGTTAATTGCACAGGCCTGCTATGCAATTATTGGATGAATCTATGAAGCACGTTCATGTCAAAATGCTTATGTTAAGTATTCAACTGGTACAATCTTGTGAAGAAACAGTCCATGAAAAATCGCAGTAGGTTTGACTTGCTATTTTATTTCTGTCAACAGTGTTCCATCAATTTGCAAGATGATGAATGATAAAGAAATGCTACAAATTATAAGTACAGGTAACTCTGCTTAACTTGAATCTCTTGGGACCACAGAAATCTGTTCGACGTAGAACAAATCTGCCTCACAGAAGGTAAATAACACGTCTTGCATAATACGGTTTCAAAATTTGTTTAAACTTGTGCGATTATTCGACTTAATAAGGCTGACTTACATGCATGCAGAGTTACCTGTATTGTTCATACACTGCAGGCATTTTCAAATTCAAGTGTATAAATACGTAATATCATGATTAGTTATATATTAGTGTTTACAGCAAAATTAATTTTGGTGAAATATTAACAACTTGACAGCAAGTTTTCAAGACAATACTACATGATTGATGATTCTGAACAAAAATGGAAATACACCAAATGAAAGTATGAAGGTCAGAGATTGTAGGCTAGATTTTTTTATGAAACCCCATCTAATGTGTTGCCATGGTAACCAAATAAACAGACAATTCATTACAAATTGTGTATTTTCATAAGAATGTGCAATTAAGTGATAAATATGTAAATTAATTGGGTTGCTAAATAATGATTGCCCATATTGTTAGCTTTCTAGATGCCAACATCCCAGACTACCATTGATCCTTACTGGGGTTATGATAATAAATAAGATCAACGGCATGCATAAAGAGGGCCCCCAAATTTAAAGCATTTCATTTTTGGGGCAGGCGTGGGGGCAGTGGTTCTATAGGTAATTTTTTGTTCCAATTTAATCATACAGGCTATAAATCAAATAAATCAATAATAATATCAATTGCTGCTATGATTGATATAATTCTTATTACAATAATCTTTACCATGGTAACACATTCAACGCATATACAGTAAGACTTGTATACCATACATGTCAATGTCCATATGTGTACATTATTTTGCCCTTTTTTTAGTCTAAAACTTGACTGGTTTTTGGTCAACATAAGAAATAGACAAATACCAAAATTGTTCATCAAATTACTTATCAAAACAACGAATTTTCTCTTCTTTCCATAGATAACAACTTCTAAAAGCTTAGATGTCCTTGAAAGTTTATATGGGTCACATGATGACATGCTTCCAATACCGGGAGCCGTGCCTAAAGGCACTGTCGACGGCTAAAATCTTAAATGCAGAAATTGAAAACGAAACCTATACATCCTGTACCCCTTCTCAGATTTGTTGCTGCACCCAAAGGCGCAACAACCCGTCATTTTGACTAATAAAGTTTCACTCAGTTTCAAACTCGGTCTCTCCGAGCTCACTCGGTGAAGATCTGGATTCGATGCGTAGCTTGGCGCTAGAGTGTGAAACAAAATGGCGCCCATGTGTCACGTGACCATCAAATTCTGGTCCCCCTATGTCGCTACTCTCTATATATAGGTACTCTAGGTTGAACGGTATAATGGAGTCATTTGGAAAGCCGTAACCCTGGCGCTGAGATCGAGAGGACTGGGGCCTGAGCGGTGGGAGGTTACCCTTCCCGATGCCCTGAATTCCATATGCTCTTTGCTCTGTACGTCCATCAATGCTACTCCGCACGAACGAATGTTTACTCACCAACTACGATATACCGGCGGCCAATCGGTGCCCAACTGGCTAACCTATCCGGGAACAGTGTTCATGAAGCGCCCGGTACGACAAAGCAAGTATGAACCAATGGTGGAGAAGGTCGAACTCATCGATGCTAATCCTGAGTATGCTCATGTTAGACTTCCTGATGGCAGGGAGACCACTGTGTCGGTTCTTCATCTGGCTCCCGCAGGTACTCCTCCCGTAGGTACCCCTCCATCTGGTACTCCTCCCTCTGACATTCCCTCCCCAGGTGTTTCCCCCTCAGGAACTCCTCCACCCGTGAATGGTGGCGACGGAGCTACCGCATTCCACCCGAGAGCGATCGAGGAGTCATCCCCGTCACGAATCGAGGCTCCCCAAAGGGATCGGAAACCTCCCTCAAGTGAAACCACCATTTACTCCCGGAGAGGTCGACGGATAAAACCCCCTCGATGACTCGATCTGTAAAGGGGATTATCGGCATCCCTCGATGGCACCTTACCATCCTTCTATATCTCAAAATAATCCTCACTGCTTGAAATGTATGCTCCTATAGCTTTGAAGTAATCATGGTGTGTCAGTTGAGCCTCGAGTTACATTTTAAAGATGGGGAGAATGTGATGAAATAAAGGATGAAGTGACGCGCGATCACGTGTCGCGCAGCTCACACACGGGACAGATAAAACCGAGATGCCGCGCGGTCGGTAGGATGGTCCCTGGGGCAATGTCATTTACGGCGGCGGTTCACTTGGTGCTCGTTGAATGGTGAGAATTGAGAGTATACCGGACTCCGTGCTTATGCTGGCTAATTGCTGATTTATTTTGCGGTGATCGACTGCACATGTATTCCTCACTGCACATGTATTCCTTTTGTGTCTGTAGAGACGGCTTCAATCAAGTGAAATAAAGCCTTATACTCCAAAGGTTTTTCTCTCGCATTTACTTCAATGGGGAATGATGCATGCCGGGAGATCATGACCGGAAGTGTTTATTTATTTATTAAATAATTTTTTCCCCAAAGTTAATTTTATACTTCCGAAAGTGATTTTTTTTTCATGACAGGAAGTGTTTAGTTTGTATTTAACATTACCGGGAGTGATTTTGAAACTCTTTCCGGAACTTTTAATTTATTTTATTCTTGACCAGAAGTGATCGTTTATTTATTGATTCAATTATTTCTTTCCCAAAGTTAATTATAATAAAGATATCTCCCGCATCATCAAAAAATAATTTTTAATTGTGATTTACATTATTTGATCGCTGATCCCGAATCCAGGCTGAAGTAACCGGAAATTGCGTCAAAATCATCAGCTGTGCGGCGCTTACATCAACCACGGTATAGTTGGCAAGTATACAGTTGTGAACAAGTTATCGGTAAAGTCAGAAGCGAATGTAAGAAGAATTCTACGTTCGCTTCTAGGCTTTGACTATTCCATATTAGCGAACGCAGTGAGCTTCATACTTAACGCGTGCACGTGAGAGAATATGAAACAACAACAACAACAACAACACAATACCCCTGGCTATTTGGAATCCGTGTCGTTAGCTATGACCTTTTGCTTCCGGTTGTTGTTAAACGCTATGCGGTGTATAAACACGATTGGGTTTTATTTCTATCTTGTGAATAATATAGAATAGGCAAAGCTTAAATGCGAACGCAGAATTCTTCTTACATTCGCTTCTTAAATATATCAAATTAAAGTATTTTTCTTGTGACTATTACTTAACACGTGCACATGAGAGAACAGGAAACAACAAAAACAACACAATACCCAAACAATTGTGAATCTGTGTCATTGGCCATGACCCTTTTGCTTCCGTTTTTCTTTTGTTTCTGGGTTTGTTTTTTTTGTTTCCGGTTTTTGTCATGCGGAATGATGCATGCCGGGAGATTATGACTGAAATGAAAGCGAGAGAAGAACCTTCAGAGTGTAGGCTTTATTCCATTTGATTGAAGCCGCTTCTACGAGCACATCAGGGAATACAGGTGCAGCTAGGAGTACATAAGCAGTGATGTATACATGTGCAACTAATCACCGCAAAATAAATCAGCATAAGCACGGAGTCCGGTATACTCTCAATTCTCACCATTCAACGAGCACCAAGTGAACCGCCGCCGTAAATGACAATGCCCCTGGGACAATCACCCCGTCCGTGCGGAGACTTGGCTTTATCTATCCCGTGCACGAGCCGCGCGACATGTGATCATACGTCACGTCCTTCAATTCACCACATTCTCCCCGTCTTTAAAATATAACTAGAGGCCCAACTAACACACCATGATTACTTCAGCACTATAGGAGTATATATTTCAAGCAACGCGAACTATTTAAACTACAGAAGCATACATTCCAAGCAGTGAGGATTATTTTGAGCTGTAGGAGCATGGTAATGAGCATCGATATATGATATAATGAGCATATAGGAGCATGAGCATCGAGGATGCCGATAATCCCCTTTACAGATCGAGTCGGCGAGGGGGTTTTATCCGTCGACCTCTCCGGGAGTAAATGGCGGTTTCACTTGAGGGAGACTTCCGATCATCTTGGTGAGCCTCGACTCGTGCTGGGGATGACTCCTCGATCGCTCTCGGGTGGAACGCGGCAGCTCCGTCACCACCGTTCCCGGGTGGAGTTCCTGGGGGGGGAACTCCTGGGGAGGGGATGTCAGAGGGAGGAGTGCCAGATGGTGGTGTACCTGCGGGAGGAGTACCTGAGGGAGCCAAATGGCGAACCGACACAGTGGTCTCCCTGCCATCCGGGAGTCTGACATGAGCATACTCTGGATTAGCATCGATGAGTTCGACCTCCTCCACCATGGGTTCATACTTGCTTTGTCGTACCGGGCGTTTCATGAACACTGTTCCGGGATAGGTTAGCCAGTTGGGCGCCGTTTGGCCGTCAACATAACGTCGCTGGTGAGTAAACATTCGTTCGGGAGGAGTTGCATTGGTGGACGTACAGAGCAAAGAGCGTATGGAATTCAGAGCGTCGAGAAGGGTAACCTCCCATTGCCCGGGGCCCAGTCCTCTTGATTTCAACGCCAGAGTTACGGCTTTCCAAATGACTCCGTTATACCGTTCCACCTGCCCATTACCCTGTGGGTTGTAACCCGTCGTTCGACTAGTTGCTATGTCGTGCTCTAATAGGAACTGTTTTAGCCCGGCTGACATGAAACACGGCCCTCTGTCTGAATGTATGTACGAAGGTTTCCCAAACATAGCGAAGAGGTCAGAGAGACATTTCACGACAGTGCCCGAGGTCATATCCGAGCACGGAAATGCGAAAGGGAACCTTGAATATTCATCAACAACAGTGAATATGTATCTGTTGTCTGTCTCGGTCGGCAGGGGCCCTTTGAAGTCGATATTTAGTCTCTCGAAGGGAGAAGTGGCCTTGATCAATCTGCCAGATGCCGCGCCATAGAATCTGGGTTTAAGTTCAGCACAAACAGGGCATGAAGCATTCATTTGTTTAATATATTCGATAGAATAGGGAAGGTTTTGTCTGCGCACGAAATGTGCCATTCTGGTTACCCCTGGGTGGCAAAGAGACACATGGAGGTCTTGCAAAGCCCGACTGATTGTCGCCGATCAGTAGACCCGAGAGAAGGTATCTGCAGCAGGGTTTTCTCTCCCGGGCCGGTAAACAATGTCGTAACTATAGCAAGCTAGGTCTATCCGCCATCTCATAATTTTTTCATTCTTAATTTTCCCGTTATTTTTCCCATCAAACATGAATGCAACGGATCGCTGGTCCGTGACGAGCGTGAAGTGGTTTCCCAGTAAATAATGTCTCCATTTCCGCAGCACTTCGACGATAGCGTACGCTTCCTTCTCTATTGCTGAGTGTCTCTGCTCGCTTCCAGAGAGAGTTCTCGAGAAGAACGCGACGGGTCGCCCAGACTGATTGAGCGTCGCAGCTATCGCGTGATCAGAAGCATCCGTTTCCACCATGAACGGCACCGAGCTGTCGATCGATAATACCACGGAATTACTGATATCATCTTTGAGGCTGTGGAAAGCTTTTACAACAGCGGCATCTGGTGGGAATTTTTTGCAATGCACTAGGGGATGTATTTTCTCGGAGTATTGGGAAATCCATCTCGCGTAGTAAGCAAACATGCCTATCACCCGGCGCATTGTCTGCAGGTCGTGAGGTGGGGGTAGCTCACGAAGTGGGCGCAATCGTTCAGGATCAGGCTTAATCGTGCCGTCGGCTATTGTGTAGCCGAGAAGGTCAATTGACCTTGCCGAGAATACGCATTTCTCGTAGTTGAGGGTCAGATTATATTTTCTAGCAATGCTCAAGAATCTGTCCAGATTCATATCATGTTCCCCCTGATCCTTACCGCACACTGTGACATTGTCCACGTAAACAAAAGTGTCTTTGAGGTTTTCATCTGAGATGATGTCGTCCATAACTCGTTGGAAGCAAGCTACTCCATTCGTGACACTGAACAGAATCCTCCTGAATTGGTAGAGGCGTCTACCTGCCTGGAACGCGGTGTAAGGTTTGTCTTCCTCTCGGATGGGAATTTGATGATAGGCGCTTCGCAAATCGATGGTGCTGAATATTTTGTAGTTGGCCACGCGTTCGACCATCTCGTCTATGCGCGGCAAAGTGTAGGCATCGAGTTGGGTGAAACGATTGACCGTTTGAGAGTAATCGACAACCATTCGTTTCTTATGGTTCTGGTTGGCGGTGACCAACACCTATGCGCGCCATGGCGAATCGCTCGGTTCTATAATTCCTTCTTCCAGTAATCGCTTGGTCTCTGAAGTGATGAAGTTCATATCAGCAGTGGTATATCGTCGCGATTTGATCGCTATCGGTTTACAGACCGGCGACAAGTTAGCAAACAGCTGGGGGGACGTTACCTCTGCGGTGGTCAGAGCATTTAGAATTAGACGAGGTTTGCTTCCTCCAAAGGGTATTTCGACGCTCGTGTGCTGCTTGAGGACATTATGACCCAGAATTACGTCTGCGCATAAATCACGAAGCACCAGTACCCTTACATCCCGATGCGTGTACCCTTTTACGTCCAATTCAACATTGCAGTACCCTCGTATGTGGGACTGTAGTGATGTGGCGGCCATGCATACCGTATTGTCTGTCGGGTGGATCTTCCATTTCCTGCCCTTCGCTAGTGAGCTGTTGACGAAACTCTCAGAGCTATCGGTATCAATCAGAGCCTCAGCCATATGCCCGTTAATTCGCACGTTGATGATAACCTTGGATAGATTCCCCGGTGAGGCTGCAGTTAGTTTCTTTTGTGAGTAGAGAGCCGCAGAAGTGGGTTTATTTCTCCTTAGAGTAGATTTGCATACCCTGGCATAATGCCCTTTCTTGTCACAATTCATGCATGTGGCATCTCTGGCGGGGAATTTGTTGCGGAGGTGTCTTTTATACCCACAAACGAAGCATTTACCAACCAAAGTAGTTGCTGAAGAGTTTGACGAGGTCTGGGTATCCGATTCCTCGGGTTTTTCTCCATCCTCTGTGTCAGGGGTGCCCTGTGGGGTTCCTTGAGTTTCCACCGTAGCGGCGTTCATTAGCAGCATCGGTGTCCCAAATGACTCAGATTGCTGCTGAGCTGTATCCATCGCTCAAGCCTGGTCGGCTACCTTTTCAAGAGTGGGTTGCGCTTTCTCCAGTAAGCGTTGCCGTATGTGGGCTGACCTGAGCCCTTGGATGAATGCCTCTCTGGTCGCTTCATCTCGGTGTTCCTCGGCGGTTACGGCCCGGAAGCTGCTGTCTTTTCCCAACTGCCTCAGAGCTTGCAGGAACTGAAAGCAGTCTCCCCGGCTGCTTGCTTGCGTGTGTTGAGAAGATGTCGTATGTACACCTCGTTCTTGCGCTTCACGTAGAGCACCTGCAGCATGTCGATCGCTGCATCATAGGTGTCACACTCCGAGAAGAGCCTGAATACACTGGGCGAGACATGATTCACAAGGGCGGCCAATTTGTCGGCTCCCTCTTCGATGATGGTCAGATAGTGTGAGAAGGAACGGAACCAATGCGACCATTTCATTTCCGAGTCAGTCGCGTTTGGGTCAGCGTCGAACCTCTCTGGTTTGTAGATCTTGTCCATCGTTGGTTGAGAGAGCCGAGAAAACCAAATGGAATAAATTGAGATGAAAGCGAGAGAAGAACCTTCAGAGTGTAGGCTTTATTCCATTTGATTGAAGCCGCTTCTACGGGCACATCAGGGAATACAGGTGCAGCTAGGAGTACATATGTAGCAATGTATACATGTGCAATTAATCACCGCAAAATAAATCAGCATAAGCACGGAGTCCGGTATACTCTCAATTCCTACCATTCAACGAGCACCAAGTGGACCGCCGCCGTAAATGACAATGCCCCTGGGACAATCACCACGTCCGTGCGGAGACTTGGCTTTATCTATCCCGTGCACGAGCCGCGCGACATGTGATCACACGTCTCGACCTTCAATTCACCACAATGACCGGAAGTGTTTATTTATTTATTCAATAATTTTTTCCTCAAAGTTAATTTTATACTTCCAAAAGTGATTTTTTTTCATGACAGGAAGTGTTTATTTTGTATTTAACATTACCGGGAGTGATTTTGAAACTCTTTCCGGAACTTTTAATTTCTTTTATTCTTGACCAGAAGTGATCGTTTATTTATTTATTCAATTATTTTTTTCCTAAAGTTAATTTTCATAAAGATATCTCCCGCATCATCAAAAAATATATTTTTTATCGTGGTTTACATTATTTTATTGCTGATCCCGAATCCAGGCCGAAGTAACCGGAAATTGCGTCAAAATCATCAGCTGTGCGGAGCTTACATGTACCACGGTATAGTTGGCAAGTATACAGTTGTGAACACGTTATAGGTAAACTCAGAAGCGTATGTAAGAAGAATTCGACGTTCGCTTCTCGGCTTTGCCTATTCCATATTAAAACTCTTTTTAAATAAAACTGTTTAATAAACCTAAACATTTATCAGTGAAATCGTTTTCATTGGCAATACACAATGATGCACAATCATATACTATTTGGAGCGTACTTTTCATCGGTGCCAACTTGTTGGTACTTTTCCATCAAGGACGTGATTACATATACTTGTCCAACCAATGGTAGTAAATGTCAGCGAGGTTTTTATCTGCTGATGTGGATTTTTTAAACCCACTTTGTTGTGATCGTTGTCCTCCTGAAGGATTCTAACTGGTCGATTGTGGAATCCTATTTGACTTCAGAGTTTAACGTTTGTCCGATTTGATTATAAAACCCTACAAACAACCCTATCGACACTGATAAAACTGATGTCCACACAAGTCCTACCTTGTGAAACAATTTATTTCCTAATTATCCACCATACACTTCTCACCTTTTTCAATGAACTTAAGAATCCCCATTTGATTGCAATATTATTTGGTTCTATTTCATTTATTCTTACTTTAGTTAACAGTTAGACCAACCCGATTCAATTCACTTCTACATTACATCAGAGAGTTTTATTCTAACTTGGTACTTGGTCAGTTCCAAGGAGTACGAGCCACTGAGAAACTATACTTCCTCACGTGCTCGTACTCAGAAAATGTGTCTTTCAAAACATTTTATACTTCCATGAGAGAGAGGTTGGGGGATATTCACCCAGACTGTAGACGTGTCCTTTAGACAAAAAGTCACTTTGTACATTTTCTAAGCAAAGGTTCATTTATCAGCTCGGTCACTCCGCTCCAGAACAACACATTTCTTATCATTTAGGGCAAAAGTCTTTTGGCCAGAAATGACAGCCAATTCAATTTGCTGCATAAAAGTTACATTTCTGAAACTCCATTTGTTACAATTTAAAATACATTAATATAAATTTTTCCCCCACACTCCCCCGTTTTTTTTTTTAAAGGAAAATTTGAATAATTTTTCTTACACATGATTACCATGTCCCATTCCTGAAGGAGAAAAGATTTCCATTATTCAAGTTCAATCAACAATGGCAGCGTGTGCTCATATCAGAAAATGAGTGTTTTTCCATTTAATTTATGGTCTGTTCATCAGCATGTGTCACACATTGGAAACATGCTACCCAAAGTCAGAAGATAAACAGGTCAGGGTGTGGATAGAGCGGCACCCAACGGGAAACACAATCGAAGCACTCCTTGAGCTGAGGAGAAGGTAGATGTGGGCAAGTACAAGTTTGGGCCGGACACTGGGTTGAAGGAGCGCAGTGTGGAACTCCAGGCCTGTCGTACATTGAAGTGACCACAGCAAGTTCACGATGTATTTGCAGAGCGGCAATCGAGAGTGGAGCTGAGAACATTCCTTCAGGCAGGCACCACACAACACCGACGTTAAGACTTTGCTCAACCTTCTCCTCAGTGGGTTTTTTCTTTCTTTTCCCACATTGCTCCACCTTATCTCCTCAGGAAGGGGAGGGATAATCATGTGTTGAATGCTCAATCACCCAAATCTGGGTTCTCCCATCGTCCAATCTTTGTGTGGAAGCTTCATTTAGATGAAATCGTACATTGCTTCAAAGACTGCTTTCAACACTCTGAAACAAACAAAGCATCAATTAAACACCAATCAATAAACGTCATGGGCACATGTAGTTCTACAAGACTAACAAAGATTGTTATGGAAGCATTTAACTTGCATTATATGTCATATCAATATTTTAATCCCTTTCCTTGTTATTTCCCAAAACAACATGCTAAAATATACAGAAATCCCAGTTGTACGTATACTCAAAACATCCATCTCATTTGCTATTTCCATCGACATTTTAAATCTCTGACATTTCTCCATCTGTCCACTTCTCTCTCACCAAAACAGCAAACATGCTGCCATTTTTCCAATTCACATACACAAACTATCTATCACTTCCTCCGACCTTCTCAATTACGAATCCATCTTCTTTTATCAAAACAAATAAATCATTTTAAACAGTTTTACAAAAATTGTCAAATCACTTGTCAAATATCATTTAAATTGCAGCTCAAACACTCTGTCTACACATGCAGCTTCACCCTCCACAATCTTTATCCCAGTCTTAGAAAAGCATCTTAAACTTCAGACTAATAAACATCCAAACTCTCTTAAACAACTTTTGGTCAAAACAATAAAATATTTCCTTTTAAAATCCATAAATGAAAAATTAAATCTTCAGCATCTGTCCAATTAAATCATGAATTTACCTTGACTGAATCGATCAAAGGGTTACACTGGGTTGTTTGCCATTGCCTTCCCAGCACAAGTTCAGGTAACCTCAACATTCGCAGACGAATAAAACAATATTTCAACGTCCATCCGAGGGAATCATCTATTATCTGTGAATTTCCCCACGTGCTAAACATCATCAAATCATTAAAATCATTCCAAATCACGTTTCTACATTTAAATCACATACAGTATCTCCACATTCACAATTGTTATTTCACAATTTATTCAAAATCCCGATGGTTGTAAAATAAAACTTCAACACTTTTTCCTAAATGGACTTCACTTTAAACAGATTCAGTCCAGAGGGTGCGCCACAAACACCAAGGAACGAGGAACAGGAAGTTCTCTCCACATCCAGTGGGAAGAAAAAGGAAAAAAAACTCTGACAGGCAAAACCCACAGTTTAGCATTACTCTGTCATGGCTTCAACACATACACTAGACAGCATTGCATCTCATTGACTCGCGTGTGATCACGTGACAAATACCAATCACATTTCTATCTCATCCTCTTGAATCTGCATATGAATCAAATTTCACACCTAAAGCAAAGACTCGAACAAAGACTCAGTGTAAAGATAGGCCACCCCCCACAGATCGAGTGGAAGGGGTCTCACACAGTGGAGTTTGCGACCTTCGCGTGGAAATACAACGCCAAGAATGTATAACATGCCATTTCAAACAGACTCACAGCTCAACTCAGCACGAGTTAAAATATCGTCAAAATCCCAACAGAACACGTTTCATTGCAGTGAATATTGGAATCGCACAAGTTTCATTTTTTACTCTCAGTAACACGTGCAAATCACCAACCACACTCCCAGCTGGTTAATCGTCTCCTGCACTCTACAAAACGTTTCGTGCAAATCATTGCATTCACAAATCCGTAAAACCTCCACACAATATAATATAACAACCTCACTGCCAACAAACTTCCAGTGAGTTCAATGAACAAAAAGTAACTCTGATTACTCTTACAAACAGGTAACTTATAATATTTATCTATTTTAGCCCTATCTCGGCGTCTCAGCCGTGTCCTCGGCGTCTCTCTCACAGTCGGTCCGTATCAATGCAAACATGTGGCATGTCGCTTCATCATGCCTATTTAATTACGCATTTGGCTCCTTAACGAGCCTCTTCTTGTCATCTGACTCCTCTTCTTCTCCAGCACTTTTCTAAAACAACTACAGTACTTATTATTTACTTTAAAATGGACTCTCTCCGCCAGATCCTCTTCTTTCTCTCAATAAAATTATCTGACAATGAACTTTTCTTTGTTCGAAATGCGTGACCTGCTGAGAGCGCTCTCCCTTACCTTCGCTCAAGCACTTGTCGTTCCTCCAGGCACTGCCTCCGGCAGATTAAGCACCTCCGGTCACGAGCACCGCACCACGTCAGTTCGAATTCGAGTCTCGGCGCCAACTGATGTGGATTTTTTAAACCCACTTTGTTGTGATCGTTGTCCTCCTGAAGGATTCCAACTGGTCGATTGTGGAATCCTATTTGACTTCAGACAGAGTTTAACGTTTGTCCGATTTGATTATAAAACCCTACAAAAAACCCTATCGACACTGATAAAACTGATGTCCACACAAGTCCTTCCTTGTGAAACAATTTATTTCCTAATTATCCACCATACACTTCTCACCTTTGTACAATGAACTTAAGAATCCCCATTTGATTGCAATATTATTTGGTTCTATTTCATTTATTCTTATTTTAGTTAACAGTTAGACCAACCCGATTCAATTCACTTCTACATTACATCAGAGAGTTTTATTCTAACTTGGTACTTGGTCAGTTCCAAGGAGTACGAGCCACTGAGAAACTATACTTCCTCACGTGCTCGTACTCCAAACTTTTAGATTTCAAAGCATTTTATACTTCCATGAGAGAGAGGTTGGGGGATATTTACCCAGACTGTAGACGTGTCCTTTAGACAAAAAGCCACTTCGTACATTTTCTAAGCAAAGGTTCATTTATCAGCTCGGTCACTCTGCTCCAGAACAACACATTTCTTATCATTTAGGGCAAAAGTCTTTTGGCCAGAAATGACAGCCAATTCAATTTGCAGCATAAAAGTTACATTTCTGAAACTCCATTTGTTACAATTTAAAATACATTAATATAAATTTTTCCCCCACACTGCTTATCGCCAATAATTTTTCCCAACACTCATATCAGGCTCTTGGAGCTCCCCCTCAAGGGGCAAGCGGAGAGAAAGGCTTTAATGAAGTGAGACAAAGCTTCCCTGCCCGGCAGCTCCCTATTTACACCCTCGTTTAAATGACTCATACACTTCGGTTTCACTGGAGTTAAACGAAAGTTCGCTGGAGTTACACCATGTTTTCTGAAGTTAAACTAAAGTTCACCGGAGTTAAACTGAAGTTCGCCAAAGTTAAATTAAAGTTCACCGGAGTTAAACTAAAGTTCGCCAGAGTTAAACTAAAGTTCACTGGTAAACCACGTTCACTGCATTTAAACAAAAGTTCACGAGAGTTAAACTACAGTTCACTGGAGTTAAGCCACGTTCGCTGCATTTAAACTAAAGTTCACGAGAGTTAAACTAAAGTTCGCCAAAGTTCAATTAAAGTTCACCGGAGTTTAACTAAAGTTCGCCGGAGTTAAACTAAAGTTCACTGGAGTTAAGCCACGTTCGCTGCATTGAAACTAAAGTTCACGAGAGTTAATCTAAAGTTCACTGAAGTTAAGCTAAAGTTCACTGGAGTACAACTAAAGTTCACTGGAGTTAAACTAAAGTTCGCCGGAGTTAAATTAAAGTTCACTGGAGTTAAGCCACGTTCGCTGCATTGAAACTAAAGTTCACGAGAGTTAATCTAAAGTTCACTGAGGTTAAGCTAAAGTTCACTGGAGTACAACTAAAGTTCACTGGAGTTAAACTAAAGTTCACCGGAGTTAAACTAAAGTTTGCTGGAGTTAAGCTAAAGTTCACTGGAGTTAAACGACGTTCACGGCCCTATCCTCCAACAGCACTTTTCTCTCTGCACCTGGACTTTCATACCACGTGTATCGTTCAGGGTTTTCGCTTCTTTCAATCGTGGGACTATCATCACTGAACCCCTGATGATGAGCAGCTTATTCCCACAGGCAGTGGCAATTTATGACACTATGGCATTTATGACACTATTAGCCATATACTCAGGCTCTTCTTTGGCTTGCTGAGTTATTTTCTTAACTTGTGGACCTCAAACATCCGGGCCCTTCGCTCAAACATGACAGATCTTTACATGCAGTTTACTATTGACAAACCAGATATCTCCAGCAGGGCACCATCTGGCACCCTGCCCTGCTCACCAAATTCTCTTCCTATGGCATCCAAGGCCATCTCCACTCGTGGCTCACAGACTTCCTCTCCTGTTGGAGCCAACGTGTGGACTTAAATTGAGTTCTTTCATCCCCTCTTCCTGTCCAGGCTGGAGTTCTTCAAGGTAGCATTCTGGGCCATGTTCTTTTTTTGGTTTTCATCATTGATCTCTCTGACTCTCTGGAAAATCCTCTTTATCTCTTTGCTGATGACTCCACCCTCTGCCATACCATCTGTCATCCCTCAGATCGGCAAGCAGCAGCTTATTCACTCTCTGCAGATCTCGATAAAATTACAAACTGGTCCAACACTTGGAACATGTCTTTCAAGCCCTGACAAATCTCACACTCTCACAATGTCTCTGTCAAAGAAACATCTGCAAACACCCCCCACCCCCCCCCCACATCTACTTTCTCAACAATCCTCCGGAAGAAGTCCTTTCACTTAAGCTTCTGGTTCTCACTATCTGCCATGATCTTTCCTGGGAAAGCCACATTTCCAACCTGGCTGACAAAGCCAGTTGCCGACTCGGCATCCTCTGATGTAGAAAGTCCATCCTTGGCATGCTTGAGATCCTGACCACATAGAAAGCTTTCGTCCACAGCCTGATGGATTACTGCTCTCCCCTCTGGGCTGGTGCTCCCGCCTCTCACCTTTCTTGGCTTCACGCTGTGGAAACCAAGGGATTTCGTATCATTGGCATCTCCCGTGATGAAGCTGAATCTTTGGGTCTCTCACTCTCTCACCGCAGGTTGGTCAGTGATCTTTCTGTCTTCTACCATCTCCTCTTCGGCCTCGCCCCATCTGCTCTGTCTGCGATATGTCCCTGCTCTCCACCCCCACATATTTCTGCAGGGCGCTCAAGGTTTGTCAGCAACTCCCTTCTGGTAAAACTGACTGGTTAAAAAAAAAAACGCTTCTGATAAAACTGTCAAGAATCACTGCTCACCTTCACTCTTTCATTCCTCCTTTTTTCCCCCACCTTTGCAAGAAACTCCCACACTCTCTTCAATCCCACTTTTCCCTCCAGGTCTTCAAAACAGCTGTTCACCACCGTCCCTAATCTTCTCCCATCCAAAACCACGATCTGTTCTACCCCCGTTAATGCATCCCAAACCCATCTCCTTCAAATTTGCTGCTTTCCTTGTATACCCCTTGTACGCTGCCCCATCCCTCTCCCGTCGACAGATCTCCTAATGTCTCTGCTCCACACTGTTTTGTCCTTCCCTGTCCCACCCCTCTTGTCTCCTGCTGCCCTTGTTGTATGGTCTGTGTGTTATCTCTCATATGAGCCTCGACATTGCAAACAAAAAAATACAAAAAAAACTTGCCTCAGTTTACTTCCATAGTGATATAAATCTAACTCCAGTCCTGTTATTTTATACCTAATGAATACCTTCTGCTTCTCCTTTAGCAGCATTCTGTATCTCACTGCTCAACCACCCTGGTCTCTTTCTGCTTGTAATTTTACACCTCATTGGAACGTATGCCTGTTGTTGGCTTCATGGCTAGAGTGGTGGGCTTGGGATCCTATGATCCTGAGTTCAAACCCTGCTCGGCTGTTGAATTAATACCAGGTGGGGTTGACTCTGCCTGCCATCCTTCTGAGTTCGGAAAAATGAGTGCCATCTCGCTGGGATGATTGGGCAATTCAAGTATCCTGTGTCGGAGTGATGCGCCATCTTGGATTGTGCCCAATTGCCCAGGAGACTGCTTTGGCAGCACCAACGCTCTGTTCAGAGTATGGTCCCAATGGATGGATGGAATGTACTGACTCTGCACTCTACACATTTTCTCTTTGAAGGTTTCCCATTTCTCTGATGCTGATTGTCCTATTGTTAGCTTCTCCCAATCTACATCACCTTACTCTCTCCTAATATCATCAATGTTTGCCTTCCGAAAATATAATAGCCTTACCCTACTATCCTGAATTCTAACCCTTCACAGAATCTTTGCACAGACAATGTTATGGTTACTTGCTCCTAAATGCTCCTCAACCTCCACCTCTTCCACCATATTGGGATCATAACTAAAAACGAGGTCTAACACTACACTCCCCCTCGTGGGCTTGGCTACAAACTTGGTTAAATTCATTCTGCCATTTCCCTATTCAAAGACCCAATTTATCCCTGGCAAGTTAAAATCCCCCATAATTAATCAATACTCTTCCCTTCCCACATGCCCTTTTGAATTCTTCATGTACTCCTCCTTCCTTCTCTTCCTTCCCACCCGAAGCCCCATAACAGCATCCTACCAGTATCTTACTGTTTTTATAATCTCTACCCATGCAGAATCCTCCACATTTATTCCTTCCTTTATGTCATCGCTTTCTCTTGATGCAATGCTGTCCTCTACCGAGATTGCTACTCATCCTCCTATCCTCTTCTTTGTATCACACCGAAATCTGAAGAAACCCATCTTCCCAAAAATATTGACCAATAACATGGCAAACAACAACATACAAACCTTCAACAGGTAAATTATCACCAATGCCATTTAGGACCACCTTATTCAACAAGGAGCTTGAGAGGCAAAGCAGGAACGATGTCAAAGAGGATGCCATGGAACAATGGATCATTTATTGTTAAATAAAACCTTCCTTGAAAACTTCAAGCTCCCAACAAATCAACTTATCCACAGCTTAGATATAATACATGAAAGCCTTTGATATTGTCCCACGTTAATGGATTATAAAATGCATGCAAGTGTACAAAATTGACCCCCAGATAGTCACACTGATTGAGAAAGCAATGATGCTCTGGAATACAACTCTGACAATACCTTACGTGGAAGGAAAGATTGAAATTCCCTCTGGATGACGTTTATTATTATTCAATTTAATTTAAAATGGGATTAAAATATTTTCAAAAATTTTTTTTTTAAAAATAAATAAATAAATTCAATTCAAATCAAATGGAAGGCCAAATATGAGTCCTGCATTGGAGTCATCAGAAGGAACCCGAACAAGCAAAAAGCAAATATTAAGTCATCAGGAGGAACCTGGATAGGATTCACATTCCAGCTGATACTACTCCACCCTCAAACCCATCCAGGTACAGCCAAGTGAACCTTATTTAAAAAAAAAATAAATTAAAAAGAACCCAGATCAAAAAAAACATAAATAATTCTGGCTGCCACACCATGTGTCCGATCAAGTTGAAATTTGAAAGCAAGATTCCACGTCACTGCCAGATCATAATTGTGAAGTTTCACTTCGATCAATGAGGCAATTCAAGAGAAAGAATTTTAAAAATATTTTCAGTCAATCCAATACGACTATGTAACCTATCAATTACTCGTGAACACCTTGGTATCGTCAAGGCTTATGGAACACGAACATGTATGTGTTCCACTCAATCTGTGCAGCTGTTCTGGAGAAGAAGATTTTTAAAGGTTTCAGTGTAAATCCAATATGGCTACCAAATCATCTGACTTTTGATGTCATCGGTGGGAACATTTTGTTCCTCATTGATAGGTGGTCATTGCTGCAATGTTTCACCGTAATCTGTTCAGCTGTTTCAGAGAAGATTTTTTGAGGTTTTAAAATAAAAAAAAAATAAAATATGGCTGCAGAACCACATCACCGATAACGTCATCAATGTTTTTCTATTGACCATTTTATCCCAAGATGAGCCTTAAAAATTTCCATAATGATCGGATGTAGTGCTTCACATATGAAATTATGACGTCATAATGAAGGCACCTATGACATCATAAACATCACACTTATTTCCATGTGGAGTACTTGCCGTTTGCCAAGTTTCAACTTTTTTCCATGGTGCAGTTTTGGAGATACAGAGGTCCAAAGTTTTTCCTTTTTTCCAACACGGCTGCCACCCCATGCGACCTACGACGTCACAATTATCATTACAACATTCCACATGAGTAATCGCTCCTGCGGTGAAAATTTCATGTCAATCCGGCAAGCGCTTGCAGAGAAGAACAGTATTCACGTTCTGTGCGTACAAACAAACAAACAAACAAACAAACAGACAGACTTCAATGCAATACCCCTGGGCGCTCACCTGGTAGAATAATGAGACTGAGGAGGAAGTCAACGTGGGATGGAATCAGCAAAATGTACCAATGAACCAATGTTGATGCAAACACCTATTTTGTGGGACAACTCCGCCCCCCCCCACCCGGTAAATTCCTTTTGACCCAGATTTCATAGGTGATGAAGGTCGTGGTCAAGCTTCATCAGAATTGTGTGTGTAGTTTCTGAGAATCAAGCCAAAGCATATTTTGAGGGGAAACCCCCAAAATAGACCCCCTGAGACCCGAATTTTTAAACGTCATGATCAAACTTTGGTGAATCATGGATGATGAAGGTTGTAGTCAAGTTACAATGGAATTGTGTGTGTAGTTTCAGAGAGGAAAGAAAATACCTCCTCTGACGGGCAACCTCCCCGAAGACTCCCTTCAACCTCGATTTTTTTTTTTTTTTTTAATGGCGTGATCAAACTATGGTACATCACGGGTGATGAAGTTCGTGATCAAACTATGGTACATCACGGGTGATGAAGGTCATGATCAAACTATGGTACATCACGGGTGATGAAGGTCGTGATCAAACTATGGTACATCACGGGTGATGAAGGTCGTGATCAAACTATGGTACATCACGGGTGATGAAGGTCGTGATCAAACTATGGTACATCACGGGTGATGAAGGTCGTGATCAAACTATGGTACATCACGGGTGATGAAGGTCGTGATCAAACTATGGTACATCACGGGTGATGAAGGTCATGATCAAACTATGGTACATCACGGGTGATGAAGGTCGTGATCAAACTATGGTACATCACGGGTGATGAAGGTCGTGATCAAACTATGGTACATCACGGGTGATGAAGGTCGTGATCAAACTATGGTACATCACGGGTGATGAAGGTCGTGATCAAACTATGGTACATCACGGGTGATGAAGGTCATGATCAAACTATGGTACATCACGGGTGATGAAGGTCGTGATCAAACTATGGTACATCACGGGTGATGAAGGTCGTGATCAAACTATGGTACATCACGGGTGATGAAGGTCATGATCAAACTATGGTACATCACGGGTGATGAAGGTCGTGATCAAACTATGGTACATCACGGGTGATGAAGGTCGTGATCAAACTATGGTACATCACGGGTGATGAAGGTCGTGATCAAACTATGGTACATCACGGGTGATGAAGGTCGTGATCAAACTATGGTACATCACGGGTGATGAAGGTCGTGATCAAACTATGGTACATCACGGGTGATGAAGGTCGTGATCAAACTATGGTACATCACGGGTGATGAAGGTCGTGATCAAACTATGGTACATCACGGGTGATGAAGGTCGTGATCAAACTATGGTACATCACGGGTGATGAAGGTCGTGATCAAACTATGGTACATCACGGGTGATGAAGGTCGTGATCAAACTATGGTACATCACGGGTGATGAAGGTCGTGATCAAACTATGGTACATCACGGGTGATGAAGGTCGTGATCAAACTATGGTACATCACGGGTGATGAAGGTCGTGATCAAACTATGGTACATCACGGGTGATGAAGGTCGTGATCAAACTATGGTACATCACGGGTGATGAAGGTCGTGATCAAACTATGGTACATCACGGGTGATGAAGGTCGTGATCAAACTATGGTACATCACGGGTGATGAAGGTCGTGATCAAACTATGGTACATCACGGGTGATGAAGGTCGTGATCAAACTATGGTACATCACGGGTGATGAAGGTCGTGATCAAACTATGGTACATCACGGGTGATGAAGGTCGTGATCAAACTATGGTACATCACGGGTGATGAAGGTCGTGATCAAACTATGGTACATCACGGGTGATGAAGGTCGTGATCAAACTATGGTACATCACGGGTGATGAAGGTCGTGATCAAACTATGGTACATCACGGGTGATGAAGGTCGTGATCAAACTATGGTACATCACGGGTGATGAAGGTCGTGATCAAACTATGGTACATCACGGGTGATGAAGGTCGTGATCAAACTATGGTACATCACGGGTGATGAAGGTCGTGATCAAACTATGGTACATCACGGGTGATGAAGGTCGTGATCAAACTATGGTACATCACGGGTGATGAAGGTCGTGATCAAACTATGGTACATCACGGGTGATGAAGGTCGTGATCAAACTATGGTACATCACGGGTGATGAAGGTCGTGATCAAACTATGGTACATCACGGGTGATGAAGGTCGTGATCAAACTATGGTACATCACGGGTGATGAAGGTCGTGATCAAACTATGGTACATCACGGGTGATGAAGGTCGTGATCAAACTATGGTACATCACGGGTGATGAAGGTCGTGATCAAACTATGGTACATCACGGGTGATGAAGGTCGTGATCAAACTATGGTACATCACGGGTGATGAAGGTCGTGATCAAACTATGGTACATCACGGGTGATGAAGGTCGTGATCAAACTATGGTACATCACGGGTGATGAAGGTCGTGATCAAACTATGGTACATCACGGGTGATGAAGGTCGTGATCAAACTATGGTACATCACGGGTGATGAAGGTCGTGATCAAACTATGGTACATCACGGGTGATGAAGGTCGTGATCAAACTATGGTACATCACGGGTGATGAAGGTCGTGATCAAACTATGGTACATCACGGGTGATGAAGGTCGTGATCAAACTATGGTACATCACGGGTGATGAAGGTCGTGATCAAACTATGGTACATCACGGGTGATGAAGGTCGTGATCAAACTATGGTACATCACGGGTGATGAAGGTCGTGATCAAACTATGGTACATCACGGGTGATGAAGGTCGTGATCAAACTATGGTACATCACGGGTGATGAAGGTCGTGATCAAACTATGGTACATCACGGGTGATGAAGGTCGTGATCAAACTATGGTACATCACGGGTGATGAAGGTCGTGATCAAACTATGGTACATCACGGGTGATGAAGGTCGTGATCAAACTATGGTACATCACGGGTGATGAAGGTCGTGATCAAACTATGGTACATCACGGGTGATGAAGGTCGTGATCAAACTATGGTACATCACGGGTGATGAAGGTCGTGATCAAACTATGGTACATCACGGGTGATGAAGGTCGTGATCAAACTATGGTACATCACGGGTGATGAAGGTCATGATCAAACTATGGTACATCACGGGTGATGAAGGTCGTGATCAAACTATGGTACATCACGGGTGATGAAGGTCGTGATCAAACTATGGTACATCACGGGTGATGAAGGTCGTGATCAAACTATGGTACATCACGGGTGATGAAGGTCGTGATCAAACTATGGTACATCACGGGTGATGAAGGTCGTGATCAAACTATGGTACATCACGGGTGATGAAGGTCGTGATCAAACTATGGTACATCACGGGTGATGAAGGTCGTGATCAAACTATGGTACATCACGGGTGATGAAGGTCGTGATCAAACTATGGTACATCACGGGTGATGAAGGTCGTGATCAAACTATGGTACATCACGGGTGATGAAGGTCGTGATCAAACTATGGTACATCACGGGTGATGAAGGTCGTGATCAAACTATGGTACATCACGGGTGATGAAGGTCGTGATCAAACTATGGTACATCACGGGTGATGAAGGTCGTGATCAAACTATGGTACATCACGGGTGATGAAGGTCGTGATCAAACTATGGTACATCACGGGTGATGAAGGTCGTGATCAAACTATGGTACATCACGGGTGATGAAGGTCGTGATCAAACTATGGTACATCACGGGTGATGAAGGTCGTGATCAAACTATGGTACATCACGGGTGATGAAGGTCGTGATCAAACTATGGTACATCACGGGTGATGAAGGTCGTGATCAAACTATGGTACATCACGGGTGATGAAGGTCGTGATCAAACTATGGTACATCACGGGTGATGAAGGTCGTGATCAAACTATGGTACATCACGGGTGATGAAGGTCGTGATCAAACTATGGTACATCACGGGTGATGAAGGTCGTGATCAAACTATGGTACATCACGGGTGATGAAGGTCGTGATCAAACTATGGTACATCACGGGTGATGAAGGTCGTGATCAAACTATGGTACATCACGGGTGATGAAGGTCGTGATCAAACTATGGTACATCACGGGTGATGAAGGTCGTGATCAAACTATGGTACATCACGGGTGATGAAGGTCGTGATCAAACTATGGTACATCACGGGTGATGAAGGTCGTGATCAAACTATGGTACATCACGGGTGATGAAGGTCGTGATCAAACTATGGTACATCACGGGTGATGAAGGTCGTGATCAAACTATGGTACATCACGGGTGATGAAGGTCGTGATCAAACTATGGTACATCACGGGTGATGAAGGTCGTGATCAAACTATGGTACATCACGGGTGATGAAGGTCGTGATCAAACTATGGTACATCACGGGTGATGAAGGTCGTGATCAAACTATGGTACATCACGGGTGATGAAGGTCGTGATCAAACTATGGTACATCACGGGTGATGAAGGTCGTGATCAAACTATGGTACATCACGGGTGATGAAGGTCGTGATCAAACTATGGTACATCACGGGTGATGAAGGTCGTGATCAAACTATGGTACATCACGGGTGATGAAGGTCGTGATCAAACTATGGTACATCACGGGTGATGAAGGTCGTGATCAAACTATGGTACATCACGGGTGATGAAGGTCGTGATCAAACTATGGTACATCACGGGTGATGAAGGTCGTGATCAAACTATGGTACATCACGGGTGATGAAGGTCGTGATCAAACTATGGTACATCACGGGTGATGAAGGTCGTGATCAAACTATGGTACATCACGGGTGATGAAGGTCGTGATCAAACTATGGCACATCATGGGTGATAATGGTCGCGATCAAACGATGGTACATCACGGGTGATGAAGGTCGTGATCAAACTATGGTACATCACGGGTGATGAAGGTCATTATCAAACTATGGTACATCATGGGGGATGAAGGTCATGATTAAACTATGGTACATCACAGGGGATGAAGGTCGTGATCAAACGATGGTACATCATGGGGGATGAAGGTCATGATCAAACTATGGTACATCACAGGGGATGAAGGTCGTGATCAAACGATGGTACATCATGGGTGATGAAGGGCATGATCAAACTATGGTCCATAACGGGTGATGAAGGGCGTGATCAAACTTTCGTACATCACGGGTGATGAAGGGCATGATCAAACTATGGTACATCACGGGTGATGAAGGGCATGATCAAACTATGGTACAACACGGGTGATGAAGGTCGTGATCAAACTATGGTACATCACGGGTGATGAAGGTCGTGATCAAACTATGGTACATCACGGGTGATGAAGGTCGTGATCAAACTATGGTACAACATGGGTGATGAAGGTCGTGATCAAACTATGGTACATCACGGGTGATGAAGGTCGTGATCAAACTATGGTACAACACGGGGGATGAAGGTCGTGATCAAACTATAGTACATCAGGGGTGATGAAGGTCGTGATCAAACTATGGTACAACACGGGGGATGAAGGTCGTGATCAAACTATGGTACAACACGGGTGATGAAGGTCGTGATCAAACTATGGTACAACACGGGGGATGAAGGTCGTGATCAAACTATGGTACAACACGGGTGATGAAGGTTGTGGTTAAGTTTCAACAGAATTGCATATGCAGCTTTTGAGAAGAAAGGAAAGACCTATTTTAGGGGGCAACTCCCGTAAACCACCTTGGTGCCCGATTTTTTTAATGCCATGAACAAACTTCGGACCATCATGGGTGATGAACAATGTGGTAAAGTTTCATTGACATTGTATGTGTTGTTTCAGAGAAGAAGATGCAAGTGTTTGTGGACGGATGGATGGACGGACAGATGGACAGACGGACTGATGGACGGACGACGCGCCATTCTATAAGCTCCACGGAACTATGTTCCAGGTGAGCTAAAAATAGAACGTGGAGATTTTGAGTTCTGGGAGAACTTCCTTCCACCTCCTGAAACCCGCAAATCGAGATAACGAACAAAATGAAAACATGTTTTTAGATGTTTTTAGAAACTTATTGAAAATGAAATAGAGTAACATCTAATGGACATAATAGTCCTTGAGCCAGAATAGATATTGGTACCACCTGGGGTGGCAAATTCTCTCTGTGTTTTCTTGAAAGGCATACACCCATAGATTAAAAAAAATATTTGAAGCCAAGCTTGGAACGGTATCTTAGTGCTAGTAATCACCTCTTAAAGATGGGAGGACCAGGCTCGACTGGGACCCGAAATCATGGGGTAGAGGAGATATAAATTGTGATATATGTTTTACTAATGGCCCGATTGCTACAATTCACCACTCATAATGTTGCAAATTTTATGTTCTACATAACTATATCTATTATTTGCCAATATGCTAATTAAGTCGGTCACCAGAGGTCAAAAGGTCATGAAATTTGACCCCTGCTTAAAATCTGGCCATCCGTCCAAAAAACACCACCGTTACCCTACCAATGGGAATTTATCAGCCAAAATGGACTCAAATGGAAGTTAATTAGTGTCCAAGTCCATTTTATGCCAAAAAGTGTTGAACTTATTTCTATCTGAGCCATGATACATAACAGAATTTGACACATCTTTGAAAACGGTCATTTTTAGCCCCAAAAAACGCAAAAATTGAAGATGCCAATTTGTTGGTGTTCATATAAAATCTTTCACCCACAAATTTCAAATATCATGTGAAAATGTGCTCTGATTTAGGTGTTCTGCTTGGTACCTTGGAGTTCCTCTTTAAGCCTCTGGTTTTCTTGCACCAGCTGGGACATGGAAAGGTTGTCAGGATAGACCAGCAACTTGCCCTGCTCATCTGGTATCACATGTATACTCTCCCCAAACTCCCCCTTGGTCTTTCTGTGGATGTGCTTTTTAGTGGACGCTTTCACCTCACCTAGGCCTACACCAGATTCTACGAACAAATCAAGCGGGTATTTGCATAACTCAGTCATTCTTATCACTGGAGGCTTCTCAAATATAACATCCCTTATGAACCTGAACAGTCCACTGTAACAATGTACTTCAGTCTTAGCATACTCCTCATCTGGGTCTGGGCGGAATGCCACCGGATCAGCACTAGTTCCAGAGTTCGTCTTGGAGCTAGTCTGTTCGATATACCTACGATAGCAAGACCGGTGGTAGTGGCCCTCAGCTGCAATTAGGTCTCGGGACGTAATCGCCATCATTCTTGGATCACTTTGGTCTACCGCTGCCTTCCTAACCGTCTGATCAGAACGTAGATCGACGCATTGGACCAAGAGCTCTCTTGTTTTGCTGTTCGTGAGATACTTGGTGCTTTTCATGCAGAAGATTCAGACTGGTTCATACACGCATGATGATGATAACGAGGTTAGACCTGCTGATGACTTTCTCCGGTTCAGTTCTTTCCGTTCCTGCTTATCCGGATTCTCTGCAGATGCCGCTTTTTCAATAGCATCCAGGTCACGTTTCTCAACGAATTGATTCCCGCATCCCCTGTGATAGAGGACTTGTAGTGGGGCAACTTAGCATAACAATTGTGCATTTTGTGAGGAAAGCACCAAATTTGGCACACTAGTGGCCTATCATATTATGAACAGATTTGGATATTGGGCCATCTCAAAATTTTTGATGGCAGTGGAAAATGGCTGCCACAGCCATCAGCGGCTGAATTTGAGATGGCCCAATATCCAAATCTATTCATAATATGATAGGCTACTAGTGTGCCAAATTTGGTGCTTTCCTCACAAAATGCACAATTGTTATGCTATATTTAGCAAAGTTGCCGCACTATTGTGGGATCTCATCATCTCTAGCCGTAACAGCAATCCTAAGAATCGCTGCATGCTTCCGGATCTCAGCTGCTTTCTGAAGCCGTTACCACGATGCACGATCTCGGGGTGAATTCAGCTCGAGGTCTGTGTCCTCGCACTCGAATATGCAGGAGGAATGGGTCAACTTGTGTGGCAGAAAGGGTTGGTCGAGATTTCTAGTGCCCTCCATCATTGCCTGAAAGTGAAGAACATTATTGATTACTAACGGATTCTGGGATGTGGTTACGAAGCCATGTGGTTCTCATTATGGAATAGTCCTACTTCATTACCAAGAATACCGATATAAAGCTCCCCGAAGCAGTGCTAGTGTTCCCTTTGTTAAGACTCATTCAAGTGTGACCAGTGAGGCATGACCAAAATAAAATATACATGGAAATTGAAAAATAATAAATATTAAATATTAGCTAAATTAAAGTTAATAGACTGGAAAAATTAGTTTTGAAGACCGTACATCTGCCCAATAATTCATACATGCAGGTTTTATTCACATGTTCTGCAAAAAAAAAATTGCTTTATGAAAATTTATACTTATTTGGGCCCATTTTTTCAGTCAACTTCAACACCCCATGTCAGACACAAAAAAATCTTCTATTGGCAAAATGAATATATTTATACCTTCCGTGTGCTCCTGGCATCATCTGAGGCTATTGGCAACTAAATAATATGGCTTCGTTCTTTAACTATACCTTCTCAAAAACATGACATTCTTGCATTTTCCTTGTATTAACTGCAAAATATGCCATTTTAACCTCCAAATTGTCAACCTAGGGATGGACAAATTTCAACCAATTTTAATCAAACTTCGCCAGTATACTGCTTAATATACTGCAAAACCTCAGTGCTATCAGTGTTTGTAATCTGCTTTGTCCATCGTCTGCTAAATGCTGCAAATGCCCCTATAGAAATTATATTACTCACGTTATTGCTATTTGGCGCATGTGCAGTTCTCTGGTTTTGGCATTCTTGGTATGTTATATCTAGGAACATACAATGTACATGGATAATGGTAAGAACAACATTTTTGGCAGTAATCATAATATATGAGGCCTATGTGAATTTGGCCAAAATTTCTGAGATTTTTTTTGTTGAATTAACCTACTTTTGGACAGTTTCAGTGAGTAAAAATCTTGCATAGCTTACCTTTGAGGCAGATTCCTTGTAAATACTATTCACTGAACATGGTTAGTGGTAACAATTGAGAGATTGTGCCAGAGCAAACAACTAGAACGTTTCAAATCAATTGTAATGTGTCATGTCAATTTCATGAACTTTGTGTCCGTCAAGAACAAAGGATTGGTGGTCAGAAACAATGCAGAAGTGCCAATTAGTTAATTAATTGGCTAACAGATGGCACTTCAGGTGTCCCTGTTGAAAAAAAAAGTCCAAAGAAAGAGAAGAAGGGCTGTTTGATCTTCAAATGACCTCTACTGACCTTGTAAACAGACCAAAATGAAAGAAATATTGCACAGCCTTTACAAGTATAAAATTAAATTCCTGCAAAAAATGTTAATTAAATATGAGCATATTGACATTCATTTTTGAAGTTTTTTTTTGGCTAAAAATGGACGTTTTCAAAGATGTGTCAAATTCTGTGATGTACCACGGCTCAGATACGAATAAATTCCACACTTTTAGGCATAAAATGGAGTTGGACATTTATTAACTTCCATTTGAGTCCATTCTGGCTGAGAAATTCCCATTGGTAGGGTGATGGTGGTGTTTTTTTGGACGGATGGCCAGATTTTAAGCAGGGGTCAAATTTAATGATCTTTTGACCTCTGGTGACCTACTTAATTAGCATATTGGCATATAATAGATATATATGTGTGGAACGTAAAATTTTCAACATTTTGAGTGGACATTTGTAGCAATTGGGTCATTAGTTGAAAAAAAAATCACAATTTATATTTCCCCTACCACATAATTTCAGGTCCTGGGTCAGGCCCGGTCCTCCATCTTTAAGAGGATGATGAGGAGGCTTGGGGGGAGGGGGTGGTTCTGGGTGCTTTTGGAAATCCTGAAGAGTTTTGGAATGCCTTCAAGACTACCATCATTGATGTTGCCGGTGGATGTCTTGGAACTCATCATAGGGCGAAGAAGAACTTTGCCTCTCAAGGGACACTGGATCCCATTGACCAGAGTTGTAGGGCCAGGCTTAATGGCAGAGCTGTTCAGGGAGTTGAGGTGTAAAACTGTACATAAGCTGAGGATGGACAAGGAGGCCGATGTGTGTGGAATCTGTGAGGGGGTAGAGCATCACCTGTGGTCAAGTGATTCTCGTCCTGCTTACAGGGGAATTCACAGATTGCATTCCTACAAGCCCACCCCTCGCTGTACTGCAGGTAGAGCAGAGGGTGGTAGGCTCTTGACACAGGAGTCTGAAGTGGAGGCCCGCTGGGCTGGTTACTTTGAGTGGCTGTACCAGGCTGATCCACCAGCTGTCGAGTTGCATGTCATGGGCGTTATTGTCCCTCTTGCTGACCCTCCAATCAACTGTGGTCCACCTTCGCTTGTGGAAACACGGGCTGCGGTGAACCGGTTGAAAGGGGGTAAAGCTCCTGGGATCTGTGGCATCCATGCTGAACTTCTCAAGGCTGGTGGAAATGCTGTACTCGTGTCGTTGCATGCAGTTCTGTGCTCTGCCTGGAACACAGGCATCATCCCAACTGACTGGAAGAGGGGCCTTGTTGTCCCTCTCTGGAAAGGGAAGGGTGATCGCCAAGACTGCAACAACTACCGAGGGGTGACGATGCTCTCAGTGCCGGGCAAGGTCTTTGCTCGGCTAATTCTTGACAGGGTTCGCCACCATCTGCTTGAGCACCAGTGCCCGGGGAAGTCGAGCTTTACACCAAAGGAGTCAATGATTGACCATATTCTTGCTCTTGGGGTCCTCACTGAATGCAAACGAGAGTTTCGGCAGGGGCTGCTTGCAGCCGATGTTGATCTCCACAAAGTGTTTGATTCAGTGACTCAGGATTCCCTCTGGAGAATTATTGGTCTTCGTGGGGTGCCACAAAAACTGATCAATCTGATGTCTGAACTATATTCTGGTCATGAAAGTGCTGTGAGATGTGGCGGTACCATCTCTGACTTATTTCTAGTTGTTACTGGAGTTCCTCTGTGGTGTGTACTGGCCCCGACACTTTTCAGCACTTGTATGGACTGGATTCTGGGGATGATGTCAAAGAGATCAAGCTGCGGTGCATCGTTTGGGAATGTCAAGATCTCTGACCATGATTTTGATGATGCAGTCATCTTTGCGGAGACTCTGGATATCATTTTGGGGGCCCTCGAGGTGCTGAATGAGAAGTTGGAGCCACTTTGATTATCGGTTTCCTGGGTCAAAATTAAGATCCAGGCTTTCAATGACATCTTGGATGCTGCTTTCCTGTCTGTACCTGTTTGTGGTGAGGATGTTGTGGTCACAGAGAAATTCACTTACCTTGGCAGTGATATTCATGTATCTGCCGGCTGTGAGCAAGAGGTCAATCGGCGTTTGGGTCGGGCCTGGGGAGTCACGGATTCACTGGATCATGGGGTCTGGCACTGTTGGCACCTTTGCGGGAGGAAAATCCAAGTCTTTCAGTCCTTGGTCCTTGGTGAAACTCGGACTCTGACCAGGGATCTGAGATGGACACTTAACTCCTTCGGTTCCAGTTGTGGACGAAATTCAGTTCTTCTCTGTCGGAGTCTGAGATCATTTGTTAACAACAAACATGCGCATGGGAAAGAAGGAAATACAAGACAAGCAATATCAAACACAATCCTCATTCTGCTCAAAATGCACATAGTAATCCTCCTTATACTATTTTGAACAGAAAATGGTCGGGGATGGCTCGACATGTAGTAAGAGTAAATGAAGGGGAGGGCTGACAGGCATGAAGTAAGGGAACTAAGAACTACACACGTGGCCACTTTGGGAGGGAGGGGAGGATAGACACACTCATGGCAACAGTTGCAGTGTGAACACGAGGTCAGCCTTGAGGAAGGGTGATAACAGGGTTAACACAAAATACAGAGACCAGGTGGATGGAGATATGAGCCCATTACTTTGAACATACATTCCATTTACGACAGGATATTCTCAAAACATTCTCAATGTGATACTTTTTGAGAGATTCTCAAAACACCCAGCCTGTTTTTTATGCTGTTAGTAAGACCCCCATGACCAAAAGCCAACAGAGTTATTTAATTCCTCTTAGACAGCAAGACGTTTGCTCCAGTGGCATTCCTAGTTTCTGCGAGACAATCAGGTGCCAGCAAGGCATTCTTCTCTTCAACAGCTGGGCAGTTTCATTTAAACATTGGAGATACTCATCTTGTTTTGATGTACTTCAGTGAGATAAAAGCACATAAGATTTATTAAGATTAATTTATATCACTATGGAGGTCAAAAGACTGTCGGGGAAAAGGGAATTTTTACTGACAGTCAATTTGACTCCAGTACAAAAGTAAAACCTTATTTTATACTGTGTTCAATTCAGAAAAGTACCAGCACCAAGTGAATATAATTGAGAATAAATGAATATAATTATTTTCTCTTCCACACAGTTCTCTTCGGAGAATACTTGGCTATCACTGGTCAAACTTTGTGTCCAACAGGTGGTTGCTGAGAGAGACTCAACTGAGATTTGTTACCTGCATAGGTCAGCTCAACTGGGAAGGAGAACGAATCATTATAAATACCCAAGAACAGGGACATAACACAAGGGCTTCAAGAAAATGGGGGGACTGAGTCAATCAGATCGGTGTAGCTTCTGCAAGGTAGAAGCAGAAAGTACCAGCCATCTCCCATTGGGATGTAAAAACAACCCGTGTCAGAACAGCTCTACACCCAAAGGGACAACAATGTATGGAGAGTAATCCACTGGCATATCTGCAAAAGTCCCAATATCCCAGTTCCACAAAACTAATGGAAATATGAACCAAAAGCAATAAATGAGAACAAGGAAGTCACACTCATGTATGACCTAATGATCCCATCGAGAATGAACATAGAAAACAAAGCAATTTTGTTCGAAACAACACAGGCATCAAAAAAAATGACGAAATACAAAGATATCAAAAATGAAGTGAAAAGATCCTGGAAGCTGAAGAGTGCGGAAATTGTACCAGTGATTATTGGAGCGATAGGAATGATGAAGAAGAACCCCACTGAGATCATAAAAACCATCACTGGGATTATTACGACAAACCAACTGCAGTTGGAAGCCGTCCGGGGCTCGGTGACAATCCTCAAAAGAACCCTCGGAACAAAACTTTGAGAACAAGAAAACTTCTTGAAAAAAAACCGACCTTCTGAAACCTGCATATGGGAATAACAACCAATTACACGACAGAGACACACATACGTATATTTGCCAACACACACACACACACACACACACACACACACACACACACACACACACACACACACACACACACACACACCCACACACACACACACACACACACACACACACACACACACACACACACACACACACACACACACACACACACACACACACACACACACACATAATATATCTGGATATCTGTATATATTTCTCACCTAAGACACGCATGTAAATATAAATATAAATATAAATGTAAATATAAATAAAAATATAAATGTAAATATAAATATAAATATTATTGTAAATATAAATATAAATATAAATATAAATATAAATGTAAATATAAATGAAAATGTAAATGTAAATATATTTTTATGTCAAAATCGCAAATTTCTAAGTTCGTGACCTTGTGACCTTGACATTGGGACAAAAATGAAAAATCGAGCTCTGTGGGGCTGTGCAGGTGCCAGTGGGCTAACCAAATACCGACACCCCTGCCAGATTCGACAAACCCCCTAGGATAGGATGCAAATTGAAATTGGCTACCCCCTAAAAACACAATTCACAATTTTCTAAGTTCGTGACCTTGTGACCTTGACCTTGGGACAAAAATGAAAAATCGAGCTC
Source organism: Eptatretus burgeri (assembly GCF_056783735.1). Lineage (NCBI taxonomy): Eukaryota > Metazoa > Chordata > Myxini > Myxiniformes > Myxinidae > Eptatretus > Eptatretus burgeri. The sequence continues at coordinate 110,848,176 of NC_140967.1, read as the reverse complement.
TGTGGGGCTATGCAGGTGCCATTGGGCTCACCAAAAACTGAAACCCCTGCCAGATTCGACAAACCCCTCGGAAAAGATGCAAATTGAAATCGGCTACCCCTAAAAACACATGTTTTTTTGGGCGTGGCTCCGCCCATAATGGGCACACCACGCCCATTTTCAGGAAAACACAACTATATCATGATATAAACCTCCCACCAATATTTTATCAGGATCGGATCAAAACCCACAGAGCTATGCTTGGGACAGACAGACAGACAGACAGACATACAGAGACAGACAGACAGACAGACATACATACAGAGACAGACAGACAGACACACAGACATACAGAGACAGACAGACAGACAGACATACATACAGAGACAGACAGACAGACACAGACATACAGAGACAGACAGACAGACAGACATACATACATACATACATACAGAGACAGACAGACAGACAGACAGACAGACAGACAGACAGACAGACAGACAATCACACAACAATAATGAATATAGTGGTCACTTATTTTTTTCTTGAAAATATTTTTTCGTGATCCAATAAATATAAATATAAATATAAATGAAATATAAATGTAAATATTAATATAAATATAAATATTAATAAAAATATAAATGTAAATGTAAATATAAATATAAATGTAAATGTAAATATAAATATAAATGTAAATATAAGTATAAGTATAAATATAATTATAAATAAAAATAAAAATATAAATATAAATATAAATATAAATATAAATATAAATATAAATATATATTCACCCTCATCACACCAGTCAAACGAAACTCGTCATATTACTCACGATGCGATGACGTCATGCGCACTGCCACTTCCGCCAGCTCGGAGGTGCGCTGGTTGACACGATGGCGTCGATGAGGAAAAGCTAGAGGACGCAAAGCAGAGCACATTTCGAAAGGGAAAAATAAATATACAAACAGGTGAAGTAGAACCTGCACCGCGACTCCATCACATTCACCATCGATAACGTGATCGGGTTTTCACTTGTTGCTTGTGTTTGTGTGCGCGTGCCGCTCGACCGATGACTTACTCGATGTTGTTCGGTGATTTACACTCCATGTTCAGCATTTTGGCAAGGCTCAATGGAGCCCTCACATGTTCGTGTGTGTGTGTGCGTGTGCGTGTGTGTATGTGTGTATGTGTGTGTGTACGTGCGTGCGTGCGTGTGTGCGTGTGTGCGTGTGTGTGTGCGTGTGTGTGCGTGTGTGTGTGCGTGTGCGTGTGCGTGTGCGTATGCGTATGTGTATGTGCGTGCGTGTGTGCGTGCGTGTGTGCGTGTGTGCGTGTGTGCACACACATGTGCATGTATACATATTCACAAATACACATACACACATATTCACAAATACACACTATATATATATATATATATATATATATATATATATATATATATATATATATATATATATATATATATATATATATATATATATATATATATATATATATATATATATATTGTTGCGGATTCGCGCCCGCCGGCGTGCTGACGGCCACGTAACTCGAATCGCGGCACGTCGCCCACCGGACGGACAATCCAGTCGTGACCCTCTCGGACTAACGCCGGGAACCAGTCACGGGTGGACCTTTCGGTCTCACCACGATCGAGCCAATCAGCCCCCGCGTGGGATAGGGTTGCTCGCCAAATTCGACCTACCTAAGTACCCACGCGGAGGGTAGACCGGGCGATCGCACCTCGCCGCAGGTCGACTTCGGACACGAGCCACTTAAGCGACCCGTTCCGTACTATCGGGATAACCGAGCGGTGTTATTCGTCGACCTCGACGGTTCGATTAATTATCGGGCGTATTCAGCCCACTACCAACCCTTTACGTGAAGCAAGATGAGGATTCAATGGGAGAAATGACGAAGCGAAGCGGGAAACAGTTCAACATTAAGCACATTTATTCGCGATGAACGGAAAGCACACATATACAATTCCACCAAAAGCACACAGAAAAGAAAAACACAATTCAATTTACACAAAAAGCAAATGTAAAAGCGAAGACACAATGCAGAGCTAATACCGACTACCGAGCACACGGCAACACTTATACAATTTTACTTCACAGACGGCGCCGACAACACATACCCAAAACCAAGGAAAATAAATACCCTCAAGGATGAGGCGGGCCTGAGGCCGAGACCGGGTCGGCCTACCCGTCTGGTGATGAGACGCGGAGCGGCGATGGCGCCTCAACTCCGCGGGCCTCGCGGACAGTCTCTGGTAGGGGGTGGGAAAGGGGCCCCCTTGGTCGCACTATCTCAGCACGGGGGGGAAACAGGAGGGGGTTGCTGATGCTCGGGGTATAGAGGATCTTTATTATCCCGCGACGAGCGTCTCCACCTCGGCCAGGTCGCGCTGTCGGCCTCCCTCGGGTGCAGCTCCCTGCACGACGCGAGCACCCCCTCGTCTGGTGTCGCCGCCTTTCCACAGCTCCGTCCCCTCCGTTCCGACTCCAACGCACACGACGAGCAGCTCCACTGCCCGCGAAGTCTTGACTCTCTGTTTCCGACTCTCCTACTCTCCTACTCTCCGCCTCTGGACTCTCCTTGTCTACTGACGAACACGGTCCTTTTATCCGCCCTGTAGCTTCGCCCTCTCATCTTTGACCCCCTCCCTTCGACCTTTCACCTCGCTCCCCATTGGCCCGAGAAAAAGTGGGCGTGAAGGCTTTTTGATCCATAAATTTGCATATATCGATCGCCCTGGGGGCGGGGCCACCCGCCCTCGCTCACCGATTGGACGGCAAAAAGTGGGCGTGTGTCGTTTTTGATCCGTTTTTGAAGCACAAAATCCGTGATTTTGTACACGCTGTTCGACGCGCGCCCTGCACGAGTCCAACACCGGTACCCACAGCGGGGCAAGAACGGTGGCGATGCTACGGTTGCGAGGTGTGACGGGAAGGTCGTGGCGGTTGTGGTGAAGCGGCGTTGTGGTTGGTGGTTGATGTTGTGATTGTGGTGGTAATCATGGCGGTTGGTCCAAATTAAAGATAGTAAAAGAAAAACGGCTATCCTGAAGAGTCGCAGCACGCATAAATGACATGTATTCCCACTAGACAACGGGTTTGGGCCTCACTACACATGTACTTACCGAGATACCTCACCTACGGGACCTGAATGGTGGTTTGCGAATTTGGTAACCACAACAATATATATACATACACAGGTCTGCGATCTGTGTCCGCGGTCTGCGATCTGTGTCCGCGGTCTGCGATCTGTGTCCGCGGTCTGCGATCTGTGTCCGCGGTCTGCGATCTGTGTCCGCGGTCTGCGATCTGTGTCCGCGGTCTGCGATCTGTGTCCGCGGTCTGCGATCTGTGTCCGCGGTCTGCGATCTGTGTCCGCGGTCTGCGATCTGTGTCCGCGGTCTGCGATCTGTGTCCGCGGTCTGCGATCTGTGTCCGCGGTCTGCGATCTGTGTCCGCGGTCTGCGATCTGTGTCCGCGGTCTGCGATCTGTGTCCGCGGTCTGCGATCTGTGTCCGCGGTCTGCGATCTGTGTCCGCGGTCTGCGATCTGTGTCCGCGGTCTGCGATCTGTGTCCGCGGTCTGCGATCTGTGCCGGCGGTCTGCGATCTGTGCCGGCGGTCTGCGATCTGTGCCGGCGGTCTGCGATCTGTGCCGGCGGTCTGCGATCTGTGCCGGCGGTCTGCGATCTGTGCCGGCGGTCTGCGTTCTGTGCCGGCGGTCTGCGTTCTGTGTTGGCGGTCTGCGTTCTGTGTTGGCGGTCTGCGTTCTGTGTTGGCGGTCTGCGTTCTGTGTTGGCGGTCTGCGTTCTGTGTTGGCGGTCTGCGTTCTGTGTTGGCGGTCTGCGTTCTGTGTTGGCGGTCTGCGTTCTGTGTTGGCGGTCTGCGTTCTTTGTTGGCGGTCTGCGTTCTGTGTTGGCGGTCTGCGTTCTGTGTTGGCGGTCTGCGTTCTGTGTTGGCGGTCTGCGTTCTGTGTTGGCGGTCTGCGTTCTGTGTTGGCGGTCTGCGTTCTGTGTTGGCGGTCTGCGTTCTGTGTTGGCGGTCTGCGTTCTGTGTTGGCGGTCTGCGTTCTGTGTTGGCGGTCTGCGTTCTGTGTTGGCGGTCTGCGTTCTGTGTTGGCGGTCTGCGTTCTGTGTTGGCGGTCTGCGTTCTGTGTTGGCGGTCTGCGTTCTGTGTTGGCGGTCTGCGTTCTGTGTTGGCGGTCTGCGTTCTGTGTTGGCGGTCTGCGTTCTGTGTTGGCGGTCTGCGTTCTGTGTTGGCGGTCTGCGTTCTGTGTTGGCGGTCTGCGTTCTGTGTTGGCGGTCTGCGTTCTGTGTTGGCGGTCTGCGTTCTGTGTTCGTGGTCTGCGATCTGTGTTCATTGTCTGCGATCTGTGTTCGTGGTCTGCGGACTGTACAATCATGTGTGATCTGTGCGCATTGGGCATGGTCTACAATCTGTGCTGCTCATCTGCGATCTACGTATGTGGCATGTGATCTGCTGCTGTGCACGTGGTCTGCAATTACTGTTCATGGTCTGCGATCTGTACTTGTCGTGTGCGATTTGTACTTATCATGTGCTCTGCCTGCGGCACGTGTTTCGGGGGTCTGTGCCCACGCCGTGTGTTTCGGGGGGTGTGCCCACGGTGCTTGGTCTGCAGTGTGTGTGTGTGTGTGTGTGTGTGTGTGTGTGTGTGTGTGTGTGTGTGTGTGTGTGTGTGTGTGTGTGTGTGTGTGTGTGTGTGTGTGTGTGTGTGTTGGCATTGCCTTTACTATTTGTGTTGCCATTGTCCCTGGCGTGTGTTTGCGTTCACACTACATTATTGTTTGTTCTGTTTTTGATACTTTGGCATTCTCCGTGACCTTTGGCCCTGGCCCTGCCCTATTTTGTGTTGTGGCTGATGCCTTTTTTAAATTTGCTTTGTTTGCCTAAGTGCATCTTATTGTTCCTTTAATTAGCCTGCTTTTCTAAATCAAACCTTGTTTTTTAACAATTTTAATGCAGGCGTGTTTCTAAATTTCCAATGTTGTCCATTTCATTTTTTTTTTTTTGATGTGCATTGCCCTCATTTTACAGTCACCTTGTTTCCTCCGCCACCGAAGGTGGACGAAAGTTATGTTTTCACCCTGTCTGTTTGTCTTTTTGTTTTTGAACAGAATATCTCCAAAACTTGTGTATGGATTCAGGTAAAATTTGGTGGAGAGGTTAGGTGTGTGACAAGAATGAAATGATTTGATTTTGGTGAACATCCAGATCTCGAGCCGGATATGGATACTGTAATTTTTTTTAGTGATTCTTGATTACCATTGAGAGCCTCAAAAATGATATACTCTATAGCACGATAGCTCAAAACGTTATTGCTGGATTCGGAGGAAACTTGGTGGATGGGTTGGGTGCGTGACAAGGAAGAATTGATTCGATTTTGATGAAGATCAGGATCCGGATCCAATATTTCTTTTTAATTTCAGAAGTGATTCTTCACCATTAAGAGACGCGGCCAAAAAACGATATATGACACTACATCTCAGAGTTGTGGATGATTTGTAACAAAAACTATGTGGATGAGTTGATTCGGTGACAATAACAAGGCAATTTTATTTCAGTTGAGGTACGGATCCATATCAAACCTATCAGTGAGATTCACAAAGGAAACTGTTCAGCCTGGTGGAGGTGTGTGCTCCACCGAATGCCACGCTCTAGTTTGTAGTTGCCATTTTCCTCTACATATATGTACATATATATATATATATATATATATATATTTCTATATATATATATATATATATATATATTTCTATATATATATATATATATATACATACATATATATGTATGTATATATATATATATATATATATATATATATATATATATATATATATATATATATATATTGATAGATATACACACACCCTCCTATATTATACACTGTACATATTGTTTTCCCCCATTTAGTACAAGTTCAATTTGCATTCCTTTTCTCATAATGCAAAACTCAGTCTTTTGCCGTCTCGTATTTTTTGCTCATTTCCTTTTCCCATGAGAGCTTAACTTCCTCTTTATTTTTTTTCAAATGCTCTCTTTCCCTGCTTTGTTTTTTTTCTCTTCACCTCATTTTGTTGTTTCTCCCCTTCCCTCCCCTTGTCTCATTTGTTTTGTCACTGATTCTCCCATGGAAACAACTTTCTCCTTTACACATTACACAAGGTGGGTTGAGTCATTCAGCGATGCAGACGTATAATCGTTTTGTGATTCCACGACGGGGCCATGTATTGATATGTTTATTGCAATGAAAGGGAGAGGCAGTTGTTCACAATTACGTGAGAACAGTGTGGAAACAGAAAATATGTTTGGAAGATTTAGGAGTCAGGTGTGTGACAAGCTGTGTTCTCAGAGTTTTGTTCCGAGGGTTCTTTTCAAGATCGTCACTGAACTTCAGACGGCCTCGACCTGCAGTTCGCTTGCAGTGATATTCCCCGGGGTGGCTTGCAAGGGTTCCGTGAGGTTCTTATTCATCATTCCGATTGCTCCAATTATCACTTGCACAATTTCCGCACTCTTCAGCTTTACGCATCTTTTCACTTCATTTTTGAGATTTTGGTATTTGGTCATTTTCTTGATTTCTGCTTTCTTTAGGCCAAAATTTCTGGGTACTGAAACCTCAATTGCCAATGCATTATTTTCCTTTTTGTTCCTGAGTACTGTTGTGGAATTATTAAGCAGACTCAGTGTAAAATACTATTACTCAATTTTGCTATACACAAATGATCCACTGTTTTACTCCTGTGTTTTATCAGGACTAATAGGTGTGTGTGTGTGTGTGTGTGTGTGTGTGTGTGTGTGTGTGTGTGTGTGTGTGTGTGTGTGTGTGTGTGTGTGTGTGTGTGTGTGTGTGTGTGTGTGTGTGTGTGTGTGTGTGTCAGTGCTTTTTGACATATATGGTACTGTGTATCTAAAAAGGTCATTGGCTCGCTCTTAATCTTTCTGCATTCTCTCCCGCTTTACCACATTTTATATTCTCACAGCTTTGGTCTTTATATTTGCGGAAACATGTCCCATCTCATGATTCCATCATTGAGAAACTTAATTTTATCTATATCCACCTGATCTCTTTTGTGTCGCTGCACTTTTCCCAGCCAATGCAAAACAGGCTTTGGCACAGGAATTGAGAGCCTTCAGATCATCTGGTCTGCAAGGCTCTGGGAAGACTGGGCAATCCAGGAGATGCTCCGTTGTTTGAGGAATCTCTCCACAGTCACAATTGGTTGGTCCATTTTAATTATATCCCCACTTCTGCATCAGGGCTCTGCAGCTTTCTGAGGTGACTGTACATAAGCATGTCTCCCTGGTTCCTTTTGGCAGGGATTCCTCAGGGTCCAGTGACAGCTTGTGAGGTCTTCATTGCAGTTGTGTTGGCCAATCATCTATCCAGCTGTGGGGATTACCATGCAGGGGCTGAACAGCATGAAGCAAACTATCCTGGACTTCAACCTCTTGGATTCTGGTTCATGTGAGCACCTGATGATCAGTTTGCAAAACAAATTCAATCCCATGGAAATGTATCATAAAGCTCTTCGTGCCCTACACCATAAAAAGCCCTTCCTTCTTCATGGATGAGTCATTCTTCTCTTGGTTCATAATTCAGGGAAGAGTTTCTGATCATGTGACTGTAAGAGACTGGGTCAAATGCTAATGTCAGAAATGGTTGAAGCAAAATGGCTTACTGGGGTCCACTATTCTCAAGATAGGTTTATTGATGAGGTACTTGACGGCATGTGGGCCTTCTCCTGAGCATTCCTCCACACTATCTTACTGGGTTTACCTTTACTGGTCAATTATGTAAGTGGCGCAGTGATTATTGTGTAATTTTGGGTGTAATCCTGTTAACATCCAGTCAAACCCACCAAGGACCATATCTCCTTTTTGGTCGTCGGCCATGGTGCATCTGTAATCCTTTTCTCATTGTCCTTGCAGAGACACATCAAATTTTGTTGTATCTGGTGACCCATGAAGTGCATGGTGTTGTTCACAATCGCATACTTTGGTCTGGTTTAGGAGGAGGACTTCAGACATCCAACATCATTATGATAAACTACGAGAGAGGAAACGTGCTCTCTCGAAGTGAGAGTATGAATCAGAATATCATCAATATCACAGTCATCATTTTTCATCCCAACCAGCAACGTCCTTATGCCCCTTACTAGAATGGCTTCTGAGTTCATCATCCCAATTGGAATATTCACAAACTCGTAAGAGCCATCTGTCGTCACAAATGCTGTCTTGCACATATCATCCTCAGCCATCGGTATCTGCCAATGTCCCTTACTCAGGTCAGTGTTCATAAAATACTTATCTCCACTGAGCTTTTGGAAGAGGTGACTTCGGTAACTGAAACGATTGGTATGGATCAAATACAGTAATACTTTTAGCTTCCGTTAGTCAGTGCCTTCACTCCCACGCAATTCATCCATTCCATCATTATTTGGATGGACATCCATCACATTACACTGGGCCCCAACATTTTGACATCATGGGCTTGCTGTAGTTTATTATCAAACAGGAATATTCCAGCAACATTACTTGGACAAGGGTCATGCCAAAAGTCATGGGCACATGTATTGTGCAGTAAAACAAAGGTACATGTAAGAAAACTGATATTGTCAAGAGTAACTGGAGAAACGACGACTTTTCTACTAAATTTGCAGAATGATCCACGTATTTCTGCCAGTGCTGCACGAGCTTAAAAATACCGCCGTAATAGAAGTCCCTTCCAACACTTTGCAACCAGCTCCGCATGGCTATCTGGACTGCCTCATTGTTTTCATCGTGCTGGCCTCTCATGTGATCTTACAATTACCCGAACAGATGTTAGTCCGAGGGGTCCAAATTCGGATCGTATGGTGGGTGGGGGAGCACTTCCTCGCCATTGTTTGAGATATGCTCCATTCTTTGAGTGTGAGGTACAAAAGAAGTCATTCAACATTGTCATGTTGAAAGATGACAGTTTTTTCATCAGGCGCTTTTCCCCAAGTGCACGTTTCAGTTTCTTGAACGTAGCGAGCCGCCTTGATGGTTTCCCCTTTGGGTAGGAAATCAACCAGTAAGCATGCATCCCTCGGCATGCCAGAAGACAGTTCCCATAACTTTACCGGCGGAGAGTACTCTTTTAGCCTTCTTCTTTTTTGGAGATGTGGCGTGATGCCATTCCATGCTTTGCTGTTTGGTTTCTGGGTCAAAATGGTGGAACTGTCTCATCACCAGTCACAATATGGAACAGGAAATCATCGCCCTCAGTAGCATGTCGTTGAAACAACTGTGATGACACATCTATGCATGTGTTTTTATGTTTCTGTGTAAGCAAACGGGGAACCCAATGGGAACAAACTTTCCGATATTCCAAAGTCGCTATATGCTTGGTGTTGGCTTTATGGTTAGGGTGGTGGGTTTGGGATCCCTGGGTCCTGAGTTCAAATCCTGCTCAGCTGTTGAATTAATACCAGGTGGGGTTGACTCAACCTGTCATTCTTCCGAGGTTGGCAAAATGAGTACCAGCTTGCCTGGATGATTGAGCCATTTTGAGTATCCTGCGTCGGAGTAGCGACCCGTCCAGGATTGTGCCCAATAGTCCAGGAGACTGCTTCGGCAGCACCGATGCTCTGGACAGAGTATGTTCCTGATGGATGGATGGATGCATGGAAGGTCGCTCTCATCTCCTGTATGGCGTGGTGTTCTCTACCAAGCTGTGCTGCGATCTCCATAATTGTCACCCTTCGGTCCTCACTGATGAGCGCATGAACATTCTGCTCATTGCATTCAGTCGTGGTACTTCTCAGCTGACCACAGGGTGGCTGATCAGCAAAGTGTGTGTTTCTGTCTTTGAAGTGTTTCACCCACCTTCTGAAACCGCGAGTGCCCATGCATGCATCTCCATACAGCTGACTCAATCATCCGTAGATGTCTGGACCTGAGTTGTTGTTCTTCACGAGGAATTTGATAACTGCATGTTGGTGAAACTATATGTCGTTGACAGCCATTTTTTCCCAATGGATTGTGGGACCTCCATCGCTGTGTATACACTGAGCCTGTGTTTGTGTTTATATTGGAGTGGATAGATGGATGGATGTCCCTAATAACTCGTGTTCTACTATATTCAGCACAAACATGTGGAATCCGCTGATGTTCGTGACCTTTGGTCCGGCCCTTGCACATAAAACATCATTTAAAAAAATCATTTTGACTATATCTCGTTTCACAAATGCCGACAGCATGCAAACATTACAAATATCGTGGACACAGAAGGCTTTTGTGTTTTTGTCAACCTTATTTTGGTGTTTGTATAGAATATTTCCAAAAATAAATGTATTTAGCTGCACACACCTTTACAATTGCAGTTCCAAAGGAAGAACATGCTTCAAGTGTTCATTCAAACTTAAAACATACAAATGTTAACTTCCACAAAGTCATTCTTTCTTCTTCTTTGACGGCCCCAATTATCACCACCACCTTGAGGGGTCAGCATCAGGGAATGATTATGGCCTAAGTCTTTCACGAAGTGGCTGAGCAGGTCTGATTTGAGTGCAGGAATTTGGAATTTGGCCAAGGTGCCAACAATAACTTGCCTACCCTTTGGGAAAGCCACTCTGGGATCTGCAACCTCTACCAATGTCCCCAGAACTTGCAGATGAGACCTCCGACAACTTCCGATAGACGGTGCACACACACACATATATATGGAGGGGGGGGGGGGAGAGACTGAGATGCAAGTCGTGGTTTTTGCAGTAAGATGTAGCAATGTGCCCATTTCTGGTGAAGCTTGATCCTTGCCACATTGATTCAGACTGTGTTCAAAGAGTCACCATGAAGGAGGTAAAGCTGTATGCAGGAAACTATCTCCCTTCAATTGTAAGCTTCAAGCAGCTGCACGGTGCACATGTATGTTCTCTTTGCCAGATGTTCTCTTTCTTACTACAACTCCTGTTTGATCTTCAACATTCGCTTTCTCCACTTCAGTCACAGTGCACGAATAGTGCAGCTACACTTCAGACACTTTCCCTCGTTGTGTGGTTAAAAAAAATAACATTTTAGACATCATTTTATGCAAGACGGTCCATTTAGCATCAGCCAGTCCGAAGGTGCAACCTGGCCACAGTGATGTAGTTCCTTGGTGCTTTGTCCCCAGAGCCTTTCCCGACCATCATTTCACGCTCCCATCCCCCCTCCCGCTCCCACACCTCTCCTGTAACTCTGACATCATCTGCAGAAGAGTAGAGGCAGCAGAGCATTTATTTTAACAATTGCAGATCGATTTCTGATTTGTTTAAAAAAAAAAAAAAATAGAACTTTCCATACTCGGCTGAAAACGATGAATGGCATCTTCCCAATTTACAACCTCGTTATCTTCCAGTCAATGCTAGGTAAATTATCATTGAAAGATAACTAGACTGGACAAAAGTAGTATTCTGTAATCTGATGTAGCAAAGACATGAAGCAATTTCTCTAAAATAAATTCTACACTTGTACAAACATACATTTGACCAACAAAGACAAAAAAATCAGGTCACATAATAGATAGCCTCCTCCATTGTAAATCCACCGAAGCATTCTCATCTCTATCCTCTCCAACATCTCTCTCCTCTCTCCTCTCTCCTCTCTCCTCTCTCCTCTCTCCTCTCTCCTCTCTCCTCTCTCCTCTCTCCTCTCTCCTCTATCCTCTATCCTCTATCCTCTATCCTCTATCCTCTATCCTCTATCCTCTATCCTCTATCCTCTATCCTCTATCCTCTCTCCTCTCTCCTCTATCCTCTCTTCCATTTTTCTTTCTTTATTTTCCAGCACTCCATGACCACGATTTTTGTGCTTGTGCTGACAATAGCCTTACCCTTTCTCATTTCTTTTTTTAGGCCTGAAATGCTCCCTCCGCTTCAGAAATTTGAGAAGCATTTTATTTTTAGTAACTCACTGTTATTTATTTTTGTGAAACAGTTAAATATATCCTTTTAATGCTGCTTATTTCAAGAATGATGACATTTTGAAAATATCTGAACAGCTAAGCTCTACTAAGAAGTAGTAACTTGTCAGATTCGAGCTCTGTAAATGTATCACCTTTCACCAAGTGAAGTGAAAATAGAGCTGCTCCTTGGACACTTGTTCCCACAGCCCAGGGACAGTTCCACTGCCCAAGACTGTCCCAGCACTTCTGCATGGTGATCTTGCTACACCGAGTTGGGAGGACAAATGAGACGAAAACTAATTCATAAAAACTGGGACATTCCACATTCCACGCCGCCTTAGTCTTGGTTGACTGGTGACGAGGCAATGGAACCCTGATCCTCTGTGTTAAGGTTATCGCCAATCATGGCAATCACCACCGGGATCTAAAACACCAAGGCTTAAAAACCATGCATAAGGATTCTTCAACAGAAATAGTGAATGACATGAACAGCATCATTCATTACCTTCAGGGGTCGAGCCTCGCATGGTAGGGTTTATAAATAAATAAATAAATAAATAAAAGTTCCTCCTGATGACTCCATCTTTGCTCTTTCCTTCTTCGGGTTCCTTCTTGGTCTTCCATTTCATTTGTTAGGTAGTTTGTCTCCGGACCTGCCGTGGCGGTGTTTGTCTCCGGACAGCTTCACAAAGGACTCGTCCAGACGGGGGTTTGTCTCCGGACGTGTCTGAGCAGTGTTTGTCTCCGAACGTGTCTCGGCATTCTTTATGTCCGGACGGATGTTTGTCTCCGAACGGATCCAGGCGATGTTTGTCTCCGGATGTGTCCGGACGGGAGTTTGTCTCCTGACGCATCTGGGTGTTGTTTGTTTCCGGACTGCGTTTATCTCCAGACATGTCCAGGCGGTGTCTGTCTCTATGTGGTATTTATAGTATGGCCGGTAGAAAATGGATTTCAGACATTATTTTGTTTCCATCTTCACTGTTATTCTATACAGAATCATTTTTATGAGACGGTATGAATCATAATTAACGCTCCACTGCACAACTGCCTTCCCCTCCTCTCACCGCTTGCTGCCTTCCTTTCCTCTACCCCTCCTCACTCCCTCACCCCTCCTCACTCTCCCTCCATTCTCGCTCCCCACCCCTCTTCACTCCTCCTCCCTCCTCACTCTAACTTCCCCTTCCTCCTTTCTATTGCCCCCCACCTCCTCACTCTTCCCCCTTGATCTCCCCCCCCTTGAGTATTCCTGTCAGCAAAGCGATAGGTGGTATTTGCTCATATTAAGTACTCTTATCCATGAAAAAAAAGATCTCTCTGGTCACCATCCCTTCCCTCCCCATCCAATGCTCACCATCTCAGACACATGCATCACTGCCCCCATCATCCCACTCCCATCCTTGTACACACTTACAGCACTTCCATCACTTCTTGCACCCGCAGCACTCCCAACACCAACTACAACCCCAACGCCCTCACCCCCGTTTGAAAGTCCCCCAACCAAAGCACAGCCCGCCACCCCACCTTAATCAAACAGAAGACCAAATACTGTACTGCATTTGAATCATCAGAAGGAACTTAAATAATTATCATTAAAAAGCAAAGATGGAGTCATCAGGAGGAACCGAGAAAGGATTCAGGTTTCAGCTGCTACTCCACAACCCTCAAACCCATCCAGGTGCAGCCGATTGAGCCTAACAGAAAAATTTCTGCAGGAATTAACTTATTCTCCGAGAGATAGATAATGAAAGAGAGGAATAGAGAGTAAAAGGGAGAAAATAAAAAGCAAGAATTAGAACGAATAAAGACAAATATGAAAAAGTAGAAAGAAGTGTGAAAGGAAGAAAGAACAAATCTTTTGAACAAACTGGATAGATAGGTTTTAGCAGTTAATCCACAGACTCAAACACAGCAGCAGGTGCAAGTGACCAGGGGTCTGTTTAGCGGGGAAGCACGGCCCACACAGCGTCAGGATATAACCTGCACGCTCATCTACACACACCACACCCAGTCTGGCAGTCTGTCATCTGCAACCTCTGCACCGCCAACGGCAACAGCATGTGCAGTACCCCTATCACCGCCCTGACCCTCCGTACCCCTCATGTCACCCACACCCTCTACACCCCTCATTCCACCCACACCCTCTACACCCCTCATTCCACCCACACCCTCTGCACCCATCATGCTAACACCTGCCGCATCACCCATGCTACCCACACCCCAGTGACGTGTGTAGCTATCATGGAGTCACCCAACAAACACGACAAACTCTCTTCAACCTATTATCCCCCACCGTCTGACAAATCCAGCAAAGATGTTAACCCTTTCCTCATTTTGTCCACCACGGCTCTTAAATGAACCACCTCCAAGCATTTGTACCAGGAAAGACTTCCCACAGTCTCCATCAACCCAAATGTCACCTACATACATCATCCAACACACTGCTTATAAGCGTTTGTGGATTTGTCACTGGCCTTGCACTTATCGAGTAGCATCTGCTCGGTCTTGTCCTTTTTTTTTTTCCTTGGGTTTTTATCCCTTGGCACTGGCAGTGGGCTGGTCACTACCATGCCCAGCCAAACCGACATCCGAGCGACCCATCTATCCGACTTCACCCCTTGAGTAGCCGCTGTTGAGATCAACTCCCTCCATGCCTGTCTTACAGCTCACATCCACGATGCCACCCAGAACTTCACCTTCCATCCATGTCAAATGCATTTGCATTGCTAAGCCCCCCATGTCCTCCACACCACCACGTGACCTCCCTCCTCGGGAGCACCCATGGCCACCCATGGCTCATAACCATCAGAAGACAAAACTTCACCCTTTTATTCGATCCTTCATCAAAGGACTCCTGTGACTCCATGAGACTGACTCAACGTGTGAACTTTCCGGCCCAGATTTATCCCAATGGCAAATCCTCCCTTGTAAATTTGATGATGACAGATATCCTTGTAAACGTCTCCTGCTCTTCCTCTACTCCAATTGGTTCATGCAATCATATGCTTGTGGGAGTCAATACCTTGCTGGCTATTCTCAGAGAAGATGCCTCAGTGCCGGCGAGTCTGGAAGTTCACTCAGGCAGATTGACAAGGACTGAAACCAGCCATCTCTCTTCACGACTGGTCTCCCATATCTGCTGCCACTGATAGAAACTCAACCTGGGAATTCTTCCACAGACACCTGCTGTCTCTTACGCACAGGTTCATGCCATCTCATCTATCCTCCCCTTCCACCCATAGTGCACAGAATCCTGTGGTGAGGCAGTTGCTCTGAAAGCAGCATTTGAAAAGCAAACCTGACCGAAGGGAATCTCAAATCATTCCACAAAGTCTGCAGCAAGTGTTTGTCCACTCTCAGGAGAGCCCCACCCACACCCTCCCTCAAACTTGGTGTCGCCTTTTTCAGTCTATCTCTGGATTATGAACCCCTCCATTTCTTCCTTTTCTTGAAATGGCACCACAGTGCCGCAGAAATGGAAATGTGCCGCTCGTGAGAAGGCCTAATGCCCCAATTCTGTTTTCTTCCAAATCTTATCCCTAACCCCTCACTCTCATTACCCAGTCACACCCAACTGCTCCTGGACTCTGTGTCTTTTGCACTTGAGAAGGTGGAGAAGGTTCGTGCAACCCTCGACTCTGATTCTTCAACTGGACTGGATGGCGTCAGTTCACATATACTAAAAACGTGTTGTTCTGCTCTGGCACATCTTCTCTCTCTCTGCCCTTTTGACCCTGTCACTTTCCCGACGTCATTTTCCATCTGCATGGAAATTAGCAAACATCACAACGTTACATCAAAAGGTGCAAATACCGATCCCTTTAACTACAGACCTATCAGCTTACTTCCAATCATCAACAAGGTTCTGGAATCCATCATCGCAGTTGATATGAAATCCTTCCTTTTCTCTAACAGCCTCATCTCAGATCACCAATTTGGATTCAGACTTGGTCACTCTACCTTGGACATGCTGCTTGTCCTCTCCCGACAATGGGTGGAGGCCCTCAATGTCAGCATGAGATCAGGGTCACCCAACAAAAATCAGGGTCACTCTCTAGACATATTTCGAGCTTTGTTTTCAGTCTGGCATCCTGCCTTGCTCCCCAAACTCTCTGCCTATGGCGCACGCAGTCTGCCGGCAACCCCTTCTGGTCAAACTCACAACATCCGGAATCACTGTTCACTCCACTCATTTGTTCTTCTCCCCCCACCCCCCCCCCCCGCCTGTGGAACCAACTTCCGCAATCTCTTCAATCTTATCCTTCCCGCTAAGTCTTTAAGATAGGTGTTCACCACCATCTCCCCCCAACGAAAACCATAATCTATTCTACCCCTGTTAACCCCCCCTTTCCCCCCTTAGGCAATGTTATAGCTGAGGCTTTTGTGACAATTGACATCACAATTTGGGAGGTGTCTATCAGACATACTGGAGGTTCAGAACACTCGGCACTAAAAAAAAGAAAAATCCTTTTATTATGCAAAAGACGGACACTGATGGAAGAGACAACAAACTGACAATGTGACTGATAGCACTTCAGGAATAATGATGGTTATCTTTTGGATTGTTCTCAACCTCTTACATCATCATACCGTGTAATGTATTGAGCATATCCAAGTCTGTTCATTCAGCATGCAATTTCTTAAAGTTGTGAAAGTGTTAGATACAATAAATTTCTCGATAATGAAGGGAAAGTGTGTTGCATGTATCATCTACTTCCCTAAGAGGATTTGACCTTGGAAACTGAAACTTTTAGGGATTAATGAGGGCACGTTGAATATTGTGCATGTGCAAGTTTGGTTTAATTAGATCAAGTTTTGAAAAGAAATTTCCACCCATCTTGGCATTTTCTTCCTTTAGTGAGAGGGTGGGTGCAGCTGGAATTACTCGAGCGATATAACCGCAATGTATTAAAAATGCACATGAGCAGTACACATGTTTTTGCTTCATCTACATAACCCAGATTATTTTTTTTATTTTAGGGAACAATCGAGGCAGCTGTCTGTTGCCTAAACACTGCCCAAATAAATTGATGCGTCAGAAGAACGTGTTGCATGCTTGGAACAAGATATCCCATTGGGTGGTTCCTCTAAAAGTGATTACAGTACAACCAATAAAAAGATACAATGAATCATTGTGGTCCTTGTACCCAAGACAGTGCTCACCTTTTCTTGCTATTGTTTGCCATTGTCATTTGCAGAGTAGTAGCTGTGGACATTGAATGTAAATTTTATTTCGTTATTCTTCATTTTTAACACTTAACCAATGGCCTGATCACTGTTTATGGTTTTGGTTTGATGGGCAATTTGATTGTCCCGTTGAAAACGTACCGAAGGTGGACAGAGGTTATGTTTTCACCCCTGTCTCTCTGTCTGTGAGCAGGACATCTCAAAAAGTTATTAGATTTTGGTGAAGATCTGGATGCAATAATTTTTTCATTGATTCTTCACAATTGTGAGTGATTTGGGTCAAAAATGATATGCAGTGTTTTCAAAAGGTATGCAGATATATTGATATGCAGCACAGTATTTCAAAAGGTTACGGACGGATTTGGACGAAACTTTGTGGACAGCTTTGGGTGGAACTTTTGCCATCTTTCAACCTTGACTTTGGTGAGAAGCATGTGGATTTGCGATGGTGCGCCGTCGACCGCTCAAGTTACTCATGTCATTGAAACGAGAATAGACAAACCTTTGGGTGTTCCATTGAAAGCATGTGCACATTTTTATTAAGTGTATATTTTTATTATTATTATCCTAAACCAGTGTTATTCAAAAGTGTTATAAAATGAAGAAAACATTGTAAATCCTCTGCTAGCCAGAGCACGAGTCCTTACTGTACTGTTGTACTTTGAGCTGATGCTCTTGCACTTTGTACTCTTGCTGCCATTGTTGGAGGCAATGCTTTGGGATCGTTCTCATTCCACAATTATTAACTTTAGTGTCAGAAATGATTGTATTGTTTTTTCTTTTTATAGCTGGGCCTTTCAACTGGTGGCATAAATCTTGATTTGTTTAATGGCTCCCAGGGTCGTTAGTATTCATTAATTTGTTCAAAAAGTATTCATTGTAATTCTACCAGGAATTTTTTTTTAATATTCCCATCCAAAACTAACCTCACAATCATATAAAAGGTAATATTAGCATCATCTTGTTTCAAATTCTATCCCAAGGACATTTGCAGGAAGTTGTTTTTTTTAACAGGAGCTCTCTTATATTCTGAGATTGCTCGACTGAAAATTTATCCTCAAAGGGAGAGTTCGGGGTTGAAGTAGCATGGCAGGTTGTCAACGTTTGGCATTTGCCAGCAATAAAATCTGCTTGCTTCTGGCTTACCATAAGGAATCTCTGAAGAAGATTTCATTCAGCATTGCTTGGTCGGTGGAATGGACTCTGTTTCCACAGTTAATATGAAAAAGAAAGAAAACAGATTTTTCAACGTGTCCATAAATGATAGCTCAGCCCTGCAGCTGTTGGCCACAATTTCTTGAGGTGCTTTCACTTCACGTGGAATGAAAATCTGAAGACAGAACTGTGGGGCTGATGGCTGTTGGAGGTCTTGCAATGGATGCGTCAACAGATAATGGAGATGTTGCACAACCTTGTGCTTGTGTGTGTTGTCTCAAATCAGTTTTGCAATCAGAGGATTCTCTTTCTCTTTATCCCTCTATTTCGATATATCCATCTCTATCTCCCTATTTCTTTCTGTCTCTATTTACCTATCTCTCCATCTCTTTCTAGCTCTCTATCTGTTGGTCTGTTGGTCTTGGACTCTCTCTGTCAGGTTGTAGTGAAAGTATTCAATCTGATTCGTTCCAGGCCCTTCCATCATCTGCCGTTTTGCACTTTGCTGGAATATGCCAAGAAAACTGTTCTGATATTCTTCGTTTCATCAATGTCTGATGGCTGAATCGCAGTGTCGTTTTGGTTGCAGAGATTTGTTGATCTGCTGCAACCAAGTCATGACTCAACACAAAAGGATCTCTGGAGAAGTTGGAAAATCAAACAGGAAATTAGAAAGTAAATTATTTTTTGCATTGGTGCCATTATTTGATTCTCAAGTGTCGTTACGACAGCAACAGTTCCGAAAAGGTTGAAATACACTGCTTTTTGGGACTTTGTTAGGGTTTTCACAAAAATACTGTAGCATTTTGACCACTATGACCTGAGGTCCCCACCCCCTGGGGCATGAACCGGTTAAAATCCCCCAAAAAATCTTTGTGCCAGTGGAGTCGAGAAGGTTCGAGCATGGGAGTCGGAGCCGATTTGCACAAGCATGATGACGATTGAACTGAGGGGGGGGGAAGAGAAGGGGGAGTGAGTGGGGTGAAGGGAGGAGTGAGTACCTCGGTGGTGGGGGTGAGGAGTCAAGTGCGGAGGGAGACGGGCCAGGCATGGGGGATAGGAGAAGCGACTGGAGAAAGAGCAGTGTGTGCCTGCATGTGTGCTCAAGATTATAACAGGCTAGGGTAGTGGGTCCAGCAGGTCAGCCAGGGCAGTGCTGCTAATTGATGACCTGAGGATCCCAAACTGATCAAGATAGTTCTATCTCTGCCAGGTGTGCAGCGGTTCAGAAACGAGCTCAGGCTCGGTAGTTTGAATGTGCGATCAATGAGGGAGAGAGGAGTCAAGGTGGTGGAGATGATGCACAGAAGAAGGTTGGAAGTGTTGTGTATAAAGGAGACAGGGCAAGGAGGTTGATAGGAGGAGACAAACTTGTGCACATGGGTGGGGATGGAAGGAGTAATGGCATGGGAATAATAGTATCAGAAGAGATCAGCATGCATGTGGTCAGAGTGGAAAGATGGGAAGGATGGGAAGCATGGTTGGTGATCCAGAGGCAAATCCATCCATCCATTGGGACCATACTCTGTGCAGAGCGTTGGTGCTGCCAAAGCAGTCTTCTTGGCTATTGGGCACAATCCTGGACAGGTCACCACTCCAACACAGGATGTCAGCAAGCTGGTACTCATTTTGCCAACCTCGGAAGGATGACAGGCAGAGTCCACCCACCTGGTATTAATTCAACAGCGAGTGTGATTTGAACTCAGGATCCTAGGATCCCAAGCCCACTACCCAACCCAAGGATTCCAAGCCCACCACCCTAACCATCAAGCCAACACCAGGCATAGAGGCAAATGGTGTGTGTTATATCGGTATATGGGCCTCAAATTGGAAGGACTGGGGTGGAGAAGCAGTTTTTCAGGAACACACTGGAGAAGATGATGGGAATGGTTGAGCTGGAGGTGATGCTATGCATTGCACGGACTTTAACGTACATGTGGGAGTAGTGGGGCCAGGTGAGGAACGTTTTGGTCGATTTGGTTGGGGAATGAAGAACAGAGAGGATCAATAGCTGGTGGAGCTGGTGGTGAGGAATAGGATGGCCGGAGCTGGTTCATTCTTTCAAAAGCGGGAAAGCCAAAAATCGCTCAAAGGAGTGGACATCAAAGAACAGAATTGAATTGGGTGGTGAGGAAGTGCCAGTTGTGGAGGCTTAAGGCTTGTAATGCAGTGGTGGGAGAGCATGTCACCACCCAGCAAAAGTCTGTGGTGCTTGTGGTATCGATGAAGAAAGGGAGGGAGGGTAAGAGCAGGGGTCGGAAGATTATGAGGTGGGGGGAAGTGTAGAGAGAAATATCATCGTCGAGTACAATGAGAGGTTGATGGCCAGGAATGATAAACTTAGCGAAGAAGTGGAAGGTTTGGAGGAGGAGTGAAAGAAGTACGGAGAGGCGTTTAGGGGAATTGCAGAATTTTTGTGTTGAAGGATGTCAGGAAAGGGTGCATCATCAAGGGATAGGAACCAAGTATGGTGGACAAAGGAAGTCACGAAGGCAGTTGGTGAAAAGGAGGTTTGGAAGAGGATAGAGAACATTAAGGATAGAGGGAGGCAGCTGGATGCGGGGTAACTGCACCTGTATGGGCAGAAGAAGAAAGCAGCAAGGAGAACTGTGGATAAGGTGAGGAATAATATGGAAGAGGAGGTGCACAACAAGTAGGAAGAGGATGGCAGAAGGAAGATGATATATAAATTGGCTCATGACAGAGATGAAGGTAGTAAGGTCATGAAAGGGGGGGGGGGGGTTGCGGTGATTAGGATGGTGGTGGGAGGCTCGAGACAGAGAGGGGGCAGTATTGAAGGTGTGGGAAGGATATTTCAAATAGCTATTGAACCAGGAAGGAAGCAATGGTGAGCTGGAGCTACCGTGTTACGTAGAGGCGAAAATGAATTTGGTAGAGATGACAGAGGAGGAAGTGCAGATGGCATTGCAGAGGATGAAGAAGGGAAGAGCACCAGGCATTGATGAGGCTTGTACATAAATGATAATTACAGTTGGACAAAGAGGCTGTTAAACGTATTGTTATGTTTTTGGGGTAGGTGAAGGGATTTCATTAGATAGGATTGTATCGAGTTGTTTGGTCCGTGGACGTGAAGGAGACATCTCGATGTAATTAAGAAGGAAGACTGTGAGCTTAAGTTACTTGTCACCACACAGGGGGTGGTGCTGAGTTAATTAGGTAGGGATCAAGGATAACTTCCCCAGTATATAATTTCCCCCTGTGACTTTTCCCTATGTTTTTACAACCAAATCCACGACAACAAACAAGCAAACGTGCCGAGGGGGCAGAGGCCCCACCTTCCCGGGTTTTGTGTGAGCAGGCCTTGCCCCAGAGGCGGAGGTTTGATGGGCGTGACAGGAGGCGCATGAAGAGGAAGAGGGGGTGGGAGGAGCAGATCAGATAGGAAGGTTGAGGAGGAATAACGAAGGGACGCACACAGTCAGAAGAGGACGTTTTTGCTCTCGGCATGACGAAGGCTGCATGATTCTCATGTTAGTGCTGTGTGAATTTGGCTTGTGTGCTGAGCAGGACATTGGCCATTGACGGTTCGGTTGAGCCGTGAAGTGTGTACGATTCTGAGGAGGGAAGGAGAACGTGCCTCGTGGCTTCCTCACGGAGCCTCAGAAATTGTCTCGTGTGAGCCATCGTTGTGACCCGAGCGGGTGTAAGAGAGGAACAGTCGGCATATTCGCTTGTGGAATGAAGCTGCGCGGTGGTCTCTGAGCCTTGGTGTTAATTACCGCTCACAAATTGCCTGACGTACGTTCTTCCCACGGCGAGAAGGCGGCTTGGCACCATTTTGTTGAGCGTGTCCATGAAGCGCCTCGATTCAAAGCTCCCTCAAGACCATCTCTGGCAGACAGCTAAGTGCCGAGACAAAGGAAGGAGATTTCTTTGCTTCATTTCCCCCTTGTCTGTGTTTATGTCTGTGTGAAGACGCCTCAATTAGATTTAGATTTAGTTTACCTCACGTTTTTCTTTCATTATAATTTGAATTATTGTCATTGTACATGTTTGATTATTGTTATGAAATTATTATTTAGTCAATACAATTTGCTTGTGTCGGGGTATTTGTGCCTTTCTGGTGCAGCACTTATCTATTTCCCCGCATGCGCGCGCATTAACCTCCGAGAGTCTCTGCTGGAGGACTCCAAGGGAGAAGTTTGGCCATCTGTCCAGGTAGAGGTTAGACCTCCTGGACACGGCAGTATGTATGAGAGAGGGTTCGATTCCGGAGGATTGGAGGACAGTGTTAATTGTGCACTTAATTGTAAAACAGAATACAAAGGCATAAGTAGCTTTAATGTATGTGTATTCGTTTTGTCCTCCCCCAGGGCTCACAACAATGACAGTTTGTTCAAACTCTTATGCAAATGTTGCAGAACTGGTAACTTTAAACATGCTTGCTGCTTTTTTTTTCCTTCTTCTTCATTTGCGTTGATTGAAACATGTCTTTGTGTTTGTGTCATAAACTTGAGCACAATGCCCCCAAGTAGTAATGTCCTGTGGAGTGAGGTATCGTACTTTTCCTTTATGGGAGGTAGGGGTGGTCACTCTGTTGGTTGGTCAAGCTTTCTTTCCATCGATTCATCAATCAAATTTGTTTATCAACAATAGCATGACTTGATGACAAGTTGGATAATAATACAAAGAAGCATCCTGTCTTACTTTACCTCCTATACTGTAACCCTCCATGCAACAAGGTGCCTGACATGTTTACTGAATGTTGATTTTATTTGGGGATGCCACCCCACCAGTTTACCAACCTGCTATGTGACCTGATTATTTAACACCTGATCAGAAATTACACTACTTGACTCGCATGTTTATCTTTGTCTTCAATTCACATTATGAGGCAATGTGTGGGATCGTGCCCGATTAATTTTTTTTTTTAATGAAATAAAATTGAAATGGCAAATAAAATATAATGTGACAACAATATTCACAGAGGAGCTATTGGTACTGCTGTGCAGGTTGCATCCTCATGCGGTATATTTTGTTGGTGGAAAGGCAGGCAAGGGGTTGGCTCACTTGCTGGAAATAAGTTTGTGAGATGATATTGAGTTTGGGTGCAATCACTTCCCTTCGTTGGCATGGATTTTACTGAACCTATTTTACTGTACTGTTGGAACATCACATTGAACAAACGATCAGGTTGCTTTAAAAATAGCTTCTGGAAGAGGCAATTACACAATGCTTCAACGCACAATCGTGCGACCGGGTCTTTGCTGTAATCGGCTAAACACAGCTTGGCTCGCATGCAGATGTGCTGTCGATTTGAGTGGGAAATGAACTGTTCCTTTGTGACTGTCTACACATTTTTTGGTGCTTTCAAACTCTCTATCAGGATGTGTAGAAACATTTGGGATATGCAAGGGCCAAAAGTCAACATCGGTCACAGAAATTAGTGGGTTTTTTTTTTTTCGGTTTGTTAAGTCTCTGTGTTTCATCTAATCCACAAAAGAAATGGCAAAAGGACTCCTTGCAACGGCCACTACAAATCGAAGTTGAAAGACATGACTGTTGCTTTTCTTTAGATCACATAAAGAGGTTCAAAGGTTCAAAATGGATCTGATATTCTGATTTCTTTCTTGCCAAGCATTTGTATTTAAACCCAATCCAGATCAGACAAGACGCAACAAGTAAGTAATGCTCCTCAACACAGGCCCTTTCGACTAAAGTTGGTTTACAAACATTAATGGAGGTTGCACTCAGTAGCTTGTGTGAAAGGGGTCACCAAGACGAATACTCCAGTGATGCGCTATTTTGCATTGTTAAACGAGAACGGCATTCGGGAGAGCGCACACCTCCGCCAGGCTGAACAGGTTACGTTTTTTATCCCACTCACATAGGCCGGATGTGGATCCAGACCTTAACCAAAATGGAATCCACATGTTCTTGTCACATACCCAACTCATCCACCAAGTTTTGTCCTAATAACCTAATTTTGTCATCATCGAACCTCCGGTTTGGGTTGTTCGTGCGTGCAAGGTGAAATTTGAGCTGCTTGGTTCCAACTCACCAAAGCTGAGTTTTCCGAACCAGATTCATTGTGTTTTATCGTGACATTCGTCAATGCGTTGCCGTTTTCGTCGAAATACGAAACGAATCGCACCAAACGCCGTTCTGTGGGTTTTGTTTCGTATTGTCAAGGCCTGAATGGCCTTTTCAAAGCCTTCCTCAGATAGAAAGTGTGCCCTGCCGAGTCGTGGGTGTATTCCCGGGTATCTTGCTTCTCGTTCCTCAACATTACCCTTTCATGTCTCTATTTCCTCTCCTTTCAAAAAATAGGAACAAGCAACAAAATATATATTAAAAACATAAAAACTTTATATTTCCCTCCATAACGATTCTGATTTCTATTGAATTTCCAACTCCTCTTGGTTCTACATCCCACTCCTCCATCTTTTCTCCAAACTGAATCGACATCTTACAATAATAAGTGTGTGTGCGTGCGTGTCAGTGTGTCTCCTCCACAACTCCAAAACTAGAAAACCAAACAGCCTGAAACTTTGCATGCATATGAAGGGAACTCCAAGGAAGTGCATGACTGAAAATTGGGTGTTTGGGTTAATTAAAACATCCCTTTTGAACATGATTAACGGCCTTATTTAACTATATATTCTTTATCAGGTGCTCCTCGGCCATCTCGCTCTCTGGGATCTTCAGGCATACCCTGGGCTACCGAACTGGGGTCTGAAGCCACCATGTTTTTTGGCCTTCTCGACCATACCTTGACTTGGAACAGGCCGCAACAATTTCTTTACGATAAAGTATTTTTTCACTTTCCTGACTCGTATTATCGAATGCCTGTTCATCATAACCATGAATCGGTGGACACACTGCAATGCTTATAAATGCCTGGAGACATCAGCGTTCGTTGCTTTATTTCATTTCCTCACATGTGATAACCACAAAAATCTCTTAAACTAAGCAGAATTACAAAATTTAAGCTCCAGAATCGAACTTAGCAGCAGTTCTGATGCTAAAGAAAGTGTTTATTTGTCCAATTCAGACATATTTGACATTTTGGGTGTGTCCAGGAGGTGTATGTTTTATGTGATGGTTCGGTCATTGCTAATTGCGTGCCAAACGAGCCGTTCCTTATCAGCCGTTTCGTTGGAGTGCTTAAACCACTTGGTGACTGCTCTACAATATTCTCACTGCCACTAAATACTGTATGTCGATCGAGTTGAACAAAGTTCAGCTGTCACTCGCGTGCGTTGGCCACGTGTTGTTCTGCGGTGCAACAGAAAGGTTTCGTTTTAAGAGTTTCTTCAACCGTTCCGTGGATTGCTTGGTGAAGCCACGTGGTGCGCGCTCTTCAAGTTTGAGTCAATGGCGATGCTCTGGTTTAATCCCGGAGGTAGGAAGGGAAAAAAAAATTATATGATCATAATGAGTAAAAAATCTTTTCAGTTGTTATGAAGTAATGAATCAGCACATCACAGCAGGAAAGTTGAGAGGTCCGCATTCTTACTCCAAGATTTCTAGCCTGGGTTCGAATCCTGACCCAGCTATAAACCGTCATCCCGGTGTTTCACAGGCAGGGTGATTCATCAATGTGTGTGCCGTCTCTCGGATGGACGTTAAACTGGGTGTCTCATCTGCCGGAATCCATTACCCCTTCCCCTCTCTCACCCCTCTGCCTCTCTCACCCCTATCCCACCCCCCTCTCTCTCTCTCTCCCTCCCAACACGACCTCTCATTCTCGCATCCTTCTCCCTCTTTCTGACTCCGCCCGCTCTCTTTCCCACTCCTCCCCCCCTCCTGCTCCTCACCCCTCCCCCTCTGTTGATGGGAATGTAGCATGTATGACTCAGATTCAGAGTGAACCAACTGAAAGGGTGCAAAGGTGGCTGCATGTACGAGTATGCATGCATGCAGGCAGACCTTTGCCTGGTAGATAGATTGGGTTTTAAATGCTCCCGCCCCAGGTCTCACAAGTATCCACCTTCGTGTGTGTGTGTGTGTGTGTGTGTGTGTGTGTGTGTGTGTGTGTGTGTGTGTGTGTGTGTGTGTGTGTGTGTGTGTGTGTGTGTGTGTGTGTCGTTGATTATCTCCATATATGGGTTTCAGAAGGTGGAACAGAGTCCTCCCAGGTCTCGAAGTATCCACTTCCATTTTGGTAAGTGCGGTCACGAATCATGGACCAAGGTGTGAAATTTTGTTCTCATTTTTATCTCAAAGTTTTGTTCTGAGGGTTCTTTTGGGGATCGTCACTGAGCCCCGGACAGCTTCCAACTGTAGTTCGTTTGTAGAAATATTCTCAGGGATGGTTTTTAAGATCTATGTGAGGTTCATCTTCATCATTATCAGAGCTTCAATAATCACTAGTACAATTTCGGATCATTTCAACTTCTAGGGTCTTTTCCCTTCTTTTTGGAATCTTGATATTTAGTTATTTTCTTGATTTCTGCATTCTTTAGGCTCAAATCGCTGGCTACTGAAACTTCAATTAGAGTGGGTGTTTGTGTGTGTGTTCGGTCATTAAAGGCCCATTCACACCTTGACGTTTTAGCCAGCTTATGCCGATTTTTGGAAAATTTGTCTAAAACGCTGGTACACGTCGAATACGTTATTGGTGAGTTTTGATAGCATTGAAAGCACGCTGAAAAACACTGCCATACGTCGTTGTACACTGGCTTTAAACGTTGTACTTTTCGGTTGTCCTCAAATTTTCCATGCTTGAAATTTTAAGACTTATGCCAGCGAATGACTCACACGTTCCGCATAACGCTGGCCATAAGTTGTAGCCACGTTACGCGATCGTTGACACACGTCGACACACGTCGACACACGTTACTTGTGAGTTACTCATAAGTCGAAACACGTCGAGGTAATGTTTAGCGTACACGAAACTTATTTCTAACCTATGAGTTACGTGTTGTACTCACGTTACGCGATCGGTGACACACATCGACACACATTACTTGTAAGGTGCTCATAAGTCGAAACACATCAAGGTAATGGTTAGTGTCAGTGTTCCAGACTTCCTGGTTTTATTTTTATTTTTATTTTTTTCTTCCTTCGGAATGATGGTGATTTTGACACTTCGATTTCTAGTGCGGTTATAATATAATATAATTAATAGGCTGCCGCTCAACGATTTAAATCAAAACCGCACTGTACACTGAACACCGTCATACCGAAGAAAAAAAAAAAAACGGGAGTCTGGAACACTGACGCTAACCATTACCTTGACGTGTTTTGACTTATGAGCACCTTACAAGTAACGTGTGTCAATGTGTGTCAACGATCACATATCGTGCGTACAACTTATTCCCATCGCATGCGGAGTGTGTGTCATACGGCAAGTACGTCGTAAAATTTTCAACATGTTCAAAATTGCAAGACGTACTCCACTTACTACGACGTTGATAGCGTACTTTAGCGTTCTATTCACGCATACCCAACTTACCCATACCGTATTCGATGTGCGCCAGCGTTTTAGACGCATTTTTCAGAGGTCGGCATACGCTGGCAAGATCGCCAAGGAGTGACTGCGATGTTGACACTTCCATTTCTGCGGCGGTTATGATTTGAATCGTTGTGCAGCAGCTTTTCCATAGGCTACGCCACGTCTTCGTCGGCGATGCGTGCAGCACGCTATGCCTAAGTTAGACTATCGTTGGGCATAGATTGTGAAGGCCGACAACAGGTTCAGCATTCGTTGGTACAAGTTATCTATAACACAACGAAACGTTCTGTGTCCGTTACTAATACGTTATGCATAAGACCAAGTCGTTATGAATACGTCCGAATCTTTAAAAAAAAAAAAACATCAAAAGGTCAACGTAAGCCAGCATTTTACATACATTTTAATACGTTGCCATTGCTGGCTAAAACGTCAAGGTGTGACTGGGCCTTAAGCATAATTAAGTGGTCATTGTGTGCTCCCACTCCTCTCTCTCTCTCTCTCTCTCTCTCTCTCTCTCTCTCTCTCTCTCTCTCTCTCTCTCTCTCTCTCTCTCTCTCTCTCTCTCTCTCTCATATTCTCTCTCATATTCTCTCTCATATTCTCTCTCATATTCTCTCTCTCATATTCTCTCTCTCATATTCTCTCTCTCATATTCTCTCTCTCATATTCTCTCTCTCATATTCTCTCTCTCATATTCTCTCTCTCATATTCTCTCTCTCATATTCTCTCTCTCATATTCTCTCTCTCATATTCTCTCTCTCATATTCTCTCTCTCATATTCTCTCTCTCATATTCTCTCTCTCATATTCTCTCTCTCATATTCTCTCTCTCTCATATTCTCTCTCTCTCATATTCTCTCTCTCTCATATTCTCTCTCTCTCATATTCTCTCTCTCTCATATTCTCTCTCTCATATTCTCTCTCTCATATTCTCTCTCTCATATTCTCTCTCTCATATTCTCTCTCTCATATTCTCTCTCTCATATTCTCTCTCTCATATTCTCTCTCTCATATTCTCTCTCTCATATTCTCTCTCTCATATTCTCTCTCTCATATTCTCTCTCTCATATTCTCTCTCTCTCATATTCTCTCTCTCTCATATTCTCTCTCTCTCATATTCTCTCTCTCTCATATTCTCTCTCTCTCATATTCTCTCTCTCTCATATTCTCTCTCTCTCATATTCTCTCTCTCTCATATTCTCTCTCTCTCATATTCTCTCTCTCATATTCTCTCTCTCATATTCTCTCTCTCATATTCTCTCTCTCATATTCTCTCTCTCATATTCTCTCTCTCATATTCTCTCTCTCATATTCTCTCTCTCATATTCTCTCTCTCATATTCTCTCTCTCATATTCTCTCTCTCATATTCTCTCTCTCATATTCTCTCTCTCATATTCTCTCTCTCATATTCTCTCTCTCATATTCTCTCTCTCATATTCTCTCTCTCATATTCTCTCTCTCATATTCTCTCTCTCATATTCTCTCTCTCATATTCTCTCTCTCATATTCTCTCTCTCATATTCTCTCTCTCATATTCTCTCTCTCATATTCTCTCTCTCATATTCTCTCTCTCATATTCTCTCTCTCATATTCTCTCTCTCATATTCTCTCTCTCATATTCTCTCTCTCTCTCTCTCTCTCTCTCTCTCTCTCTCTCTCCCTCTCTCTCTCTCCCACTCACACACACACACACACACACACACACACACACACACACACACACACACACACACCCTTCCTCACACCCTTCCTCACACCTATCCCTCTCACAGTGTATAGCAATATTTGGTGAGGCGTCGCTCTCCCCACCTCCCCCCCCTTTCCTCGCTCTTCCCCCTTTCCTCACCGTCTCCTAGCTTCCCCTCCATCCTCTCTCTCCCTCCTCTCTCTCCCTCCTCTCTCTCTCCCTCCTCTCTCTCCCTCCTCTCTCTCTCCTCCCTCCTTTCCCTCCCCTCTCTCCCCTCCCTCCTCTCTCTCCCCTCCCTCCTCTCTCTCCCCTCTCTCCCTCCCCTCTCCTCTCTCTCCCTCCCTCTTTCTCCCCTCACCCTTGATATCCCCATCAGCGAAGCGGCGGGTTGTATTTGCTCGTACAAAATAAAACAATCTGTCCACAGATTTTTGGGATATTGTGCGATGTATCGTTTTTGGCCCTTTCTCGCAATGGAAAAAGTGTCACTTAAAAATTCTCATATCCGGATCTGGATTCAGATCCTCACCAAAATCTAATCAATTCGTCACACACCCAACCTGTGCACCAAGATTCGTCCTTACCAGTCCATCATTTTTTTGAGATGTCCTTCTCTCAGACAAACAAACGGCCAAATAAACAAACAAGAAATATGTCATGCAGCGCACGACACTTGCAAAATCTCAAAAAAACACAAATTCGACCAAAGAAAATAGGTGGTTGAATTCAGTGACCTGATATGCAAATCCTGTTCAAATTTCAACTCGATCAGATGAAAACTGATGATTTTAGAAATCGCACCTCGGTTGATGACATTCGGCCAATGTTGTCCTTTTGGCCGATGTTGACCTCAAAAACAATTGGTGCTTGAATTCATTGACCTGATGTGAAAATCCTCTTCAAATTTCAACTAGATAGGTTGAAAATTGATGATTTTAGAAATTTAACAAAGTTGTTGACTTTTTGACCTCAAAATCAATCTGCTTCTTGCTTTTTTACCAAGTCCACAATTTTCGTGAAGATTGGTTTAAAAATGTGACCTGTAGGTGATTGACATGCATACAGACACAATAACGCATGAGACCAACTGATATAGTAAGGGAACATTCCCAGGATCCGTAACAATATTCTGGGGAGCTTAGTTTGACACTTGTTTTCATATCACATCAATTAGTCTCAAATCCATCAACACCACCTCACAGGCTCAAATCCAAAATGGCCGATTTTAGTCCCCAGGTCCAATTTCTCTTTAATGTAAGATTTTTAGCTCACCTGTAATGGAGTTCCAGAGAGCTTATGGGATGGTGCCTTGTCCGTTCGTCCGCAAACACTTGCAACTTCTTCCCTGAAACCGGACACAATTTTGATGGAACTTGACCGCAACCTTCACACATGGTCAGAACCAAAGTTGTTCAAATCATTCAAAAAATAAAAATCGGTCCCTAAAGGGGTCTACGGGGGTTTCCCCCAAAAATCGGTATTTGCTTTCTTCTCAGAAGCTACATACACAATTCCGATGAAACTTGACTACAACCTTTATCACCTGTGATGTACCAAAGCTTGCTCACACCATTAAAAACAAAATCCAAAGGTACTGTATTTACTTCTCCGTTACATATTCTGTGGGTCATCCATGCCTACCAGTGAGTGAGTGGTTCCCTGGTTTTCTTATCCAGCCGCAACCAGGTGAGCGCCCAGGGGGAATTGCTCCTGTTTTTGTTGTTGTTTTTTTTTCACCTCAAATCGAGTTCAATGGTTGAAGTTTTATTGATTTTGTGTTCTTGTTGATCCCTGCAATTAGCAGCAAATATTGTTTGGGAGCCATTTCATTTAAATGTTAGTTTATTTATTTATTTCCTGCTCAAAATCCTCCTGAATGTGTGGTGTCCATCCAAGTAAAGCATTAATTGAATGATAAGGCCTTCAGTCGTTCCTTCATTGTGTAGCTTACCTACCTTTGCTTGGCTATTTCCCTGCAAACAGTTCTACTCACAACATGTGCTAATAACGCCATTGCAACTGAAACAATCAAATGAGATTTTTCATGTTTGTTTTTTGAAGGTTGTTTTAGTTTGTGACTCGATTCATTGTTCGTTCGTATATTGTGGCAGTGAGAGCAGCTATCTGTTGTTTAATCTATGGTTGTGTGATTGAGGTGGTCATGTTCATCATTGTTCTGTGTACTCTCTTTTGTTGCAGTGCTTACCGATTAGGAATGGGGGCTTTTCTGGACAAGCCTAAGACTGAGAAACACAACACTCATGGCTCAGGTAATGGTGTACGATATGCCCTCAGCTCCATGCAAGGATGGCGCGTCGAGATGGAGGATGCACATACTGCCTTGATTGGCCTACCGGTTGGACTGAAGAACTGGTCTTTTTTTGCGGTGTACGATGGCCACGCAGGCTCACGCGTCGCCACGTACTGTTCAGAGCACCTTCTGGAGAACATAATCGCAGCTGACGTGTTGTCTAAGCGCAACTCATGTAGTGAGCCCCAACCTGAAGATGTAAAGTGTGGCATCCGGGAAGGCTTTCTGCAGATCGATACGCTTATGCGCACCATTGTAGACATCAAGAATGGTCTTGATCGTAGTGGCTCTACAGTTGTGGCTGTCATGGTTTCACCACGTTACCTCTATTTCATCAATTGTGGTGACTCTCGTGCTGTGCTCTTTCGTAATGGGCGCATCCATTTTTGCACAGAGGACCATAAACCATGCAACCCCGCTGAGAAAGAACGTATACAAAATGCAGGCGGTAGTGTCATGATCCAGCGTGTGAATGGCTCGCTTGCTGTATCTCGTGCACTCGGTGATTTTGACTACAAGTGTGTTGATGGCAAGGGTCCCACAGAACAACTGGTGTCTCCTGAGCCAGAAGTGTACACTGTGGAGCGTAGCGACGGTGATGAGTTTGTTGTACTTGCTTGTGATGGAGTGTGGGACGTAATGTCCAATGAAGAGCTTGGGCAGTTCGTGCATTCACGTCTCCAACTCACTGATGATTTGGCGGAGGTCTGCAATCTCGTGCTCGACACGTGTCTATACAAGGTAAGAATGAACTCTTCCACATGTCATGACGGTCATATTTGATATCGATTACATTAGTCTGTAAAAACACATGATTAAAACTTTGCCATTGACCATAAACTTTTATTTACTGGCCATATATGATATAAGGTGATCAGGATTGCAAAATCCCTGGTGTCGGCTTAATGGTTGGGGTGGTGGGTTTGCGATCCGAGGATCCTGAGGTCAAATCCCACTCGGCTGTTGAATTAATACCAGGTGGGGTTTACTCTGCCTGTCATCCTTCCGAGGTCGGCAAAATGAGTAGCGGCTTGCTGGTATCCTGTGTCGGAGTGGCAACCTCTCCAGGATTGTGCCCAATAACCAAGGAGACTGCTTAGGCAGCACCAACGCTCTGCACAGAGTATGGTCCTGATGGATGGATTGCAATGAGGTATCTAAACTCGTGTCTGAGTCATCCAGGTTTGCATCTCGGTTCAGCTAAAACTTTGTGTTCCACACGCCGGGTGATTGATCAAAGTGTGCACCATCCCTCGGATTAATATTAAACTGATCGTCAGGTCTTCTATCATTAGTTGTTGGATGTTAAAGATCCCACAGTGTCCTTCACAAAGAGTCGGCGAAAAACAAGTCAAAACGTCGCAGACTTCTCGGGTGTCTACCCTTTGGCGGAGCAAGAAGGAAATGCAACAATGATGGTTTTATCATCACGTACTGGTGATGATACAGAGTTATATGTGGTGTTATATCCCTAAGTTATATCCCTTAGTTATATCCCTAAACCTAATGTCGCAGTCATGACTTTCGTACTGGACTCCTCCCTGGGGATGCTGTTCTGAATCCCACAAGGCCCAAAGATTGTATTACTGCAGTAATTGGTCAACTGGCACAATGACCAATGGTTAAACCCAAAAATCGGTTGAAGGTTTTTTTTTATCACTGTTATTGTCACTGTCTCTCGTGCGCCTTGTACATTGACTACAATTTGTCAATTGACATCCCTTATACGTTTCAAGCTTGCCACCACCAACCATTACTTTTTTTTCAGTACCTTCAAAATCATGGCATGAAAAGCAGGTGTGGTGCAGTGCATTAGAATATTCATGATCTCAAAACCCCCCTCCCCTCCTCCCAGAGGATTGTCAACAAATAATTATAGATGTATATATTGTTGCAGTTGTCAGACTGGGGGCAGTTTCCTGGTTCGAATCCTGACAAACCACGATTAAAATGGTCACGCCGGTCCACAGGTTCGGACACTCTGAGAAAGGACAAGGGCCTACTTGCCACTCACTCTACCATACTTGGGTGGAACATCTGAGTTGGTCGAGTGATGTGCTGGCTTTTCCCTCACACCAAGCACCAAAATGGTGGCATGAGTGGTTTCATCATGCCTGGAGTGGTGAACCTTTGGTGTAGGACACCAATTGCCCCTCTACCCAATCTGTCCTTTGTCGGATGATTAAGTGCCACTGTGGCTCGCGATCAGGACAACTCGAATAACTCCACAGAGACCAAATTAATCAATGTGTGTGTTCATTAAAAGAGGGAAGGGAAGAACATGGGACACAAAACAGGACAAGAACATGGGACACAAGAACATCAATTATAACAGGACTGGTTTACAAGAAATACGCGCCCCAGAATATCGTGTGTACTGAACGTCCTTAACAAAATAAAGCCTCATTGAGTCCCTGGCATACCAAAGGACAAAAACCAGGGAGAAAACGACAGGACTGTGGAATATCCTCCATGACCCAGAAGTGGGTCACGTGGCATGCGTGGCTCGAAAGGAGAGAATCGGATGGCGTCTCTGTTGCTACAAGTCGGGATCTCCGCAGCTCTCTGACCCCGTCTGGCCGACAGCTGAAACAGCCCGAGCTGGACTGGCAAAACGAACCGTCATGGAAAGGAGTCCAAGAACCATGAACCTTTGAACCACAAGCTCCAAAGCTAGGAAGAACAACCCGAACAACAAGCTCGTCGCCGCACTGTACATGTGTGAATCCCCGGAACCCCGACGAACGTGCACATGCCATTTTATGGCCGACATCATACCCCTTCCCATGATATAGCCCCATCCTATCCGCAATAAACAGATTGGTGATTCAGCCGTCAATCAAGGCACGTCCCTCTCTTAAGCCCCTCCAAAGTTCTGGGAACATATCCAGGGCATGCTTTTTTGCGGCAAACCCCACGCAAAAACTTTCACTTTTATGGCATTGTGAGGCCACATTTCCTGATAAAAGGACATATAAGAGAGACTAAAAAGGAAAGGCCACTAAAAGGGAATTAAAGGCAAAAGCTGTTTTGGACACATACATGAGGGAGGTAAGACGACAACTTTATATTTATACATATCCACGGCATAATCCTCTATCACAAATGTTTTTCCTCACGCTTACACTAAACATGCACTATGGAAATAAATATTGCTAAGGTATGCAATCTTTACCCTGAGAAGCCATTTCCTCAACAATATGTATGTTCATAGGTTATCATGAAGACTCAATAGCTCAGTGAGCTGTCACCAGGTCAGTGATGAGGTCCTTGGGTTTGAGTACCAAATTGAGTGAGCATTTTTTCACACTAGCCCCACACAGGAATTTATTCCTGTTTATTAACGATATACTGAGAAGGCAACAGCAAACCACCCAACATAACCCTTGCCAAGATATTCCTTTGGCAACACCGACACTCTGTAACAGAGCATGATCTATCAGAATCGGAATACATTTCTGCATGTATGTATTTGTGTATCTTTAACCACAAAAAAGAAGTTACATTAAAAAAAAAAATTCATCAACGACACAAACAGAGCGAATAATTTCATCAGCGCTTAATTAAGAACATAATCTGCAGATCTCCATCAACACCAAGTGTAATCTCTTGTACGACAGCTTTTACCCAACTGCAATCCGCATCCTCAACGAATCGGTGTCTAAAGTTTTTTGAGGTTATGAATGTTTTAAACCATGCCACTCATTTAATTTTCTTATTTCATTTCAACACCAAAATGTTGTTTAGGGCTCTCTAGTTACAATGAATATATCCCTATCTATCTCTATTGATCTGAATCGATTTCTCAGGAAGGAATCAGGGAGGAAATGAAGGAGGGTCAATGGGAGCTGAAGGTGGAACTGGAAAAGGTAAAGGTGGGGCAGCAAAGCCTAGACGTCGAGGTGGCGGAGGTGAAGGACGATATGCAAAGGATGGACCAGAGGATGGCACATGAGATCAAGACTACGTGAGGAAATGAAAGGGTGAAGGAGAATGTGGAGGGTGTTTGGACCACGATGAAGACGGATAAGGATGAAGTGACAAACAAAATATCAGCAGTTAAGCGAGAAGTTGATAGACTCGGACAAGGAATGGAGGAATTCATAAAAGTTCAGGAGGAAACAATGGGAGAATTGGGCACCGTAAAGGAGGGGAATGTAAGGCGAGACATGAAGAAATGACGAAAACGGTTAAAGGAAAGAGAGAAAAGTTGAAGGAAGAAATTGGGTCACCAAAGCAAAGAGTCAACGAAGTAAATCCGGGCCTGGAGAGCTATCACACCTGTGTGGACGCCATGGTGCAACTGCGGGAGAAGGAATTGGAATTTTGTTACTGCCAGGGTGGCGGTGTAGTGCAAAAGTTGGAAACCCATGCAACAGAACAAAAGTGGGTGTTAGTTGATAAAGGCTTGTGGGAGCCACAATTGAATGGGGAAAGGATGGATGAGACATTACAGGAGCAGCTGAATACTTGGGACAATGTCATAAAGGGAGAGGAGATAGAACCAAGGGTTTCTGTTCGGCTCAAAGGTGATGTTGATAGTGCTGTTGAGACCATGCTTGGGCTGACTGACTCGCATGAAGTTGGGTTGGACCTGCAGCACCTTGACAATGGGGATGTTGCTGAAAAGGGTTGAGCAGATTTGGCGGAGCCAATGTTTGAACCATTTGTAGGACATGTAATGAAGGAGAGTGACAGTGATGTTGATGTGCCAAGTACCGAGCAAGCGACTCGTTCGGAAACATTCGAAGGTGAGTTTCCTTGATGTAAACTCTGGAGAGAGAATTGCCCAATTTGAAAAAGTGCAAGATGGGTTTACAGGCACAGACAGATCCCAACAGGAAGAGCAGGATACTTGTCAACTGAGCCAGTGTGGAAGCGATGTTTTTGAAATGAATTTTGAGGACCAGTCTCAGAGCTCGGATTTTGATGTTAGTTGTGAAGGCCAATTACCCACTGTTTATGAATCTTGTGGAAGTGATGCTCAGGCGGAAGGTTGTGGCGAGTTTAGTGCTTCTCGCTGTTGTGATGCAGATGGTACAGCTGTAGTTGAGAGAGGACCTACAGAAATGTTTTTGATGATTGTACGGTAGGGAGTGACGCATTGGATACTTTGAAGAAAAATGACATTGAAGTTGCGAAGGTGTTGGATGAGGAAAGTGATCCTCCTGAAGCACCGCTTCCCGAACTTGGCACTCACAGGATGGCAAGTTTTGAAGTTTGTTTTGTTGAGCTAGGATTGGAGAAATCCCAGGAAGGATGTGTTGAGGAGGAAAGTTGCAGCAGCTGTAACTTTCTTTTCGTTGTGCGAGAGGCTTATCTTGAAACAAACCAGAGTCAAGTGCATGCTTTGAAGAGAAAATGCCCCCACTTGGAGTGAATGTAAAGGATTCTGGTGAAGATGATGCTCAGAATTTTTCATTGGATGAATTTGCAGTAGCTGATGTACCCCAGGAATGCCTTCTGGATGTCAGATGATAGATTCTTCAGCAAGGGATATTGAAGAGAGAAAGGTGGATGAAGTGTATGATAAAGGTGAATTGCGAAACACTGGACTAGTTGGCAATGAGACCTGTGCTGAGCTTTGTAAGGAATCTCTGCTGATAGAGAGCCTACGCCAGGAGAACAGGGCATTGCGTGCTGAGCTGCAGTCCTTCGGGAGTGAAACACTGAAAGTGATGAAACGTCTTCAGAAGAGGGTGTGTGAGCTCAGAGCCGAGTTGGATAGTGATCGCAGCTGCCGGGAGCATGTGCAGGCTAACGCCCTATTCCTGCAAGCTGAATTGGATGGGCTGCGCCGGCAGTGATCCAAATGGGTACAGCAAAGGCTCACTGGAGCTGAAAAGAAAGTGCGGGCAAGCAAACGGTGGTATGGGAAGATGAAAGAGAAACATAAAGCGTGCCACGATGCCAAAACACATCTCAACTCACTCCAACTCTCATCGTGGGCAGCCGAGCAGACAAACGTAATAGTCCAGGGTCGGTTTCTGGGACCGGATG
Source organism: Eptatretus burgeri (assembly GCF_056783735.1). Taxonomy (NCBI): domain Eukaryota; kingdom Metazoa; phylum Chordata; class Myxini; order Myxiniformes; family Myxinidae; genus Eptatretus; species Eptatretus burgeri. Next base: position 110,810,482 of record NC_140967.1, on the reverse strand, counting down.
AGAGAAACTCGGGTCTACTAGATGCTGGAGGGGGGAGCAGACATAGATCCTGCTACCTCTCGCAAGAATGTTTATGGACACAGTTCTTGTGGCTGATCTGATTCTTTGACACCTGATTGAGGGTGTGCTTAAAGTCTACAATTGCACCCAAAAATTAGCCCAGGTGATCTGCAAGATTTTGGAGTGATAGACAAATAAAAAAGAATATAAAAAAATGAAATACCCAAGTACATTTTTTTTTTTAAAGTATGGGATCCAGGGAGTTTGAAAGCAATGAATCCACAGGGGTGGATTAAAAGGATGCGAAAAAACCTCGAAGGGGTGTATGACACTCTTAGATCTGACCAACCTGCAACGACTTATACTAAGGGTAAAGTGCTTTGATGCTTACTGTCCAAAGGGTTCAGTTTTGCGAGAAATTGGGACATGGGTAATTTGGATGAGAGAGAGTGAGAGTGACTCATTGGTTGGTAAAGGGATTGGTTTGGAAACCAAATTTGTCTTGTGGAGTTGATGTTTGTTATGTATAACGAAATGAGTTGTGTTTGAAGAGTGAATGTGGATTATAACATGTAAGCAGGCCATGGCAGTGTAGGAACATGATCGCCATTTTGCATTGCAATGTTTGAGAATTGAATGACAGCGGGGGAAGAAATTGAGATGTTGGACTGTGTGGGAGGGGAAGATATGTGGGACCGCAGGAATGGATCAAGCTCTGGAGGAGTGGTGACTGCGGCTCCCCCTGAGGTAATTTGTCCCGGGCAGCTGGTAGTGTCTATGGCTGCGAGAGAGCCGACATGGTGTGGAGAAGAGAAATGGAGATCCGTCAGAGAGGAGGGTCTGATTTGGACGACCAGCGGTAAGGAAATCCCTGGCGACCCATTTGAGTCCGAGAGAGGGTGAATGGTGAGGAGATCCTCCCTGACGAGGCGTACAGCAAAAGAGTTCTTTGGCTGTCAGGAACTGAATAGTTGAAGGAAAAAGGGGGGGGGTGGGGTGGTGGCAAAGAAGTTGTAAGTCAGGCGACTTGTTTTTGGACTGCGGACACCACAACCAGAAGTGCCCCCACCATTTTTGTTGTACGGTACCCCCCCCAGCCGAGTTGAGGATCACACATCTGTGTAATAACATTTAAGCCATGGTCTTGCAGGGTTGGAATGAATGATTGATATTGGGTTTATGTAAGTGTGTGAGGGAAGGTTCATTTAATCCATGTCACGAACCTACTGTATGTATATACATATACAGTGGGGAGAACAAGTATTTGATACACTGCTGATTGTGCAGGTTTTCCCACTTACAAAGCACGTAGAGGTCTGTAAATTTTTATCATCGGTACACTTCAACTGTGAAAGACGGAATCTAAAACAAAAATCCTGAAAATCACATTGTATGATTTTGAAATAATTAATTTGCATTTTATTGCATGAAATAAGTATTTTATCACCGACCAACCAGTAAGAATTCTGGTTCTCACAGACCTGTTAGTTTTGTCTATAAGAAGCCCTCCCATTTTCCACTCATTACCTGTATTAACTGCACCTGTTTGAACTCGTTATCTGCATAAAAAGACAGCTGTCCACACTCAATCAATCAGACTCCAACCTCTCCACAATGGGCAAGACCAGAGAGCTGTCTTAGAACATCAGGGACAAAATTGTAGACTTGCACAAGGCTGGGATGGGCTACAGGACAATAGGCAAGCAGCTTGGTGAGAAGGCAACAACTGTTGGCGCAATTATTAGAAAATGGAATAACTTCAAAATAACAGTCAATCTCCCTCGGTCTGGGGCTCCATGCAAGATCTCAACTCGTGGAGCCTCAATGATCATGAGAAAGGTGAGGGATCAGCCCATAACTACACGGCAGGACCTGGTCAATGACCTGAAGAGAGCTGGGACCACTATCAAATAAAACTATAAGTAACACACTACACCGTCATGGATTAAAATGCTGCAGCGCACGCAAGGTCCCTCTGCTCAAGCCAGCGCATGTCTAGGCCCGTCTGAAGTTTGCCAATGACCATCTGGATGATCCAGAGGAGGAATGGGAGAAGGTCATGTGGTCTGATGAGACCAAAATAGAGCTTTTTGGTTTAAACTCCACTCGCCGTGTTTGGAGGAAGAAGAAGGATGAGTACAACCCCAAGAACACCATCCCAACCGTGAAGCATGGAGGTGGAAACATCATTCTTTGGGGATGCTTTTCTGCAAAGGGGACAGGACGACAGCACCGTATTGAGGGGAGGATGGATGGGGCCATGTATCGCGAGATCTTGGCCAACAACCTCCTTCGCTCAACAAGAGCATTGAAGATGGGGCGTGGCTGGGTCTTCCAGCATGACAACGACCCGAAACACACAGCCAGGGCAACTAAGGAGTGGCTCCGTAAGAAGCATCTCAAGGTCCTGGAGTGGCCTCGCCAGTCTCCAGACCTGAACCCAATAGAAAATCTTTGGAGGGAGCTCAAAGTCTGTGTTGCCCAGCGACAGCCCGGAAACCTGAAGGATCTGGAGAAGATCTGTAGGGAGGAGTGGGCCAAAATCCCTGCTGCAGTCTGTGCAAACCTGGTTAAGAACTTCAGGAAACGTCTGATCTCTGTAATTGCAAAGAAAGGTTTCTGTACCAAATATTAAATTCTGTTTTTCTGATGTATCAAATACTTATTTCATGCAATAAAATACAAATTAATTATTTAAAAATCATACATGTGATTTTCAGGATTTTTTATTTAGATTCCGTCTTTCACAGTTGAAGTGTTGCGATGATAAAAATTACAGACCTCTACGTGCTTTGTAAGTGGGAAAACCTGCAAAATCTGCAATGTATCAAATACTTGTTCTCC
>NC_140967.1:110782638-110790138 GCF_056783735.1 Eptatretus burgeri | reverse complement strand
TCTCTCCCGATTCAGAAACTCCCTCAACAACTGCCTCGATTCGCTCCGCGCTCGGTGCTTTATAGTCCGACAGGAGAAACCATATGCAGATTTTTCGATCAGGAATCGCTCGGGGGCGGAGCCACGCTCCCCATTGGACAGAGGAAAAGTGGGCGTGAATCGTTCTTGATCCGATTTCTCGGAAAGGCTGGTGTTTTTGCACCCGTTGCTCGGTGCGCGCCCTGTACTAGTCCAGGATCGGTGCCCACAAGCGGCGCGGGAATGGCGGTGATGCGATGGTTGCGAGAGCGAGATGTGACGGCAAGGGTCGTGGCTGTTGGCGTTGTTGTTGTTGTGAAGCGGCGTTGCGGTTGGTGGTTGTTGTGTGAAGGCTGTTGAGACGTGGTTGGTGGTGGTTGTGGTGGTAGTAATGGTGGCTGGTCCAAAATAAAGATAGTAAAAGAAAAACGGTTATCTAAAAGGGTCGCAGCCCGAATGAATAACATTTATTCCCTCTAAACAACGGGTTTGGGCCTAACTACACATATACTTACAGAGATATCTCACCTACGGGACCTGAATGGTGGTTTGCGAATTTCGTCAACCACAACACTACCCCCTCCCCTTTTTACAGACTCGTCCCGAGTCGTCAAATTTTTGTGTGCCATCATGTGTAGTTCTCCCCTAGTACATTTTACCTACGGATCCCTGAGTGCGACATTCATGGTATTCGTGTCCCCAAAATAAATAACCTGAGGGCTGAGTAACTACCTAAACAAACTCACTCACACGGACGACTTAAATAAAATTGCCGGCGCTAAGACAGACATGCCGGGGGCGCACTCATATTTACAGTACATCTTAACCTTAACTTACAAATTTTACACTAAACCATGGCCCAGGATCACTGAACTCTGCAAAAAGAAAGCAGTTAGCAGGGAGCCAGGCTGCTCGCATGCAGTCTCTGGCTCAAACAATGCAGGTGACAGGGAACGTGGCCGGCTGCTCACTCGCAGTCCAAGGCCTTCCCTTTTTAACTGAACGCAGTGACCCACAATGGTGCATGGGCTGCACAAACGCAGTCTCCGTGCCAGCTCAAGTGGCACACGCAATGAACACAACGAATGGATGGATGAATGGATGGACGCAAACACGGTGCACGGGCCGCCACTGCAGGCCCGTGTTGTAGCTGCCAACAGGGCAGTTCTCGCAGCTTGCAAACTGTTGCTTTCTGATCCTGGCGCACATGGCAATGAACAGGGGGGGGGGGCAAAGCAAAAATTGAACGGGGCTGGTGAACAGGGGCAGTGGGCATGGCATGGCAAAGGTGATCAGGCAAACACAGCCTGCAGAACAAGGCCGCTGCAGGCAAACACAGCCGGCAGATGAACTGGCCGGCACAGGCCTTGCAGAAAACAGCTGCAGACGATCCGGCCAGTACAGGCCTTGCAGCAAAACAACAGCTGCCGATGAAACTGGCCAGCCTTCGCCGTTCAGTGGAGTTTGGTGGAGGGAGTGCGGTGGTGCTGGCCACTCGGAAGGCGGGCTCGGACCTACTCTACGGTCTCCCTCCCAACCTATCGCCTTTGCCTGTCACTGTCTATACCCACTCCCTTAATTTGTCAAACCCCAATTTAGCCCCAACTTATTTTTTTTTATTTTTACTTCCCCACTATAAATCGTCCCCTAACCCCCTGTACTGTCCTTGTTCGGCTAACCTATCCTGTCACCTAGCCTACTCCCAACCCCTACGTTCCCTTCCTGGAGGGGAATAAGGGAGAGCTAGCGTGCTGTGTCGAGGCCCAATCCAAGCCTCAGAATGGCCTCCCCAGAGTTCAGCGATCTATAACCAAAGTGGGTCCAGCGGCCCACAACGAGAGCGAGGGGATGGATGGTGCGGAGGGGTACATCTCCTAATCTACCCTAACCATTAACTCTTAAACTACCCCGGGGCTTTCAACAAGCGCCTCTCGCTTAAACTATTGGTTCTAACAACCCAGATTCCCGTCGCCTGTGTTGGTGTCCTCACAATTTCGGGCCTCGCCCCCCAATTTTCTCTCAGTGCCCTCACACGGTCTCATGGCTGGGACACACTCATCACTCGGTCAGACATTCTCCTCACCTCCAATACCCTCTTGACATAATCTTCCTTCAGGATTACCCCGCCACCATTTCTCCTCGCATCCACACCATGGTAGAACAGTTTGAAACCACCTCCAATGCTCCTAGCCTTACTCCCCATCCACTTGGTCTGTTGTACACACAGTATGTCCACCTTTCTTCTCTCCATCATATCAGCCAACTCTCGCCCTTTGCCAGTCAGAGTTCCAACTCTCACCTCCACACTTCTACCCTTCCCCCTCTCCCACTGCCTCCGGACTCGCCTTCCCCGTCTCCTTCTCCTCCTTCGCCCAGCAGTAGCACAATTTCCACTGGTACCCTGCTGACCACCGGTACCGGTGGCGGTCGTTGGTATACACACACAAACATATTTACCAACATTAAACACATGTGTTGGTGTATTTGTCGGTCCCCTTAAAAAGGACGATTTAACAAGGGGGTTTAAAGGCCAATCTTTTCACACTACTGTGTGTTCACTGTAGTCTATTTTTTTAGGAGTAAAAAAACACTCCAAAAACATATTCCATTGAAGAGTAATTTCATCTCTTCTTTTGTAAATGTTGATAGTGACTTGCAACTGGGCCTCAATGGTGGTGTACAGAAGCGTTTAAAACAAATAACAATAAATACAAGGTGCAGGGATGTGAAATTGACCGCATGTGATGTGTAACGCATGCAGAGTAAAACGAGTGTTCATTTACACACGTGCTATGTTTGATATATTTTTATATGTAAAGAAGATACAAGCACACCTGAAACTAGGCTGAGGCTTCAGGCTTTGGCATGCTCACGAGGTTGGTACCCTCAAAATGAAAGGTCCCAGAAGATAAAGAAAATCGGGTAACATTTGTGCATATAGTGTTTTAAAAGAACACTTTTCTTTGTGCAAACATCATATCTTCCATTCTCTGTATATTTAGAATAAAATAATTCGAACCCATCATTTTTGACAGGCTTTTATACTCGTATATGTGTATATGTATGTGTATATATAATTATAATATAATATATATATATATATATATATATATATATATATATATATATATATATAATCATATTATTCCATTTAAATGAAGGTGCAAAGCACCCCTCCCTTTGTATGAAACGGTTTCTCTGTATGCAACCTCAACACAGGGACTGAAAATTCGTTTCTCTGCTTCTACTGGATGATATTGGCTGCAAATTGAGTTATCCAACCTTTAATTGGATAACGAATGACAACGTTTCGGTCAGCAACAGGCAATAATTACAATGTCCCTCCGCTGACCTTTCTTAAGAGTGAAGAAAATAATTATTAAACCTCTCTTATTGACGAAGGGGTTCGCCAAGCTGCACAAACCAATCAAAGCCATGTCCTGGAAACTCCAACTCTTGACTTTCAACCATTAGTATGTGACAGTCAAATAGCCTGGCAGAAAATGCTGTGGGGTGGAGGGGTGTGTTTGTGTATTTGGGCAGGGGGGGGTTGGAGAGAAGGATGGTAGCGAGGGGAACACGTGCTCAAGTTGGGATATCTGCCACTATCACTTTAATGGTCTAACCTGTGAATGTTAACGATGCACAGTTGTAAACTATCACAGGTCGGGTGATTCATCAATGTGTGTGATGTTCCTCGGATGGACGCTAAACTCGGTGTCCCGTGTACCGGCATTCGTTTGTGGATGTTGAAGAATCCACGATGTCCTTCGCGAAGGGTAGGTGAGCGATCGCCGGCGCACTAGCCATATTACAAATCCCTGCCCTAACCTACAGAAGGTATTGCATCAACGAAAGGAGGAGACCATCTGCACAGATGATAAACCCTTCACTTTTATGTAATAAGAACTTTCCTTTACTCCAAATTGAATACTACTTCTATCAGTACCACAAACACTACATTAATGGCGTCATTTATTCTTACCTTCTTGTGGGTCAGCTGGGGACATTTTTGGCTAAAGTATTTCATAACCCAGATGCTTGAGGTTACACTGAAGGTGAGAGAAATTTGTAAATTGGCCAGTGTGCTGGTGATAACTGACCTACTCTTTAAGCAAGACTCCTTGTGATCTTTAATGTTCACCAACTAATGCTAGCAGATGGGACATCCTGCTTAATGTCCACCTGAGAGAAAGGGACACATTGTGATGTCACACCCTGCCTGTGAATCATGATTCCGACAGTTCATAGTCAAGTTGGGAATGTAACCCAGACAAGAAATCTCAAAGGTAAGTGTGCTGTCTCTGTACCATCATGTTGGACCTTATAATGTATACAGTCTGAGTACATACTGTACATACTTTGAATGAGGATCTTGAATGATGTACGTACATATCTTGTATTTTTCATGTGGTAACCAAATGCAAAAAATGCATTAACATTTTCATTTAGCACTCTGTAATTCCCTTTCTTGACGTGTTGCACGCAGGGCAGCCGTGATAACATGAGTGCAATATTGATTTGCTTTCAAAACTCACCCAAAATCTGTCCAGAACTTGTACAACAAGAAAAGGAATTGGACAAATTGCTTGAAACCAAGGTTGAAGGTAAATATGATTTTAATATTTAGTGTATAATTTCAGTCTCAAACTGAATTGACTGTTCCAAATCTGATGTCATCGCCTTGAGAACCACGAAGGACATTTATAACGTTCTGGGAATTGGGTATAAGCAATAGTTCAAAAAATGCCAACCTTTTTCTTGTTTTTATTGTTTTCTTTTGTCCTAATTCTGTATATATTTGTATTTTTTTAAACCAAAATTCATGGCCATTTCTTGGACTCTTGTGAGTATTTCGTTCTGATTACATATTAATGGCCCATGTTTAATGTGATTTGGTGGATCTCTATTTTTCAGAGTTGTTGAAAAGAAGTGGTGAGGAAGCCATTCCTGACATCGTCTCTTTGATGCGTTCGCTCTCGATGGAGGATATTCCAAACCTACCACCTGGGGGTGGTCTGGCGAGCAAGTAAGTCACATGAACACAATCTCAAAACCATGCAATGCTCTTTAAAACCTCGTCGTTGGATCATTTTTCCTAAATGTCATTATGTTTTGTTTTTTTGTCATGGCAAATATAAATAATAATGTCTCAAAAGATGATATTTGGTGATAAGTTGCCTGGATCGTCAGCTCAGACAGTTTATAGTTGTATGTGTGACTGCACACTGCATTCGTTTTTTGTTTTTTTTGGAAACCTTGTCGAGGCTCGTATGAGAGCGAACACACAACGCACAGCTAGGGGGCATGAGACAAGATGGGCAGGAGAGGGGAGGACAAAACAGTGGGGAACAGAGACATTAGGAGATCTGTGGAAGGGAGAGGGATGGGGTGGGGAACGCAGGCTATACCAGATGGACATTACAGGGACTATCAGGAAGGAAAGCAAGGAATTTGATTGAAGGAGGTGGGCTTGGGGTGGATTAACGGGGATATAAAAGATCGAGGTTTTGGATGGGGGAAGATAAGAGGTGGTGGGGAACTGCAGTTTTGAAGCCCTGGAGGGAAGAATGGGATTGAAGAGAGTGTGGGAGTTTATGCCAAAGGCAGGAAAAAAGAGGAATGAAAGTGTGAAGGTGAGCAGTGATTCGTGATTTTGGTAGTTTTACCAGAAGGGGGTTGCTGGCAGACCTTGTGCGTCCTGCGGAAATATGGTGGGGACAAATCGCAGACAGAGTGGGGGGGGGGGGCGAGACCGGAGAGGAGATGGCAGAAGCCAGAAAGACCACCAACCTGCTTGCGGTGAGAGAGTGAGAGGCCCAAAGACAGCCTCATCGTGGGAGATACCAACGATCCTAAATGCCTTGGTTTCCACAGCGTGAAACCGAGAAAGGTGAGAGGCAGGAGCACCAGCCCAGAGGGGAGAGCAGTACTCCATCAGGCTGTGGACGAAAGCTTTGTATGTGGTCAGGAGCTCAGGTGGGCCGATGAAGGACTTTGCACGGTGGAGGATCCCCAATCGTCGATTGCCTTTGGAGGTGTTGTATAATTTTATAGTTTACATTTTAACGGACTCGATGTAAATCCTGTTACTCAAATGAAAGCCACAATTAATTCACTGTCCACAACCGAAAGTACATTACATCAGATAATTTTATTTTAACTTGGTACCAAGGAGTACAGCCCACTGAGATAGTAAGCATCCACAATGATTTGCACTAAACCAAGGTTACATTTTCTGGCATTTATATGCTTTTTGGAGAGTGGAGGGGGCTGCTAAGCTTTACGCAAAGATCTCCAACTGCAATATGTGTCTTCTAGGTGAAAAGCGAATGATGTAATCATGGCAAAAGTTGCAGTGTTATCAACCAGGTCACTTTGTTCCATAGCAAGACATTCCTTTTACCAACATTTAGGTTAAAAGACTCTTGGGTAAAGGAAAGCATTACTGACAGCCAATTCGACTTAGAGCATAAAAATTAAATTTATAAAACACCAGCAACAATTATAATTGAGAGTACCGTAATATAATTATTTTCTCCCACAACTCCCCCCTTTTTCCTTATCAGGAAAATTTGAATAATTATATTACACATGATCACCATACCCCGTTCCTGGAGGAAAAAATATATCAGTTACACAAGTTCAATCAACAATGGCAGCGAGTGCTCATATCATAAGAATGCTGGATAACGACCATTTCAATAGTGTCCCGGCCAGGTTAGTGAGTGTGTTTTTTCCCATTTAATTTGCACCCAACGGGAAATACAGTCGAAGCACTCCTTCAGCTGAAGAGAAGGTAGATCTTGGCAGGTACGAGCTTGGGCCCGACACTGGGTTGAAGGAGATGAAAAGCACTCGAGAGGTGAACAGAGATCCAGCCCCATCAGAGTTTGGGGCCTCGTAGCAGCAGTTTGTGCAATCAGGTTTGATTCACCAAGTGAGATATGCACGTTGGATGCAGCCACGATGGCTGCATGAGCCCCACCACACACCATTGAACACATGTTGCAGATGACTCGCCGTGTGGACCTTCAGGGCCTTCGTTGTGCATTGAAGCAACCACGGCAAGTTCACGATGTATTTGCAGAGCAGCAACTTGTGAGTATGGCTGAGGACATTCCTCCAGGCAGGCACCACACAACGGCGACATCAAGTCTTTGCCTTGCTGTGGTTTGACTTGTCCAACCTCTTCAGTGTTTTTCTTTTTCTTTTTCCACCACCTTGCTCATCTTATCTCCTCAGGAAGGGGGTAGTTTCATGATCACGTGTTGAATGCCCAATCACCCAAATCTGGGTTCTCCCCATCGTCCAATCTTTGGTGGAAGTTCTTCCAAAGCTTCATGAGACGAAATCGTACATTGCATAGTTCAACTGCTCTCAACACTCCGAAACAAACAAAATCAAGGTTAAGCATCGATTAAACATGCCAATCCATAAACGTCATGGGCTCATGTATTTCAACAAGACTGACAAAGGTTC
>NC_140967.1:110765138-110777638 GCF_056783735.1 Eptatretus burgeri | reverse complement strand
GATATCACAATGTTTTCTTTCCAACTCAAGAGGAGATATTTGATAAAATAGATTAAATGTATGTTTGTTGGTTTGAAGGTGTTTTTTATCATATTTATATTTGTGATTACAAACATCGCAGTACGTTGTATTCACCATATTTATATTATAAAACTTTGCTTAAACTAAAATTTTCTTTATGAAAATTTCGTTTAATTTATAGGTGAATCTGTGCTTAAAACCATTTTATCCTCCAACTTTTTTCACTTAATAAATACAATGTTTCAAGACACAAAAGACAAGTTTCAATCAACCTCTTCATTTGTAAAAGATACTGAGAAATATGTGAAGGATGTAAAATTTAACAAAGATAAATATAACAACTATTGGATAAAAACAATTATGGTGGATATGATGAGTTCTTCAATTTCCTTCAGTGGAAGGGCTTTTAGTATACCTGGTAGAACATCAATTAAAGTATCTCTTACAAAAGTTTCTCCTCTCCTTCTGGTAATATATTCAAAACTAGAAAAAGCAATGAAACAAGAAAAAGTATCAAAAAACAAAAACCTTATGGATGAAGCTTAAGAAAGAAAAGATAAGACCATCATATGCAAGGAGAAATTTGTATTTTTTTCAACAACCCAAAATATGTAAATCCTGATGAAATAAAGGATGTTAATATTTCAGGTGAAATGACATTTCGTTCAATAGTTGTTAAGGATCATTTTAAAATTACCTGTAATATAAAAAATGTTGTCGTTGAATCTGGTAATGAAAAAAAGTATATAGATATCGATGGTAATATTATTAAATATGAGTCAATATGCAACTGAAAGTATAGATGTATTTCAGTTTAAGTAAAGTTTTACTTTATAAATATGCTAGACTTCCCTGATTCTCCATATGACAAATTTGAGAATTGTCCTGTGCGTGAAAGACGGGGATTAAACACAGAGTCAAAAGCCTATAAACAATGTATATTCTGTGATTATCTTCTAATTAATGATAATAAAAAATTTAAAAAGGAAAATAATTCTTTTAGATTTACACCAAAAATGAATTACTTTACAAGATTGATTTGAGAAATGAAAGTAAAGTATGAGGTTGATAACACACCTTTCCTTACAAGGGAAGAAACTGAACGTATGAGAAATGTTCAAAGGATTGTTGTTATATATTATTCATAGATTCATGGATATTTCAGGGAAATATCAACACAAGATATTGCATAAATAAAATAATGGATTATCTTGAAATTAAACCTGAACTTAGGTTTCGGACACAAGATTTCGATGCAAACACCAAGTTTAGACATTCAGTCTTTTCATGAACGGTGTCAGCAGTGCGGCCATTTGAGGTAAGGGAAGAGGTGTAGGGGGAACATACACCAGAAACAAACTTGGTTAGATGCCACCAGGATTTGAAGGAGGGAGAGAGGTTTGAGAGTTCAGACTTGAGATGAGAAAGATGTTTTTTTTTCTGGCTCTCCTCAGGGTAGATACACACTTGTTCCGAGCTTGATGGAAGGAACTGAGATTCCCTTCAGTTAGGTTTGCTTTCCATCAGGCAAAGGCAAGTTGTTTCAGGACAACTGTCTCACCACAAGCTTCAGTGAACAATGGGCGGGAGGAAGGGTAGGACAACTGAAAACGAGAGGGGATTTTTCTGTGCATGAGAGAGGGCAAGTTTCTTTGAAAGAATTCCCAGGATGAGTTGATGTCAAAGGAAGTAGAGATGGGAGACCAGTCGAGAAGTTTGATGGTTGCTGGGAGACCCTGCCTGTCAGCCTGAGTGAAATGCCAGACTCGACTGTGCTGAGGTGGTTCTCTGATAACAGCCAGAGAGATGTCCACTTTGACAAGCACGTGGTCAGAAGAACCGATTGGAGCAGAGGAAGAACAGCAGATATTTTTGGGGAAATTTGTCAAAATCAGATCCAGAAGAGATAGTGTACCATTGGTTGAGATCCACGTCGGGAAGTTGACCGATTGCTCATTCCCAATGAGTCGCAGAAGTATTTTGCTGAAGTGCCATGACAGGTGAGAGAGGTATCCACACCCAGCCAACTGGTATGATGACAATTGAAGTCGCCACATATGAGGAAGAGAGAGTTCAGATGAGAGGATAGAAGTTGGTCCATGTTTTCAGATAGTGAGGTGTAGATAGTGTCATCACTGTTTGGTGGACGGTACAGTACACATATAAATATGAGGTTGGAGTGGAGGGGAAGCCGTTGCCAGAGGTATTCCTGGGGGTGTGGGGGAGTGAGGGCAGTACATGGAGAGTCAGGAATAGAGTCTTTGATGAAGAGAGCAACTCCTCCACCAGGACGAGGCTCAGGTCTGTCATACCGGAGGAGGGAGTAACCAGGGAGAGATACATGGGAGTCAGAGACGTCTTGAGGGAGGAAAGTGTCTGTTCGGCAGATTATGTCTGGTTTCTCAGTCGCAACTTGTATGGAAAGGTCTGTCAGGTTGAGCGAAGGCCCTGGATATTTGAGGTCCATACTGTTAATGAAGAGGGAGAGGAGGAGGCTTTGGGTGCAGGGGAGGGGAAGGGGAGGGAGGTAAAGAGAGTTGTTGAAAGAGTGTGGGGGATTGTAGAAGAGCTCGGGGAGGGGGCTGGATGAGGGGGAGAAAAGGCGTTGTGGTGCTGGGTTGAGGTGCTGTGGGGAGTAATAAGAGAGGGGCAGAAGGCAATTGAGGATTTGAGGAGGTAGAGTGATGAGACGGAGGAGAGAGGTTGGGGGAAGGCAGCAGCTTTTTGGATGTGATTGTGGGGGGGGGGGCGTTGAGAGGGGTGAGTGAGGGGGATGAATGGTGGGAGAAGGGTCGGTGGGGAGAGTTGAGGGAGAAAGGTGAGGGGAGTTTTTGAGAAACGTGAGAGGGAAGCTTGGAGGAGGAAGAGTGTGGTGGTTGTTTTGAGAGGGAGAGGTGAGAGAGGTGAATTGGCACTGAAGTTGGAAAAAAATGATGATTGAAGGAAAGCGAACATTCATAGCAAACTGGGGTTTTAAAAATTTTTAGTTCAAAAATGCGACAAGGCATTTCTTGATGGATGCAATAAAGGCGAATTAAGAGAACTGAGAGAAGAAATGCTGTAAAAGTTGGATTTTTTAGGTAAGGTATGAAGGAAAGGTCGAATTGAGAGCAGTCTGTTGAAATAGAAAAAGAGTAGTGCATTCTGATGCAGTTATGAGAACCAGACGTGTGAAAGAGGAAGATGAAGCATTATGAGAGATCGTTTTAAAAAAATTATTATTGTTGTTTTTATTTTTTGATGGAGATTGCACGAGATTAGGTGAAGGAAAGGTTGAAGAAAAGATCCTGAGGTGTATGGTGAATTTGGATCGGTAAACGCAGAGGGTGGAAACAGATCACGTGGTTACAGGAGAACCACGTGGTTCTGGGAGGTGTATTGTTAAAAGTGAATTTATTTATTTATTTAAAATAAGGATTGTATAAGATTCGGAAAAGGAAAGGTTGAAGTTAAATCGTGGAGGTGTATGGTGAATTTGGATCGGTAAACAGAGTGAAGCTGATGGATCAATGAAAAGTAACAGGAAGAGGGTGGAGACACACGTGGTTACAGGAGGTGTGTAATTCAGAAGGATACAAGGACAATTATTATCTTTTTTGATGGATTTTTGAAGATTAGATAAGATTGGAGAAAGGAAGTTTGTAGTAAGAAATCATGAAGGTGATGGTGAGAGTGGGTCAGCTCAAAGAGAAGAAAGATGGTGTGCCGCAGGAGGAAGAAGAAGAATAGGAAGAATCGGTACTCGTGGGTATGGAGCGAGAAAGGGTTGTCTTTTTTATGTTAGTTTTTAAAAAAAAATTTAAGCTGAGAAACAGAGTGCGTTGTTGGGAGAGATAGATGGGGGGCATTGGGAAAAGTGGGGGAAATAGGAATTGATGGTAATAGGGAGGGAATACAAATAAAATGATCGAACACCTAGACGGTAAGGATGAGTAGGCCTCAAGGAGCCCGATGAGACAAGGTCGACAAAAACTCACAAAATAGCGTGATTTTTGAAACAAAACCGAACGAGGAACAGTGACTGCAAACAAGTCGGTGAGAAAAGAAACAGTTAAAACGTGACAAATAACGACCGGAAACTTCGCTTTGAGAAAGTCGGCTGAGACTCCTGAGAGAAGCTGCCGCCCTTCAAACTCAGAACCGGAAGTCAAAAAAATATAATGTTTCCTCTTTAAAAAAAAAAAATACTCAACATCTTTCAATCAACCAGAAACCTTCTGCACTTTCTGCTAACACATGGGCCCCTGGAATCCTCTGCCCCTTTTCCCACCTCAGACCCCATGGCTTTTGCCGGGTTATCTTAAACTAGCAAAGAACCCATCCTTGTGAACGGGTTAATTTACTGGCAGTTTCCCCACCATCCAGGTTGGTTGAGTTTGCGCATTATCCACTAAATGAAAGGTCATTGATTGCAAATGAAAGGTCGAAATGTTCTGAAGGTCTCAAAGTCTAAAGGGTCTGAAAGTTCTAAAGGTTTAATGGTCTAAAATGTCTAAAGGTAAAACTGAAATAGCTACACGTAGTCACAGTGCAATAATATGTAACTAAGAGACATGCTCACAATAACCGCGTCTCAACTTCTACTTTTCTCATAACCTCTACTCAACCACAAACCATTCCTGAAAGTCCCTGTCGTGTAAGGACCTGAAAGTCCCTGCAGTGTCCATCTTGTTTACCCCTTGTACCCTGCCCCATCCCTCTCCCTTCCACAGATCTCCTCATGTCTCTGTTCAACACTGGTTTTTCCATCCCTCTCCCACCCCTCTTGTCTCCTTGCTCCCCTTGTTGTACTATCTGTGTGTTAGCTCTCATACAAGTCTCAATGTTGTATTAAAAATATATATATATATATATATATATATATATATATATATATATATATATATATATATATATATATATATATATATATATATATATATATATATATATATATATATATACATATATATATATATATATATATATATATATATATATATATATATATATATATATATATATATAAAAATCCCGAATAATCATAACCGTAATCGCCTCTATTTCTCATGACACAATCAAATCGATTTGGGTCGATGGAAGCTTCACCGTGTTTTGGGGTTTTATATGTTCTGTAGATATGGAAGATGACTTCTCATAGCGACTCCCACCAGGTGGCACTGTACGATACATATTACATTTACATCGAGAGAATTGGGGTTCTTCCCTCACTCTGAACTCCGGGGATAATTAATTTTTTTTATCACCTAAAATCTTCCCTTGCACACCACAAGTACAACCACCACCAGTTTTCAACTTATTTTCAACTTCCGTCCAGCGGTTCAGGAGTGCATCGAAGTAAAACAAACAAACCCACAAACAAACAAAAAAAAAACAACAAAAAACAAACAAACAAAAAGACACCTATCAAAAATTAATAAATATATATAATTATTTTATTAATGTTGGCAAACGACATTTTATTATTCAGCGTCAAGCCCCAAAAAACCTAGCAAATCCTGCAAAAACAGAGATATTACTCAAACATAATCGTATCAGCTTCTTGTGTTTTTTTTGAACTTGATATTGCCTTGAGCTCCTGAATCTGGTAATGTCTCTCGTGTTCATTCCTCTCTCTCTCTCTCTCTCTCTCTCTCTCTCTCTCTCTCTCTCTCTCTCTCTCTCTCTCTCTCTCTCTATCTCTCTATCTCTCTATCTCTCTATCTCTCTATCTCTCTATCTCTCTATCTCTCTATCTCTCTATCTCTCTATCTCTCTATCTCTCTATCTCTCTATCTCTCTCTCTCTCTCTCTCTCTCTCTCTCTCTCTCTCTCTCTCTCTCTCTCTCTCTCTCTCTCTCTCGCCCCCCTGCTGGCCGTTGGTGAGTCATGCATGGGTGTGGCGTCATGGCGGCTCTGTGTGTGCAGCTGTGAGTACTGTGCTGTGTTGGTGTTGTTCCTGTCCCCATTTCGTTTCCCTCTGTGTCCCCGTACGTGTTTGTGGAGTTTTTTCCCTGTTTCCCTTCCTGCTGAGACGAGAGAGAGAGGGAGAGCGCGCACAGTAGGTGCTTTGTGGGTTTTCCTTGAAACCTTCGGGTTTCTGGGCCTACTTTTTCATCTGCCTTGTTTTCATAGGCCTGCCGTTTATCGGTGGTTTAGCTTCTTCCTTACACTCTTCTTTTCCCTTATACTTCATTTGACCCCACTTGCTGGTTGCTTGTGACGGTTTTCCTTTGTTAAACTTAAACTTCTCTTCTTTTGCTTTAAGCTATGGCAAACGGACATTTGCACAATAGTGTGCACGAGTCACTCACTCGGAAAAATGGAGTGACAATTACTCCACCTGATGGAGTTAGTGTTGAGAACGTGGTGATGGCTCTGGGAGAGCTCGTAGGAATCGAGAATGTTCTCGCTGCTTCGAAAATGAGCCAACGTGTCGTGGTTTTCTTGTCGGAGGAGCGACACGTGGCTCAGGCGGTCGAAACCGGTCTATCCGTTCCGCCGGACGTCTTCGTTAACGTTAGTTATCTCGATACGATGGCGGTAAAATTAACACTGTCTAACATCCCGCCCTTCTTCTCGAGTGAGGAGATTGTAGCTGCATTAAGCGTTTTTGGCACAGTTGTAACGAATCTCCATGATTCCACTTCGTCTGCTCTCTGACGCTTCGGTTCGCCACATCATGTCGTTCCGACGTCATTGCTATATCATTCTAAAAAACAACACTCAATCGCTCAATGCAGTTATGACTTTAAAAAATAAAAACCGCAATTACCAGATGTATATTGCAACGGAGACCACAACTTGTTTTATCTGTGGTGAATTGGGACATTTAAAAAACGACTTCCCCAAGAATATATTAAGTGGCATATCTAGTGTGGTCGAACCCATTGAGACGAATAGTGGTATATCTAGAGTTGGGCACGTTGGTGATGCTTCAAACTCGAACAATCTGCCTGGGCCGTCGAAAGTGGAGGTAAATCCCCCCCCCTGGCGGATGACGAAAGCTTCACCATTGTTCCTTCAAAAAGGAAACATAAATTGAAGCATCTAAATGATAACAATAGTCAAGATGTGACGGTGAGCTGTGCAAAAAAGATGGCGCCGGCTGCCGAGAATAATGACTCGTGTTTGGAAGCAACAATGTATGCTCTTTTTAAAACGAAACATCGATTTGATGTAATTGCTCCAGAGGATGATGACTTTTTGTCGGTGGGGTTGGTGAACATGAGGAGGAGATTGGTTTTGTGCAGCAAGGAGCACACGTGACCACTCCCATAGTCACAAGCACCTTGGATATTAACACCGAATCCACTGTAATCCCCCTCCCTGTGAAGACCAACAGTGAAGTGTGTACCATTTCTAAGTCACCAATAACTCCAAACCTGGTTGAATCAGAGTGTAAAGCTTCAACTAGTGAAACACCAGGTTTATCTCAAGCGGAATATAACGTTCCTTCCATTCGTATACTTCCTCCTTCCCGTCCTCTTCACCCTCCCACTCCTCCTCCTCTTCCCCCTCCCAATTCTAATCCTCTTCCTCTTCCCACCCCTCCTCCTCCTCCCACTCCACCTCCCCCCAATCCACCTCCCCCACTCCACCCCCCACTCCACCTCCCCCAATCCACCTCCCCCCACTCCACCCCCCACTCCACCCCCCCACTCCACCTCCCCCACTCCACCTCCCCCACTCCTCCCCCCACTCCTCCTCCCTCCACTCTCCCTTCCCCGACTCCTCCGACTCCTCCCCCTTTGGAAGCGGAATGTGAGGCTTCCCTTATTAAACCATCAGCTTCATCTTTGGAGCATAACGTTAATGTAATGGACACCGGTCGGTACTCGGATTATGATTCGGACGGGGCCTCATCACTTGCTTCTTGTGGCAGTGCTGAAGCATGGAATGATCCAGTTTCCCAAGATTCGGAGAGTGTTACCAGTGTTCCACCTGCCGATATCATAAAGTTTCTTCATGACACCTTTCGCAAGAAACATGTTAAAATTAAAAACTTTTTCCCTGACTTGTCCGGCTTTATAATCTCTGCGAAGCTTTTGCTCCTCAAAGCCGGACAGCTTGGTGTGACGGAATCACAAGTATATCGACTCCGGAAATGCATCCTCAAAGCAAAGAATGAGCTGCAGACACAGAGAGACTAAGTTTTTGACACACCCAAACTCTTTGTTAGCCTATGGTCTTCTCTATAGTGAGTTTAAATATTAATGGGGGACACTCCTCCATCCGTTAAGCAGAAATTAAACAGTTTGTTGAGACCAATCACATTGATATTTTGCTTTTGCAAGAAACAAGATGTAGCTCCTCTTGTGCATGTGAATGCCAAAGGACAATGAGGGGAAAATGGTTTTTTTAGTAGTCTGGAACACCCAAGGGCTGGGGTGGCTGTTTATATACAACCTTCCTTTTGCAGTCCCAGTGTTGTTTTAAATGAGATTATCAAAGGGTATTTGATTTCACACACAATGGCTTTAAACACACCGTACTGAATGTCTACGCACCTAGCGATAGCACGGAGAGACTCGCATTTTACACACACTTAGAAACTTGTCTTGTACACATTGATTTTGATGTACTTGTCTGCTTGGGTGGAGATTTTAACTGTACGATAGACCCCACCATTGATCGTAATGCAGAGGAGCCGCACCCAGCAAGCGCAGCGCCTTTGTTGAGAGCCTTGTCAAAGTTATCCCTGGTTGATGTGTGGAGAATCCGCAATCTTTCTCTCCGCCAAACACGTGGAGTCGGTGTTCAAAAGGCCACGTATCACTTGCAAGATTGGACCGTTTCTACATCAACAGTACCTTTTTAAATGTTGTGAGCAATATGAACATTATTCCGAGCAGCTTCTCAGACCATCACATGGTCGCACTTCGTTTTCACCAACCAGTTCGGAATCGTGGTGCTGCCTACTGGACCTTCAATGCAAGCCTCTTGGATGACCAACTGTTTGTCGATGCCTTTGGTGTATTCTGGAGAGCCTTGCTCCAACGTAAAACTTCCTTCCCCTGCCTTGGAAAATGGTGGGACAACGTCAAAGTGCAAATAAGATCCTTGTGCCAACAATATGGAGCCTACCACACCAAATATGACTCTGCCCTTCAATCCTTGCTTGCCAAAGAAATATTACATTTGCAGACCAACCTCTTGGCTTCAAATGATGAAAGAACCAACCTCTTGCTGGCGAATAAAAAAGCTCTTCTTGCTGGACTTTGTGCAAAGCAAGCCAGAGGAGCGCTGATTCGTCTCCAACTGGAGAATTTGTGTAACCTGGACACCTCCTCTAAGTTCTTTTTTGGACTGGAAGCTCAAACAAAGAGAAGTCAGCAGATAACTTCAGTAAGTACAAAGGAAGGAAGGATAACACACAATCAAAAAGATGTCAGAGCCTCACTCAGACACTACTTTACTGAACTTTATCATGCTCCGAAAATCGACAACAAAATGGTAACAGTGCTGACTTCTTCCTTACCTACCTTCTCAAAATCTGCAGTTCTACAAATGGACAAGGAAGTAACTTTGGAGGAACTCCAAGCTGCTCTTCAAACTCTACCCTCGGGTAAGGCCTCTGGCCTGGATGGAAATCCTGCGGAATTTTATAAAATCTTTTGGGACCTCCTAGGACCAGAACTACTTGAGGTTATAATTGACTGTCGATGATCAGGCTCACTGCCATTAAGCTGCCGGAGGGCTGTCCTCGCCATTATCCCCAAAAAAGGAGACCTTCAGCAACCACACAACTGGCGTCCCATCTCATTACTCTGTGCAGACTACAAAATATTTTCCAAGGCCCTTGCCAACCGCCTTAAAGCCATAATCGAGGAGATCGTACACCCAGATCAGTCTTACTGTGTCCTGAAGAGGACAATTCATGACAGTATCTTCATTGTGCGTGATATAATTGACATCTGTTCTCTTGAGCAAAGGAATGTCGGGTTGGTGTTCTTCGATCAAGAAAAGGCCTTTGATACCATTGATCATTTTTATCTTTTCTCTGTTTTACGGGGGTTTGGTTTTGGGGGAAATTTTATCTCTCATGTGCAGTTACTGTATAACAACACTTTTAGTCTCTTCAAAGTTAACAACATTTTATGTCCCCCTTTCCCAGTTAATAGAGGCATTCGTCAAGGGTGCCCTCTTTCTGGCCTCCTGTACTCTCTTGCGATCGAGCCTTTGCTCGTTCGGTTGCGTGCACGTCTTCTCGGTTTCCTTCCTCAACCAATGGCGAACCCGTTTAAAGTGATTGCTTATGCAGATGATCTTTGTGCAATCGTTCGCTCGAATGAGGACGTCTCAGCCTTGGTCCGTTGCATTCATGAATTTGGTCTGGCAAGTTCCACAAAAGTGAACTGGGGAAAAAGCAGAGCTCTCCATCTTGGTCCACAGAATGGCTACATTCCTCCGACTCTTCCTGAGAAACTTAAATGGGAAAGGGATGGAATTCTTTACCTCGGCATCTTTCTTGGAACTGAGAACTTCATTTTTAAAAACTGGGAATCTCTAATAATTAAAACTGAGAGACGTTTACGAAAGTGGAAGGGCTTACTTTGTCAACTCTCCTATCGGGGCCGAACCCTTGTTATAAACAACCTTGCAGCATCAATGCTTTGGCACGTTTTTATAGCACTGCAGCCCCCAGATTTGTTTCTTAAAAAATTACAATCAATTCTTATTGACTTCTTTTGGGGACGAAAGCATTGGCTCCAACCTGGTGTGTTAAACCAGCCTGTTGCTGAAGGAGGACAGGGGCTGATTGCTATTACCAGCAAGGTGATGGCTTTTCGCCTCCTTTCACTTCGCAGACTGCTGTACCCGGACGTTTCGTGGAAGGCCTTGGCTCGCTGCCTGCTTCGGCAGGCGGGGAAACTCGGCTACGATCAGCAACTGTTCCTTATTGACACCAAGAAAGCTGATATAGCATCAGTCCCCCTGTTTTATAGAAGCATGCTGAAGGCATGGCAGGCAGTCAATGTTCGCCGAAATAACAATGACTACTCCCTGGAAATGTTCTTTAATGAGCCTATCTTTTTAAACCCCATTTTTGAAGGGGTCTGCAGCAATTGTATTCTTGTGCAGAAGTTTATTGATGCTGGATGTACGAAGGTAAAAGATCTCAGAACTCCTTCTCCTTACAAGTGGAAGCCAGCTTCTGACGTCGCTGTAGCCACTGGAGTGAGGTCCATTCGAAATATTGGGAGAATCTTTTCTGTGATTCTGCACTTTTTCAAGCAAACCAAACTGAAATGGATTCCACAGGTGGAAGCTAACCTTTCTTTATCCCAACATCCCTTTCCAGAGCTTTTGCTTCATTTTCAAGGTTTCATCTCCTTTAAATTGATGGAAAAATCTTCTGTTTATGCTTTGTGTGTTAAAAACCCTTGTTCCCGATAGACCTGCGGAACCACAAGCACATTGGGGGAGAATGCTTCAGACCACTCATTCTACTTCGATCAACTGGCATGTTATGTACAAGGCACCCACTGCCAAGCGCTCCGGAGATTTGCAGTGGCGACTGGCACATTACATTTTACCATCCAATGTGTTATCTCATCGTATATGTCCCGATAACACAGAATTGTGTCCCTTCTGCGGTGCCACAGAAACTATTTTTCACATTTTTATTGATTGCTCAAGGTTGGCACCCCTTTTTACAGTCTTATCATGTGCTATCCGGGGACTCGGTCTAACTTTTACTTGTTGTAGTTTTGTTTACGGTTTTAGCATCTTCCACCAGCGTAAATATGAGTGCCTGTTAAGGCCCGGTCACACCTTGACGTTTTAGCCAACGTATGCCGATTTTTGAATTTTTTTTCTAAAACGCTGGCACACGTTGAATACGTTATGGGTAAGTTTTGATAACATTGAGAGCACGCTGAAAAACACTGCCATACGTCGTTGTACGTTGGCTTTAAACGTTGTACTTTTTGGTTGTCCTCAAATTTTTGCATGCTTGAAATTTCACGACGTATTCCGGCGTATGACTCACACGTTCCGCTACGCTGGCCACAAGTTGTATGCACGGTCTGCGATCGTTGACAGACGTCAACACATGCTACTTGTAAGTTAATCATAAGTTGAGACACGCCGAGGTAATGTTTAGCGTACCCGAAACTTATTTCTAACCTATGATTAACGTGTTGTTGGCACGTTACGCGATCGTTGCCACACATCGACAGACGTTACTTTTAAGTTACTCATAGGCTGAAAGACGTCGGTATAATGGATCGTCCTTGCGTCAGCATCCACGGCCACGGCCACGGCCAGGACACTTATTTGCAGCATTCTTCAAACTTTTCTTCAGCATGACGAGGATGTTCACACTTCGATGCCTAGCTTGGCTATGATTCCAATTATCCATCGGCAGCGTCTATTTAAAATAGTCGAGTTTGAGCGTTTTAACACGTTCAGAAGAAACGCTTCAAATTTCCAAACCCCAGCGTCAAAAAACAAAGGCGAGTGACAGCAATTTAAATCGTTCATTGTAAACAATG
>NC_140967.1:110755138-110760138 GCF_056783735.1 Eptatretus burgeri | reverse complement strand
CAAGACGTAAATATCATGGTGCTTCCAATGTGAAATACACCAATATATCGATAACTTTTAACGATCTTTGTTTTTGTTGTAGGTTCTGATGTGAGTAATGATATGGCTGAAGCAGGAGACAGCAAGGATGCCGAGGAATGCTTCTTCAAGACTGTTTACAACTGTGGGGTTGGGAAGTTGATGCAGTCTTCACAAATCGGCACAATATTGGAAGCTAGTAATCTTCGGCAAGATGATATCAGACTACGAAAAGAACTATCTGATGGATCATCTACTGTTAGATGTCACAAAAATTGTGTATCCAAATATGTATCTCCTTCCACTCTCAATAAATTGGCCAAGCATATGCCAGAGGAAGAGACAGATGATGACTCCAACACTGGTTCCAAGCGATTGCGTTCGAGTACCGGTGGTGATGTCTTTGACTTTCAGAAGCACTGTTTGTTCTGCCATAACATAACTCCTTGCATATTACCGAATGAGTATGATCCCAAGGTGCCACAACAGTACAGAGTCCCTGCGTCGAGAGTAACCACAGACAAGATGGCTGATGGGGAGACGTACAAGAAGTACCTACTAGACCTTTGTGATAAACGTGGAGATGAACTGGGTAGAATAGTCCGTGACTGTATCATCGGAGCACTATCAGATTTGCACGCTGCAGATGCAATGTATCACCGCCGTTGCAATATGAGTTTCCATCGTGATGCTCAGAGAACTACCACGATCAATAGCAAAGGTACTGCTGATGACCAAGCTTTCGTTGAAACTGTCAAAGTAGTCGGTTATGATCGCTCAAAAGTTTGGAATTCGCTCGATGTTGAAGCAGTATACGCAGACAAGGGTGGATCTGTCATGTCCAGACGTGTCCTTGTTGAGAACGTCATCCAACATTTCGCTGAAGATATGTTGGCATTACATTCCCTGGAGTGGCAACGTTACTAGTGTTCAGGAAGCATGTTGCCACAAATCTCAGGCTGTGGATGATGATCAGAATGGCGACATGGATGAATGTATCTGGAAAGTTGGCAAGCAGATCATGAAGGAGACCAAGGCAGCTAAGGATGACTTCAAATCCTACACTAAGCACATTGATCGAGAATCAGCCTCAGAGTGTATTAGTGAGACGTTGGTGAAACTACTATCAGCTATCAAGCCTACTTTCCACAATTCACTACAATCCATCAAGGTGGGTAATATCGTGAGCTCAGTGGTAACGTCTCAACCGACACCATTACAGATAGCCATAGGTGTACTTCTTGGTGACCATAAGATGATCATCACAGAACTGTACAAGTATAATGTTTCTTGTTCCGACGATGAGGTTCGATGATTCAGAAGGTCAGCGGGTGTTCAATCATCAAAAGCACAGCAGTTAGCTGGACTCAGAGATGCCAGACTGGGTGGACTTGTGCAAATCATCATTGATAACTTTGATGCTATGATCAGTTCCCAAAACTGCCGCCTCGAATGTCATTACATGGCAATGCTGGCAGCTCAGTGGAAGACCGAACTTGACCACCTTGAAGGTTTGGATACATCGATCCCTCACCTAACGAAAGAAGAAATGAAGCACCCTATCCCATGGGAGACACGAGTCGTTTAGTATACGGGACCGAAGAAACCTCCTATGCCATTTACTGCTACAAACCGATTTGCCATGTCAGCCGACTTTGTACAAGCCACAACAATCTCAATTGGCAGAGCCAAAGATTTAGACCTTAACTTCATCAAAGACGTGCTCTTTGAAGCAAACACTCCTGAGTACAACGGGTACAATACACGTCACTGCCGTGAGTCAGGAATGACCCCAGCACCCAAGACAGCTGTGGTATATCTTCCACTCATAAACATGAAGCCAGGGGACCCAACTACTGTCCTAAACTTCCATCACCCGAGGATTTGAAGTCACCCGAGCATCCAACCAGGATATTCTCGTTATCACCTGCGATCAGGCCATATATAAGATCGCCGTTGACATCACATTTCATCAACCAGATCTGCTCACCAACATAGTGGTGATTCTTGGTGGGATGCATTTCCTCATGGATTTTGTGGGTTGTGTTGGCACTCTCATGGCAGACAGCGGCCTGAAAGAGATTCTGATGACGTCCTTCGGCTCCGTCGATAAGATGTTGCAAGGAAAGAAATATCCACAGAATGTTCGGGCACTGAGATTGCTCACAGAGGAGCTGCTTCGACCAGTGTTTGTGAGGGAGAATCTACACCTGACCAGCATGGATGATTTGGAAAAACTACTTGATGAGATCGCCACTCAAAGTCGTACCACAAAGCTGTGGGTGTACAACGTCATCAAACCCACATTTCTAATGATGATGTTTTGTCGGGCGATGCATGAAGGCAACTGGCCACTCCACATCAAAACAGCAGAATCAATGCTGCCATACATGTTCGCAGCCCACAAGTACAACTATGCAAGGTATGGCCTCTACTACGTACGCTCCATGACTTGGTTGGGACCAGATATTCTGGACAAGTTCTGCAGAGGAGAGCAGTCACTACACCACACTGCTGGTGTCTACAACGGACAGTGGAGCGACATGTTTATTGAAAAGAACTGGATGAGGAAGGGGCATGGGCCGGGTGGCATCATTGGCAACACAGAAAATCCTCAAACGATAGCGACATGGGTGTACAGTATGGATGCGACCATGACCCTGACTGGTGACCTTAAGAAGATGTCTGGAGCTGACGAGAAGGTACAGCTTAACCACAAGGAGGAATCTACCAGTCGCATTCGTCGAGATAGCAATGATCGTATATCACTGAAGGCTACTCTAGAGTCATGCATTGACCCATTGGATCCAGCTACCCACGATGCAGGATGTCTGCTCAACATCTCAAATGGTCAACTAGCTCAACGGAATGTTAATGTTGACAAGGCAGTGGAGATTGGAGCTGATCAGCTGATCCAGTTTGAAGCATTACGGCCAGAGGGCTTTTACAGCTCACTTGCAAAACAGGTGACAACCTTCGCCGCAAAGAGGAAACGTCTAACAATCGATGATAATCCCGTCATGGATCAAGAGGCTATATACGCTCGGGTGATTGGCCTTCTCGTGAGCGAGCGCGATCTCGATCTGGAACAAGTCCTCTCCACAGAGCTAACTGCATATCCGCCCTCGATGTTTCAAGCTGATGGCCAGATGCGAGTGGCAACGGGAAAATCCACACTGAAAAAGAACCTCCAAGTCGAAGTTTCACAACGCCTTATCACAAGGCCAACATCTATGGTGATTGATGTTTCCGCTCTTTTGTGGACATTAGAATGGCCATCCCAAGGAACCTTTGACACGTTCATTTCGGTGTTCAAGGTCTGGGTCAACGCGCGGCTGCTTGAAGCTGATGTCCACCTGTGTTTTGATCGTTATTATGACTACTCTACAAAAAGCAGCACCAGATCAGCTCGAGCCAGCGCTACCCGGGTCCATCAGCTCGAACGGAAAACTCCACTGCCGGCTTGGGACGCAGTACTTAAGAACTCAGCCAATAAAAAACAACTCAACACACTGATTTGCAAATCAATCCTGAGTGATGACAACTTCCTGCAGCATGCGACACAGGACCACCAGTTGGTGGTTACTGGGGAAAACGACACACCTACGCAGGTATCGAAGGGTCATAAGTCGCCTCGTCTAGACCTAGCATCAACACATGAAGAAGCTGACATCCTCCTGACACAACAGGCCATCCATTTGGCAAAATAACATCCAGAATCACGGGTGCGGGTGGTGTGTGATGACACGGATGTGTTCGCGTTACTTGTGTACTACTACTTGAGCGAGAAGCTCCAGTCTTCAATAACTATGCAGTCTCCAATCATTGGTCGGTCTTGCATTGACGTGAAGGAAACCGCTCTTAAACATTCAGCAATCGTGCCCAAGCTCTTAGCGCTTCATGCTTTGACTGGTTGTGATTCAGTTGCTGCGACTTATGGAATTGGGAAAACAAAAGCAATCGCGGCCGCTCGAAAAGGCTACTCTCTGGATCAACTTGGTAAACCCTTGGCAAATATCGTTGAAGTCACCGAACAAGCAACAGCTTTCATGGGTGCGTGCTATGGCATTACAACTCCCACCTCTTCGATGACCAAGATCCGCCAGAAACTATGGGCACAGAAGACTGGAAAATCAACAGCAGCACCTAAGCTGTGTAGTTTGCCCCCACCTACAGAAGCGTTTGAGCAGAACGTTCGAAGAGCACACCATCAAGTCGCTCACTGGTACAGTGCCCTGAGTGGGGATCCACCAACTCTCGCTGCAGTGGAACACGGATGGGAAGCTGATGACACTAACAAGTGTCTCTTCCCTCGGAATATGGAGGACGGGGTACCCTATGCCCCGGAGTACATTCTGAAGCTGGTCAGATGTGGCTGCACATCTGAGCAAGCATGTAGAGGTGGGAGATGTGGATGTATGGGGCGCCAACTTCCGTGCACAATGTTCTGCCCCTGTGGTGGTGGTACTGCCTGTTCCAATCCATTCAACATCAATGAGAGCGCAACAGATCATGCCGACATCCCTGATGACAGCGATGAGACAAATGACCGAGCAATGGATGTCGAGGATGAGGACGATGAATAGTTCCGAGATACAAGATATTTTGTCCAGTGGGGGTGTTAATTTTGCTTAATTTTTTTTTAGTATAATTTGTATTGACATCGCATTGAAACATTGAGCAATGTGAAGCTGCCAAATTATTGTATTATTATTATCATTATTATCAATATTATTAATGGGAGTATCATATACTTTAAATGTATGTCGACTTTTAAGTCACGTGAATGTCATGTCTGAGAGAATTATACAATAAATATTGTCCGATTCTAATTACATTTTGTTCTTATATTTTGCCTAAAATCGATATTGCTATCAAAATAAATATTGCTTATAAATTTGCGAATGACTTCAGAATCATAATATACATGTCTATGCTTCACAAAGCACACATATGTACAGAAACTTAACTCAACTGCATTT
>NC_140967.1:110730138-110742638 GCF_056783735.1 Eptatretus burgeri | reverse complement strand
GCCATATCTCAGTGCACTACAAGAGGCTGCCAGGCTTGCAACAGGTCTTGGTAAAACAAAGGCAATGGAGAGATGTCCACATGTTGCAAGTCCATGAGCAAAAGTTCCTTATTGAAATCAAGCATGCCAGCCATTTTCAGCAAATGGTTGGCAGTGGGGCACCATGTCAGTGATGTGGGGAAAAAAGGAAGCGATGGACAGTGGTGACTCGAAAGGCCATCAGTCAGCTGAGAATGTCAATGAGACCATGGCCACCATCTGCCAATGGAAGGTAAAGGACTTCAGGCTTGACTCAATGTTTGCCACCCCAGAAAAAAATCAAGCAGATGTTTCTGGATTGTCAGCAGCAATGCTTCAGGAGGGTGCAGGGCAATCATTTCATGCCACAAGGAAGCCAACAGGTTATTGATCACGAGGGCATGACCTCTGTATGACAAGGTAAGTAATATTCCTCTCCACTTCTCTTGTCTATTATCAATTTTGTTAACTGTATTTAACCAGTTCTGAGCCATAAAAGCTGGGTTGCCAATGTACACACGGAGATAGCGGATGCCTTCCTTCTCCCACTGAAAGTTTCTGGGAAGATGAGGCAAACCAACAGGCGGCGTATGGCCAATCCACAGAGCTTTACATTTGCTCCAATTTATTGTCGTTGTGCAAGCCGAAGATAATTTTTCCAAGTCATTTAATAACATGGTGACATAATCACTATTACGCACCATGACACACACATCATCAGCATATGCTGAGATAACAATTGGTTACCATCACAGGTTACCATTCAGTTACCATCACAGGAAAGCCTGGTAGACTATCACGAAGGTGAATTAGGAGGGGTTCAATACAGAGGGAGTAGAGAATGCCCGATAATGGACACCCTTGATGGACTCCTCTTCCAACCATCAATGGTGCACACAGGCTATTATTAACTTTAATGATGCTAAAAACATGATTATACAACAATGAGACATGGGATATAAAAGTTTCCCCAAAACCAAACTGTTTTAAGGTGTAAAATACATATTCATGGCTAATATAATCGAAAGTTTTCTCTTGGTCAAGTATAAACAAGCTAGTATTCTGCTTTTGAAGAGCACAGACATCCCACAAGTCCCGAATTTAAAAAAATAGTATCATGAATAGACCGGTTTGGAATACAAAAAGATTGATCAAAATGAATTAAAAAGCTAAGAAAAGGCTTTACATGATTTACAAGGGCCTTGGAAAAGATGTTGTAATCCACACAAAGCAGAGAAATAGGCCTCCAATTCTGCAAGGTCTGGAGATCTCCTTTCTTTTGGATAAGGCAGACGACTGCACAGCGACAACTTAAAGGTAACAAACCATCTTGTAAACGAAACTTTAAAACATTTGAAAGTTTTGGTCCAAGCAAATCCCAGAATGTTTGATAAAATTCAACAGGTAAACTATCAAAACCAGTTGCTTTATGATCATGAAGGTCATTAAGAGCTATTAAAAGTTCATCTCCAGTAAAATCTTGTTCTGAAGAGTGTTGTTGCGATTCTTCCAATTGTGGGAGATTTTGGGTAAAATCAGACATTGCTCGTTCATTACTTTTCTTTGTGGTAAAAACATTCTTGTAAAAATCCCGAATACAACACTTCAACTGAGCATTGTCTTCGATAATTTGTCGATCACTTAAACGTAAGCTTAACAGTGAACGATTAGACTTTGTAGTTTTTTTCAAAGTTAAAAAAGTCTTTACAGCAAGTTTCTGAAGTCGACAGACCTTTAACTCTAAGTCGGGTTAGCACTCCGAGAGTATTTTCTCTAATTAAACAATTCAATCGGGCTTGTTTCTCAGAAAGCCGCCGGCATCATACATCCTTATCAATATTAGTCGTGCTATCTTGTAAATTGAGGATTTCTTTCTTTAAAATACTTATCCTAGCTTGTTTTACATTCGTGAAGTTATTCCTATATTGCTGACAGAAGACTCGAATTTGTGTTTTTTTATAATCCCACCATTGACAAACATTTGTAAAATCGTTCCGTGATTCTAGAATTCGAAGCCGAAATTTTTTAAAAGATGATTAAAAAAAAAGGAATCATTTAAAAGAGAGGTGTTAAAAGACCAATGAGAAGTATTCCTCTGAGGACTAGGAAAAGAAAGACGCATTTTAATTACAAAATGATCAGAAAAGCCAGAGGGAGTGATGTCAGTAAAACTTATATGGGTTAAAAAAGAGAGACTAATGTAAAATTTATCAAGCCTTGCAAGTGACAAGTTATTTAACAAGCAACGGCACCAAGTAAATTATTCAACATCCCATACTGTAGTCACCAAACATCACCAATATCATGTTGTAACAAGAGAGTAAACAAAGGCCTAGCACAAGCTGGGTGAGGTTCAGGGCCGTTCCGCTCTCTTACTGGATCTAATGTACAATTAAAATCACCACCTAAACACAATAGGGTATCAGGAGTGAGATGATTAAGAAAAGTGAAGGAATCAGTGAAGAAAAAGTGAAGGAATCTGCGACTCATTGGGACTGACTCAATCGGTCAACTTCCCGACCCGGATCTCAACCAATGGTACTCCATCTCTTCTGGATCTGATTTTGACAAATTTCCCTGACAATATCTGCTGCTCTTCCTTCGCTCCAATTGGTTCTTCTGACCACGTCCTTGTCAAAGTGGACATCTCTCTGGCTGTTATCAGAGAACCACCTCACCGCCGTCGAGTCTGGCATTTCACTCAAGCCGACTGGCAGGGTCTCTGAGCAGCCATCAAACTTACAGACTGGTCTCCTACCACTACTTTCTCAAACATCAACTCATCCTGGGAATTCTTTCAAAGAAACTTGCTCTCCCTCATGCACAGATTTATCCCCTCTCGTGTTCAGTTGTCTTACCCTTCCTCCCGCCCTTGGTTTACTGAAGCTTGTGGCGAGGCAGTTGTCCTGAAACAACTTGCCTTTGCCTCATGGAAAGCAAACCCAACTGAGGGCAATCTCAGTTCTTTCCACAAAGCTCGGAACAAGTGTGTATCTACCCTCAGGAGAGCCAGAAAACAACATCTTTCTCATCTCAAGTCTGAACTCTCAAACCTCTCTCCCTCCTCAAAATCCTGGTGGCGTTTAATCAAATCTGTTTCTGGTGTATGTTCCCCCTCCATCCCCTCCCTTACCTCAAATGGCCGCACTGCTGATTCCACACGTGATAAAGCTGAATGTCTAAACTCGGTGTTTGTAGCTAAATCTTGTGTCCTAAACCCATCACTATCTCTACCCACTTTACCCAGTCGCACCCAACTGTCCCTGGACTCTGTATCCTTTTCTCCTGACAAGGTGGAGAGCTTGCTTTCAAACCTCGAGTCAGATTCTGCAACGGGTCCAGACGGCATCAGCCCACGTGTCCTCAAAGCCTGCTCTTCTGCTCTTGCTCACCCTCTCTCTGTTCTATTCACCCTCTCATTTGCCCAAGGTCATCTGCCATCTGCTTGGAAATCTGCTAACATCACTGCCCTGCATAAAAAAGGTGCAAAAACAGATCCCTATAACTACAGACCAATCAGCCTTCTCCCAATCATCAGCAAGGTGATGGAATCCATCATCGCCTCAGATATGAAATCCTTCCTCTTCTCCAATGGCTTGATTTCCAATCATCAATTTGGTTTCAGACCAGGTCACTCTACCCTGCATATGCTGCTTCTGCTCTCCCATCAATGGATGGAGGTCCTCAATGCCAGACAGGAAATCCGAGCCGTATCCCTGGACATATCACGTGCTTTTGACACAGTCTGGCACCCTGCCCTACTCACCAAACTCTCTTCCCATGGTATCCAAGGCCATCTCCACTCATGGCTCGCAGACTTCCTCTCCTGTCGCAGTCAACGTGTGGCCCTAAATGGAGTTCTTTCATCCCCTCTTCCTGTGCAGGCTGGAGTTCCTCAAGGTAGCGTTCTGGGCCCTGTTCTTTTTCTGGTTTTCATCAATGATCTCTCCGACTCTCTGGAAAATCCTCTATTTCTCTTTGCCGACGACTCCACCCTCTGCCGTACCATCTGTCATCCCTCAGACCGGCAAGCAGCAGCTTCTTCACTCACTGCAGATCTGGATAAAATCACAAACTGGTCCAACACGTGGAACATGTCTTTCAATCCAGACAAATCTCACACTCTCACTATGTCTCTTCGAAAGGACCGTTTACAAAACCTCCCCATCCACTTTCTCAACAATCCTCTGGAAGAAGTCTTTTCTTTCAAGCTTCTAGGTCTCACTATCTGCCATGACCTTTCCTGGGAAAGTCACATTTCCAACCTCGCCTCAAAAGCCAGTCGCCGACTGGGAATCCTCCGTCGTGCTAAGTCTTTCCTCGGCCCTCTTGAGCTCCTGACCACTTACAAAGCTTTTGTCCGTAGCCTGATGGAGTACTGCTCTCCCCTCTGGGCTGGTGCTCCTGCCTCCCACCTTTCTCGGCTTCACGCTGTCAAAACCAGGGCATTTAAGATCATCGGCATCTCCCGCAATGAAGCTGAGTCTTTGGGCCTCTCACTCAATCACCGCAGGTTGGTCGGTGGTCTTTCTGTCTTCTACCGACTCCTCTCCAGCCTTGCCCCCCTGCTCTCTCTGCGATTTGTCCCCACCACATTTCCACAGGGCGCTCAAGGTCCGCCAACAACCCCCTTCTGGTAAAACTACCAAAATCACGAATCACTGCTCATCTTCACTCTTTCATTCCTCTTTTTTCCCGCCTTTGGAATAAACTTCCTCACTCTATTCTTTCCCATTCTTCCCTCCAGGCTTTCAAAACAGCTGTTTACCACCACCTCTTATCTTCCCCCATCCAAATCCTCGATCTTTTCTACCCCCGATAATCCACCCAAGCCCACTTCCTTCATTTCTCCTGCTTTCCTTCCTGAAAGTCCCTGAAATGTCCATCTTCTCTTCGCCATGTTCCCCGTCCCATCCCCATCCCTCTCCCTTCCACAGTTCACCTAATGTGTCTGTTCCCCACTGTTTTGTCCCTTCCACTCCCGCCCCTCTTCTCTCATGCCTCCTTGCTGTGAGTTGTGTGTTAGCTCTCATACGAGCCTCGACCAAGGTATACAAAAAAGAAGAAAAAAAAAAAAAAGAAGGCTATCCTGACTGTGCTGTCACTTGGGGCATAAACACTAACAATTAAAATCCGCTGGCAGTTGTATATAAAATCAATTACAGCTAAATATCCAGGACCAATTTCTTTAAAAACAAGAGAGGAGATGGGAAGACGTGCAGAGATATAAAAAGAAATACCGGCACTCACTGAGGCTGTGTTACGAAAAAACCAAGTTCCTTTCAACTTCAGCCTCCAGTCTGCCATGCAACTCGCAGTTGCACGAGTTTCTTGTAAAAGAAGAATATCTACCTTTACATTATTAATTAGCTGCATCGTTTGGACTTTACATAAAGGATTACGTCGTCCGTTTATATTTAAACTTGCTATAATCATAATTAAGAAGTTTTTATGCAATCAAGTGCTTCCTTGCTTTAATATATTTTTTCAGTCTTTTGCAAGAAGTGCTGGAAATGGCAGCAGCTTCCGGGTTCTTAACAATTATTTGTGCTTTCTGGACAACGGCACGCAAGTTGGGGAAAATTTTTTTTTGATCTCCTCGCTTTTTTCGAGTAGTTTTTTTTTTGTAAAAAATACCTAAGATATCGGAAATAGAGATTAAATTATCATCGAGACTACTATCTGGGGGGAGCTCCTCGCCAAAAGCGCTTGACGTCAGAGAGGGGCAACCGTCTGAATCATGGTCCTCAATTTCTTCAGGGTCTTCGCCCATTTGCTCAATCTCCATTGTTTGTTCAGGAGTAGGGACTAAAGATGTAAGAGGAACACTTTCAGTGGTTACATCCTTGGATGTGTCATTAACGATGGTGATGTCAATGTCGCTATCTTTAACAGGAGCACTACAAGGCTGAGATGACTCAGAGAGTATGGAGGGGGTAAGTCCAGTCTTGGGGGGGGGGACTGGTAGTAATAGTTGGAGGTTGCAAACCAGGGAGGGGAGGGGAGGGAGGAGCAGGGAATGAAGAAGAAGAAGATGCAGGAGGGGCAAGGAGAGGGAGAGGGAGAGAAGAGCAAAGGGGGGAAGGAAGTGGAGAAAGAGGAGGAGGGGGGAGGGTAACATTCGCATCGTTACATACCATTTTAGAGGTACCATGTGATTCAGACGAGGAACCAGCTGGTGAAACCGAAGCACATGGGGTCTGTGTTGCAGGGCAAGTCCTCACAACCACCTGTGCGAAGGAGCGAGGAGCCGCTGAAGCAGCGAGGATTTTCAATCCGGGCTCAGTGGTGCTTTGAAAAGTGGAAAGAGATCTTTTTGTACTTTCATTTATCAGAGCAGGAGCAGGTGCTTCATGGGAAGCTTCTGCTTCTGTAATGGGAGCATTATCTGGGACGGGGAGTTGTTGGGATGATGAGCCTTCCTTAACAGTTTGATTTGGCATGTCTTTGGGGCAAGATCTTTTAACATGGCCAAATTCACCACAACTATAACACACAAGGGTTTCTGTGTTCGCATATCCCATATAACTATGTCCCTCGATTTTAAAAGGAGGGATTGCCTGAAACCCTGAAACACCTTGTGATAAGATAATATAAACAATCCGACGAAACCACATGATGTGTTTAAAATTATCATTCCCACTACGGAACGGAATCATTGTTAATGGGGATACGACCGTACCGTATCGTTTTAACTGGGATACAATCTGATCACATTTCACGAAAGGTGGTAAATTTGAAATCACAACTTTTTTGCGGGAGTATCCAAAGGGGAAAAAGGAACATAAATATCTGGATCAAAGAAAAGTCCGTGCTCGACGACTTGAGCAACCATCGGCACTTGAGAAACGAAAAAAAACAATCTTTTTGTTCATACGGGAAACCGCCTTAACATTCTCAATCCCGATAATTTCACCGACACCAACAATTAACATCTCCATGTCGATCTCCGACGGAGGAATACACACTATCCCATGTTTCCTGGTTAGCGCTTCAAAGGAAGCATACCGCAAACTTTCACCCGCCATGACTCTTCAATGGCCGGATGTATAAAAATAAATCGGCGAACACCGTTCAAACTTCGACGGGTCGTGAGAAAACAAGAATAATTTAAGCAAAAGGAAAAGGTATAAGTAAATACAAAATAAGTAAAATAAATAAATTAACGTGATAAACTAATAATGCACAACAGTAGATCGGCACGGGCACCGCCCAAAGCACGACGAACGTACCGAATACTGCCGTAAATGCTCTTCTCTCCCTCTCTCTAACTTGGGAAAAGGGGGCACAAGAGGAGGGGTGGGAGAAGAAAACGCTGCACAGCTGGGTAAGGTAGACAACAGAGCACAAGGGACAACACAGAGTTAACACACGCACCAACACGCCGCCATGACACTTACACACAGAACGACTGGCCACCAGGGGGGGGAGAGAGAGAGAGAGAGACAGAGACAGAGACAGAGACAGAGACAGAGATGGGAAAGGGGGTGGGGTGAGGGGAGGGGAAGAGTGTGGGGGGGGGGATTCCGGCAGAAGTGACATCCAGTTCAATGGCACACACATTGATGAATCAGCCGGCCTGTGAAACAACGAGATGACACTTTATAGTTGAGTCGGGATTTTAACCCAGGCTGCACAGGGCGAGCATGTGTACCTCTCGGCTTTCCTGCTGTGATGTGGCTATTCATTACATCATAACACCTGAAAACATTCTTTACTCATTATGATCATATTATTTATTTTCCCTTCCTACATCCGGTATCGAACCGCAATATCACCATTGAAGGTTGAAGAACGCGCACCAAATGGCTTCACCAAACAATCCACAAAACGGTTGAAGAAACTTTAAAAAAACGAAACATTTAATTTTTTTAATTTGTATTAATCTATGTTTAAGCGATGGATTGCATAATGGAAGATCGTAGAAAAAGGGGAATTGTCATGTAAAATATAATTTCACATTTTCATCGAGCCAGCCATCACCTGGTGTGTCGCAGAACAACACGTGGCCAACTCACGTGAGTGGCCCTGACATTTGTTCAAGTTGATCGATATAGTATTCAATGACAGGGCGGATATTGTAGAGCACTCGGTGTTTGCATCTAAATCTTGTGTCCAAAACCCATCGCTCCCTGTACCCACCTGACTCAGTCACACCCAACTGTCCCTGGGCTCTATGTCCTTTACACCCAACAAGGTGGAGAGCTTGCTGTCAAACTTCGACTCAGATTCTGCAACCGGTCCAGACAGCATCAGCCCACATGTCCTAAAAACCTGCTCCTCTGCTCTTGCTCACCCTCTCTCTATTCTATTCACCCTCTCATTTGCTCATGGTCATCTGCCATCTGCTTCGAAATCAGCAAACATTACTGCCCTGCATAAAAAAGGTGCAAAAACAGATCCCTGCAATGACAGACCAATCATCCTCCCAATCATCAGCAAGGTTATGGAATCCATCATCCCTTCAGACATTAAATCCTTCCTCTTCTCCAATGGCTTGATTTCCGATCATCACTTTGGTTTCAGAACAGGTCGCTCTACCCTGGATATGCTGCTTCTGCTCTCCCAACAATGGATGGAGGTCCTCAATGCCGGACATGAAGTCAGAGCCGTATCCCTAGATATATTGTGTGCTTTTGACACGGTCTGGCACCCTGCCCTGCTCACCAAACTTTCGTTCGATGGTATCCAAGGCCGTCTCCACTCATGGCTCACAGACTTACTCTCCTGTCGCAGTCAACATGTGGCCCTACATGTCAAAATGTCAAAAAAGTCAACATGTCAAAAATGGAGTTCTTTCATCCCCTCTTCCTGTCCAGGCTGGAGTTCCTCAAAGCAGAGTTCTGGGCCTTGTTCTTTTTCTGGTTTTCATCAATGAACTCTCCGACTTTCTGGAACATCCTCTTTTTCTCTTTGTTGATGACTCCACCCTCTGCCATAACATCTGTCATCCCTCAGACCGGCATGCAGCAGCTTCTTCGCTCTCTACAGATCTGGATAAAATCAAAAACTGGTCCAACACATGGAACATGTCTTTCAATCCCGACAAATCTCAAACTCTCACTATATCTCTCTGAAACGACCGTTTGGAACCCCCCCCCCCCCAATCTACTTTCTCAACAATCCTCTGGAAGAAGTCCTTTCATTCAATCTTCTGGGTCTCACTATCTGCCATGACCTTTCCTGGGAAAGCTGCCTTTCCAACCTGGCCTCCAAAGCCAGTCGCCAACTGGGAATCCTCCATCGTGCAAAGTCCTTCCTCAGCCCACCTGAGCTGCTGACCATATACAAAGCTTTCGTCCACAGCTTGATGGAGTATTGCTCTCCCCTCTGGGCTGGTGTTCCTGCCTCCCACCTTTCTCAGCTTCACGCTGTGGAAACCAAGGCATTTCGGATCATTGGCATCTCCCGCGATGAGGCTGAATCTTTGGGCCTCTCACTCTCTCACGACAGGCAAGTCGGTGGTCTTTCTTTCTTCTACCGTCTCCTCTCCGGTTTTGCCCTCCCCCCCCTGCTCTGTCTGCGATTTGTCCCCACCATATCTCCACAGGTCGCTCAAGGTTGGCCAACAATCCCTTTCTGGTAAAACTACCAAAATCACAAATCACTGCTCACCTTCCCTCTTTCATTCCTCTTTTTACACGCCTTTGGAGTAAACTCTCTCACTCTGTTCAATCCCATTATTCCTTCCAGGTCTTCAAAACAACTTTACCACAACCTCTTGTCATCCTCCATCCAAATCCTCGATCTTTTCTACCCCCGTTAATCCACCTCAAACTCACCTCCTTAAAATTCCCTGCTTTCCTTCCTGAAAGTCCCTGTAATGTCCATCTTGTATTCCCCATGTTCCCTGCCCCATTCCTCTCCCTTCCTCTGATCCCCTAATGTCTCTGTTTCCCACTGTT
The DNA here is from genome assembly GCF_056783735.1 of Eptatretus burgeri. Lineage (NCBI taxonomy): Eukaryota > Metazoa > Chordata > Myxini > Myxiniformes > Myxinidae > Eptatretus > Eptatretus burgeri. Next base: position 110,732,715 of record NC_140967.1, on the reverse strand, counting down.
TTGTCCTTCCCACTCCCACCCCCTTGCTGTGCATTGTGTGTTGGCTCTCGTATGAGCCTCGACAAGGTTTGCAAAAAAAGAAAAAGAAAATTGGCTTGAGCACTCAAGGGAGCACTGCAATGAAACAGTTGATAAGGAACGGCTGGCTTGGCAAGTAATGATCTGTCATATTAAACACCAACCGGAAATGCCCAACCAATGTCTGAATTGGACAAACGAACACTTTTTTGTAGGAGTTGGAACTGCTGCTAAGTTCTAATCTGGAACTTAAATTTTGTTATTCAGCTTCATTTAAGAGATTCTCGAGGTTATGTCATGTGCGGAAATGCAATGAAGCCATGAACGCTGGTGTCTCCAGGCATTTATAAGCATTGCAATGTGTAAAGCTATTTGTAGGTGTTGATAAAATGAGTCTTCTTCTTCTTGCGTATGGCAACTTAGCTGCCGGGCTCGCTATCATTTCTTGGAAGCGCAACTGTGTCGCTGATGCAGTACCCCTCTACCAGTACACACTGGTACTCATTTTGCCGACGTCGGAAGGATGACAGGCTGAGTCAACCCCCTGGTGTATTAATTCAGCGGCCAACGGGGCTTGAACTCAGGACCCTAGCATACCCAGCCGCCACCCGAACCACTAAGCCAACACCAGGCTGATGATATGAGTGAGGAAAGTGGAAAAAAACCCAAAAACTTTATCGTTTGGATATCATTGCGGCATGTTCCAAGTCAGAACATGGTTGAGCATGCTAAAAAACATGGCAGCTTGAGACCCTAGTGAGGTAACCCAGGAAACACCTTAAGACCCCATATAGAGTGAGGTGCACGAGGAAGCGCCTGACAAAGGATGTAATTAAATAAGGCCGTTAATTATTATTTTCAAAAGGGGTTTTTTAATGAACCCAAACACCCAATTTTTACTCATGCACTTCTTTGGAGTTTCCTCACAATGCGTGCAAATTTTAGGCCGCTTGGTTTCATGGTTTTGCAGTTATGGAAGAGACACACGCACACGCACACGCACACGCACACGCACACACACATTGGCACATACATACATTTATTGGTATCGGTTTACTTTGCATCTCAAGCCATGTTTTTGACGTCGTGTAATTGGATGAACTTGACATATTAAGGCTGAAGTTTGATGTAGCACGGAGCATTTCTTTGGTCCTGGTGAAAATGGGGACAAGTCTAAAACGAGTTGTGGCTAATTTTGAATGAGAATTGGTAAAACGGTATAGGAAATGGTTCCTTTTCAAAAATAGATCACAACAATTCAATTTCTTAAAATGGGATTTCAAATGGCTGTTGAAATAGCTAAATCAGGAGAAACTGTTGTTTTCGGGTGTTTGTAGTTTTGGATAGAAACTCTTACATTCTGTCCGTGTGCCTGTTTTATGCCGTACGTCTTTATTATCAGTTTTTTTTCGTTTGACTTTCGATAGCTAATAGCAAAAACCTACCTGTAAACGAACCCATGGAATTTCTTGTGTTGAACTACTATACATCCTCTCTCATTTATTTCTGGAAAGTGATGTCATCAGGAATAATTTTAAGGTATTTAATCGATATAAAATTAGTTATTGAGCCACTAGTGGTATGTGTGGAGAAATATCGTAAACATATTGACCTTGTTGTTTGGGATTATATCAACATTCCTGAATAGGAATGATTAGCTACGAGTGGTCACATCGTGTCGATAATAATTATTGTCTCATCCAAAGCTATCACTATGTGAATGTTCAGAAGTGTTTTCCTCGTAAAAAAGACTTGCACATTGTTTTCTGTAAAAGCTATCTCAGTGACATGCCGTTAATAGTCAAGGAACCGTTTTCTCGATGAAGTCAAATAAATGAGTTCACTTACTTCCCACTGCAGACTTGGTCTGAGCATACCATATATCCTGTTAGAGTGATCCTTCAGGATCATGACTTGGTAGTTAGTGGAACTAAATTGTTGTATCACTTTTTGTGTCGATGACATTTTATACCGCATGGTAGCACATTCAAATATGCATAAAAATCACCCATTTTTTTAATACTTAAAATTTGAGGGAATAGTTGTTTAACAGCCAAAAGTTGAAATGTTTGGTCATAATACATCTCAGTATCTAATATCAATAAAAAGGGGATGGAATTTCCAATTTAATGGTATATCATAAATACTCAAAAGCCTGGTGTTGGCTTTGTGGTGAGGGTGGCTGGCTTTGGATCCTCGAGTCCTGAGTTCAAGCCTCCCGAGGTCGGTGAAATGAGTACCAGTGTACTGGTAGAGGGACACAGCAACAGCGGCACAGCCACGCTCCAAGATATGATATCTCCCACATGCTGCCATATGCATATGTCATATGCAAAAACAGAACAGATAAATACCCATGGAGTAAAAACATAAGATCATCAGACTATATTGAAAAAATCTGAAAATAATTGCATCAGTCAAGCTGAATCACATTCTTCCCATTGCTGCATAATGTTTTGTTTTTTTTTAAACTTTAATTATTGAAAATGCCTTTTTGGGGGGGCTAATTTCCCCATATAAATATTAACAAGGTTTCATATATGTACCAGAGAGGGGGGA
>NC_140967.1:110655138-110717638 GCF_056783735.1 Eptatretus burgeri | reverse complement strand
TCCTCGCGGCACCTCATGTGTGTGTATGTATGTATGTATGTATATATATATATATATATTTATGTATATAAACGGAAATGGACTGGAAACAAACATTTCTGTGATGATTTATTTACAGTAAATGAAGACACAAAGCAAGACAACGCGAATATGCAAGCAAGGAATATTTACAATGATCCAAAAACACTTATTCAGTTCTACTTAAAGATGGGCCCACACGCAGACACAGACACACACACACACACACACACACACACACACACACGCAGACACAGACACACACACACACACACACACACACACACACACACACACACACTGAAAAGAAATCCAGAGTTCTTTATTGGACCCTCGCAGCCGTGGAGAGAGACAAGCTGGGGTCAGAGATCGGTGGTGTACCTGACCGTCAGAGGAAGGGCGTGCTCTGCGATGCGGTACCTGACAATGGTTGCTGGTTTGGTCCCCAGTCACACGTGTGGGACTCGTGGAGCTCGGGTGATGAATGGTGGGATCCACGTGGGGGGGGGGGGGTCAGGGTCACTCTTCCCTTCTTCGTTGAGGGCCAACAAAGACACGTTCGCTGCCTCGACGCCCACCAAAAACTCTTCAAAAGAACTTTTAAAAGACTCTCCAAGACCTCAAAAAGACCCCTACCCCAGAGAGTGCTCGGGAATTTATCGACCTCCTTCAGCGGGGAGGGGCCTTGGTGAACACACCTTGCTGTCCGCCTCTGATTGGACAGGTCCTACGACCCACCTTTCCGGGGCGGGGCCTTGGCCCCTGCCGGGAAACCCCAGCCGCTCCTCCACGCGTGCCCACACTCGATGAGTAACAGTGTCAACGCTGCAACGGCCCCTGCCGGGAAACCCCAGCCAGTCTTCCACACGGATTCATACTTGACGAGTAACAGTATCAATGTTGCACAGGCCGTCGTGCAAGAGTTACAACGTTTGTGGAAGGAACGTTGGAGGAAGCAGCAAGGAACGGCTGCAAGACCCTGCCTTGGCAAGTCAGAGTGCTTGTAGACAGCGGGTGGGTAATGGATCGTGATGGGGAATGGAATGGTTGTTGGTTGTTTGTTGGAGGGTTTGTTGGATGTAAAGATTTAAGAACCGAACTAAAAAGAAATCGCAACGCATGCCTTTGATTCTCCCACTCGACAAAAGGAAAGGGATCTGACGACACACATACTTCACGACATAACTAAGTTTTGGGACATCTGTATGTTGAATGCAAATATATGTATTCCAAATGGAATGCATATATGTATGTATATAGTGTATTTCTTTTATTATAAATGTCGGAGTGTCTGTCACTCCATCAGTGTGTCTTCTCCATAACTCAAAAACCATGAAACCTCGCAGTTTGAAACTTTGCGTGCACACTCAGTGACTCCAAAGAATTGCAGGAGTGAAAATTGGGTGTTTGGGAAAATTAATACACCCCTTTTAAAGATAATTAACGGCATTATTTAATTATATCCTTTACCAGGCACATTCTTACCACCTTGCTCTCGATGGGGTTTTAAGGTGCATCCTGGGTTACCTTGCTGGGGTTGAATTTGCCATTTTGTTCAGCCTGCTCAACCATTCCTTGACTTGGAACATGCTACAATGATTTATTTCTTATACTTTTTTTTTTCACTTTCCGCACTCATGTTGTGATTTGCCTGATCATCATACCTTTGAATTGCTGGATGCATTGCAATGCTTATGAATACCTGGAGACATCAGCGTTCGTGGCTTGATTTCATTTCCGCATGTGCAATAACCTCGAGAATCTCTTAAGCTCAGCTGAATTGCAAAATTTAATCTCCAGAATTGAACTTGGCAGCAGTTCTGACTGATGAAATGTGTTCATTTGTCCAATTCAGACATATTTGACATTTCAGTATCTCTAGAAAGTGTGTGTTTAATGATGGACAGGCAATCACTCTTCGCTTGCCAAGCCAACTGCTCCTTATCAACTGTTTTGTTTGAGTGCTTGCTTGAGTGCCGGTGGAAAATGATCATGATAGTGGGAAATATCAATAGCAGGACTCGCTCAACAATAGGGAACTTGCAAGAGCTCATTCACGACATGAGCTGGTTTTGGGTCCATGCAGGCTGGTATGGCACAGGGCTGGTGGATGACTATGAGGTTATTGAGGTGGATGCGAGTGATCCTCTTGCTTTGTACGATGACGGAGCAAAGCTATGGTGATAGTCGAGGCATCCAAATAAAGAGAGAGTGGAGGAATGAATGCTGCCTCTCCAAAGGTCAAATTGCGACTCCAACTGCCTCGTGCAGCGTGGATACGGCCCTCGTAAACTTTGGGACCATTTGGTATGGTCCTCATAAATATCTGTGCTGGAGTTTTGTGTGAACATGGAAATAGGTCGGAGTTCGGCAAAGCCTGTGTTTGGTCTGGTACTTATTAGCAATTGTCCATTTCTTCAAAATGTTCAAGCAACGTTTTTGTCCACAAAAAAGTTACATCAGTGTTTTGTTACACGCCTGTGGCATATAAAATGGGGGGGGGGGGGATTGATGGGAGCGTGGGACTTTTGATAGTGGCATAAAACAAAACCTAAAAGTGTATTTATTCGTGTATACAAAATATCAAAGAATTGATATTTTGCACCATTTTACGTTCATCTGTTCAATATACCATATAGCAGGGGTTGCTAACAAGTCGATCACAAGCGACTGGTAGCTCGCTGGCTGCCAATGAGTAGCTCGCATTAAAACGTGGAAAAAAAGCTGCATTCACAACTTCAAAAAAAAATAGACGCTTTGTCTTAATAAAGACAGGAACACAATAACAAAGTTAATTTAGTTGTAACATTGACCAAAACAATCTTGAGTCCAAGTTTCCATATGTGCAGCAGCCCTGTTCAAGCAGAACTGACCGGGCTAAACAACAACAGCAACAAAAACAACCGCTGAGAGAGATAGAGAGACACATGATTGCGGGAGTGAGCGAACTGTTATGGGAAGAGTTCCTTCATTGTCGCGATACTGTGTCGATTTCTTTCACACTTTCCAGAAATTTAAGTTTTCACTGAGTCAAGAAACCAAGACACCACCCAATAATCAAACATTGCATGGTGCTTGATTTGGCATTTCCAACAGATATGACAAAAAAATTGAAAACCATGAACTGTAGATTACAAGTGAAACGGAAGACAATTGCTGACATGATTCATGCAGTGAAAGTTTTCAAATCAAATCTTAACCTTCTGATACAATAAGTCCAGAAAAGGAAAATGAAACATTTCCCTTCTGTGCTCCAAACACGATCAGAAAATGAGGTTGCTGTTGGAATCACGGACATTGACAAGTACAGTGATTTACCGACCAGGCTTGGCCGAGAGTTCAACGACAGATTTAATGATTTTGAGGAGATGGAGCTCTTGTGTGATATTCACTTCAAACCCCTTCATGGAAGTTGATGTCGGTGACATTTCTGAACATGTTCGTGTGCTGTTTGACCTTAATTGTGTCCCTTTGGAAATGGAGATTATCAGACTTCAAAATGACATTCAGTTGAAATCAAAGCAATCTGCCACAAATTTCTGCAGTCTTGTGGATACTGAAAAGTACAGTAACATCCGCAAGGTATCGATGAAAGTGGCTTCCCTATTTGGCTTGAACTATCTTTGCGAATCTGCCTTTTCCAACATGAACTGAATCAAATCTAAATTTCGTACCCATCTGACAGATGAGCATCTGAAGGTCTCGATCACAGTCACCTTTTCTGGATACATTCCAAGTTACACAGTCCTGGTGGACAGCATGCAGTGTCAAGGTTCACACTAAAGTTAAATTTTCCTTCACTTTAAATATGTATTTTTGTCAATGAACTGTAATGTCTATATTTGTACCCTTATCAATTCATATACTTGTATTTTCAAATTTATGTTTTAGTAGCTCTTGAAATATTTAATTAATTAAAAGGATTGACATCAATTAACATTGAAGAGGTTGGCGACCCCTGCCGTATAGTCAAGCATGAAGTGTCAAGGAGTCTGACTTTCAGTGATTGATGTTTCACGTGTCTGTTCATTTGGCACTGTAGTTTTGCTGAAGGGACATTAAATAGAAATGAAGGGAGAACACTTTTGACTCAGAAGAGAAGGGTTGGATGAGATGAGGGATAATCGCAAGTTGGTGATGTTGGGAAGAAGGGAAGTACGAACAATCTCGCTGTGTTTGCAAAGCGATGTATAGATTGCTTCTGTTGTTAAATGTTACACATGCTTCATTTAACCGTTTCATTTTTGTCTTCACGTTGCGACTGTGAGGATAAGCAAAATAAATACATAAATAAGGTTGCATACTGATGGGAGAGTCTCTGACATGCTGAGGTTGTTTATTTTGAGGGTGAGGAAAGCACCTCAAGTGAAGGACCCACCAAGGCAGGCCAAAGGCGCAAGCTGCTGGAGGCTTTGAGAAACCTGCGGTTGAACCATCGTGGGAATTTTCACCATCTGCTGGCACCCAGATTGGCAGACTATCGGGCTTTGCACGAGTCAACAGCTGCGGCTTCAGGTTGTACTCTCGGACACACAGATGGTGCACTGGATGACCACAAAGGAGAACTTGACAAAGAAGGAGATGAATGAAAAGGACATTGTTATTGCCTTTTATTTGAAACAAAATTGGAGCAGTTTTGGAGATTGATTTCTTTTAAACTCCTGTTCTGTTGCTGACTTTCAATATCAAAAAAAGTTTTTTTTAACGTTTCCTATATCTGAAAACGTTAGTTGATTTTGAGCTTTGCATGTGCTCCACAGCATGCGTTTGGCAACATTAAATGCATGTGCACACGTTTTTGAGTTCAAAACTTCTTGAAACTTTAAAAATTGTTTTCTCTCCTCCCCATAAGGGTTCATTTACATATACAAGTAATGTCTATGTAAAATAGGTACATTTTGACTCCAACATTCTCCAAACACCCCCTTCACTTCTTCTCTAGTCTTCATCCTCTCTTTCCCTTTTATTTCCAATCCTCCATCCTATTTTCTCACTGAACTTTCCTCCTTCCAATCGCTTTCTCCAATTATCTATTCTCAATTTTTTTTTCCTAGCCCCTTCCCATATTCTTTCCTTTATAATTAGGAGATCGACTCTTCAGTCATCGTTCGTATACAGCATATGGCTGTGGGTTGGCGTCCGTTCTTACAGGGGCACCGTTTATGCTCTTCAATGAAATGTTGATTGCCTGTTTTATTTTGCTTATTTTTGTTTACATTTGCGGTGTGATCTTTTAATTCTGTCGCAATGTGGTACACGGCATGCCTTGTCTTTACTCGACTATCCTTCAGCCAACTGAGCCATGAAAGCATTTTCTCTTGTTTCCTGCAATGTAATCGAATGGTATTAAACTCATTAACTGCAATTTTTTGTGGCACTCCTTTATTCTCCTTTAAAAAGGTCTGGTAAACCTTCATGCCTTAAGGTGGTGAAATTTAAGGTAGTTCAGGTGCACATGTGTGATTGTGATCTTGTGTGAGGGTCTCGTCAAAAGGTGAACGTGCTGTCGGTGTTTGGTGATTCCTCACCTTACAACTGTCTTAATCACTCAAAATAACAAACCTTGGTGATGTGCCTGTACCTCCACCACTATTCTTCTGCCCACCTATGAAATTAAGTAAATTGTGAACATTGTGTTAATATCACAGATGATGTTTCAACTGATGGATTTAATTATAGTGCTGTGGATAAAGCAAAGGCACGATGGCCGCAAGTTCCTTGTGTAATTTGTAACGCCATGCAAGTGTATGAGTAAAATAAACAAACAACATTTTTTATCCCCTGCTCCTGCCCCCACCCCCCACAGGAATCATTTGACACCTGGTAAGCTGTAGTCACACTATCATGAAGATTCAATTTGGCTTTCACCCATTTGTACCAAATTACCCAGAGGAACAAGCAGCTTTCGACATACGGAGTGCCACTGCAGCGGACGAGGCAAGCTTATGTTTCAAGCGATCTTGAAGTTATCCAGTGTTGTTTTATTGCCTGTTTCTATATCTCCCCCACCCCCTTCTTTGAAAGCTGTTCTTTCCTTTGGGGTTCTTTTCCAAAAGGCATAACAGTTGCAGCCGTTTATTGTATTTCTGTTCGAATTGCTTGCAAGAGCATATTTCACGTAACCAAATTTGTTGCCAGTTTGGCACGTACGCCTTTTGCGCAGGCAGCTCTGTAGAAATGTTTTGCACTCACTCTGTTGGCCTTGATATTTGGATTCCATTCAAAGCATGTCGCCTCACAATAATCCACGTTCATGTTCCCTTTGATCTCAATGATTTTTAGCAAAAGTATTCGCGATGGAACAAGAGCACTTGTTAACTTGTGCACTGCACTCGACAGTAATTGAAATCTGAATGTATGGGTACTCCACTTGCCTTTTGTTCACGCTTGGATGAATATTCAGTTTCAAATTGTAGAGCTCCGATAGTTTTGTACACCATGTGTTTGTAAGTAAATGTTCTCAGTTTCCGAAGTGGAAGCAAAAGCACGATGTCATTCTGCCCGTTGGAGTAATCATGTCTTCGGATCCGTCGCTCGCAGGCGATTCGGAATGTCGATGGAAATTTAAGAGTCCTGTGATTGTAACCGCAAGTTTGGGATGACACGTTGTCTTGGTATTTTGGAACCTCACGTAGCCAACGTGTTATGATGCTCTCTACTCAATTCACAAGGAGTGTGTGCCACAATGTACATTGCTTTGCTTGTATATTTGCCTGATTGATTAGATGGCACGGTGGGCAGATGTACAGTGTACAGTTATAACAGCATTATCCGTTTGGACACATTTTATTGAGTCTTTTATGGCTATAAATTGAACATAAAAAACCCCAAAAAACCAAGTGCTCATTCATTTGTGTACTTTTAAGTCCTCTCCAGTGGAACATTTACATACAAAGATGTGCATGATCTCAACGTTCGACATGTAGCGGTGTCATTCAACCATCCTCATATTAGAGCTGTTTATTGTGTGAAGTAAACGATACATGCACTTTGTATGGGACTTTAAAAGAGTTCTACGATGCTGCTGGCAGCACCAACGTGTGTGTGTGTGTGTGTGTGTGTGTGTGTGTGTGTGTGTGTGTGTGTGTGTGTGTGTGTGTGTGTGTGTGTGTGTGTGTGTCTGTGTGTGAGTGACACCACTGTACAGGAGCATTTGCTCAACTGTGGGGACACATATGGCATGTTAATGCTAAATTGAATGTAATAAATGCTTTAAACTTCAAAATGGTGACTGTGGTTTTGGTCCATTTTTGGATTGTTTTCCATGATATTGTGAACACATGTCGGATCTCTGCTTTGCCTGAAAACTGGTAAATTTCATCGGAGGAAGATCCAAAGAGGTAATGATTCAGGATGAGGGGGTGGAGGAGGAGGAGGAGGAGAATGAGATTGTTTAATTGTTGCATCATATGTTCCATCAGTATTGGTATGGCATATAGCCTGGTGTTGGCTTAGTGGTTAGGGTGGCGGCTTGGGATCCTAGGGTCCTGAATTCAAGCCCCGTTGGCTGCTGAATTAAAAAATACACCAGGAGGTTGACTCAGCCTGTCATCCTTCCGAGGTCGGCAAAATGAGCACCAGTGTACTGGTAAGGGGGACACTGCATCAGCGGCATAGCTGCGTCCCAACCAATGATGCAACCAGCAGCCACAGGCTGCACTTAATAGAAAGAGAGGTATGGCGAATAGGAAACTGCAACGTTTTTGCCAAGTTTGTTAAATTTTTTTCAATAATTAATTTGGTCACAATACTCTCAGGTGCATTGAGTGCTCAGGGGGCTGGCAGGGTTTTAAATGGAATTTCCCCCACCACAAAGTCAAAGACCAGTCATGGTGGAGGCTACACAAAGGGAATTATAGATATTAAACGAAAGAAGAAATCTGTTTTCATTCCTCTTGAATTGAGGTAGGTTAGGATTGGGGGTGAAGCAGGTGAAGAGTTCCAAATTATGCAGTATCGGGAAAGAAACGAGAAGAGTACCTCATCCTCTTAGTCCTCACGACAGATACCGTGTGTGGATGCGAATAAACTGCCAAATGTGGAGAGCGACTAAAATTACGCTCAGAGAACGTTCTGTGAAAATATCTCCAGAAAGTCTCACACAAGCAATGGAGCGGTGGAATGAGAAAGGTTTCAGGGATAATGCCAACTCCTCTCCCACCAGTGGCAGTACATCACTAGATTCTGTCAATGGGAGATCGGTGACAGGCCAGAGCACCAGCCAAAATATGGCAATAATACTCCATGACAGGTCATCTAGTGGCCTTGTATCGATGGAACACAGCAGCTGGAGGAAGGTATCACCGAACACGAAATAAGCAACCAAGGTGCGAAGTTCCACCAGAGATGTACTTTTCCCCGCTGAGGTTTGAGCTGATATCCAATGCAAGTGGACGGATACCAGGGAGTTCCTGCAAAAGTGAATATTTCACAGACAGAGTTGGAAAAACAGGGTGATCTTGACTGGACACAGATAAGAGAGTCTTCATTTGGTTGAAAGTAAGAAAGCAGTTATTTCTCCCGTTAATCATCCCCCGGGTCTTAATTGAGGGTGGCACTGACCTGGACACAGGATGGAGGAGACATGGTTCCTGGGTATGGAGTGTACAATGTTGAGTCATCTGTGTAAATGGTTAACTGTGAAGGAATACAATCAGGGAGATCATTGATATATAACAAGAATAAGAGTTGGACCCAACACAGAGCCCTTTGGAACACAAGCATTAGTTTTATGGGCATGGGACAAGCTGTCTACTTCTGTACCACAGAGATTTGACAAGTTGTAAGGCAGTCAGAAATTGTAGCAAGCAATTTTTACGAGATGCCATGTGGTTTTAGCTTGTGGGTGAGACCTTTGTGCCACACTTTATGAAATGCTTTGGAGATGTCGAGAGTAACAACCCTGGTTTTACCACGATGATCCAAAGCCATATTCACATGTTCATTGATAAGGGATAGAACATCGCCAGGAGATCTTGAATGTCAAAAGCCATACTGGACATCAGTTTTTTAGGTTGTGGGTTTCCACATCACTCATGAGTTGCAGTTTTATCAGAAATTCAAACACTTTACTCATAATGAGGAGAAGGCTAATCGGCCAATATTTGGAAGGATCTAATTTCTCACTTACAAAGATGGACAACAGAAACCTGCTTCCAGCTCGGTGGAAACACAGACTTTAACAAACACAAGCTATACAAATTGAGAGAACAGAAGACAGTTTTAGTGAACACATCTTCAAAGCAATTACAGGGACCCAATCTGGTTCAGTAGCTTTTGAGATGTCAAGCCCAAGAATAGTATGAGATGTCAAGAATAGTCTTTGCAACTTTTCTGTGTGTGAGGACAATAATGGAAAAAGCTGATGTCAACACGGGAAGGATAAGCAGGCAATGGGCTCTGTGATCTTCAAGTGGAGAGTTTGCAGCAAAATGTTCAGCAAAGAGATTGACTTTATAAGTTGGAGAAGTAAGAGGCCTGTGATGGATAGCTTCGAGGTATGCACACTCGTTTGTTGCTACAAAAGAAGAGTAGTATTCAAATGTCATTCACACCATACATGAGACATGGCTTTGAGATGACCATCAGATGCATTGTAAGATCCAGCCAAAAGGCAAAGATGAGAAAAAAACAAGTGGACTTGAACTAATCCATAAAAAACATGAAGTATGGAATATATTTCATGAATGAAATTCTATATCTTGATATTCTGTGCAAAATTAACAAATGCTATTACAAGTGCAGGGATTCCAAAGCTTCCCAACATGAAGGATTACTGAACACAACTTCAGTCGATGGTAGTTGTGAGACACCCCAATCATGACGTAAATCCTCCATTGCATCAGGACCATATGCTGTGCAGAGCACCCTTGCTGCTGAAGCAGTCTCCTGGGCTATTGGGCACAATCCTGGACGGGTCACCTCTCCGACACAGGATACTCCAATGGCTCAATAATCCCAGCAAGCTGGTACTCATTTTGATGACCGAAGAAGGATGACAGGTGAAGTCAATCCCACCTGGTATTAATTCAATGGAAAGAGGATGTATACATACATATATATATATATATATATATATATATATATATATATATATATATATATATATATATATATAATTCCAGCAGTGTGTGTGTGTGTGTGTGTGTGTGTGTGTGTGTGTGTGTGTGTGTGTGTGTGTGTGTGTGTCTGTCTGTCTGCGACCGCCGTTTCTCGACAACCGCCGGTCCGATCTAATAGAAACTTGCCATGAATATGAAACACCCGAGGATGTGCCTTTTCAAGGTTTGATATTAATCGGACGAGCGGTTCCCAAGTTACGGATATTTTATTGCTTTTTTCAGTGTTGGAAAGGTGTATATATCGCAGCTGAAGTGTCGTTCCACCTTATCATTAGTGTAGCAGCATAGCAAACCTGTTGTGCATTTTGTGATACAAGCACCAAATTTGGCACAAATGTACATTAATATGTTGCGAACATTTTCAGATATTGGGCCACTTGAAATTATCTCTTTATGTCCGCCATATTGGATTTCAAAATGGCCGCCACTTGAAATCTACATTTGCTATTATCTCTGGACGTAATGCAGCTATTGACTTGATTCTGGTATCTCAATGTATGTTTTTGGGGGCAAGGAATCCAATGGTACCATTTTCAACTTAATATTATCTATCACAGTCTGTTATATAATTTTATTTGGAAATTATCTCGGCAAATATTGGATTCAACACAATACTTTGAAAAGAATGTCTTAGTTCTGTAAATGTGTTAGGTATAATACTGACATGCTACATGGTCTAGTATTTGAGGCTAGGTGTACTGGTATCTGAGGCTAGGTATATACCGGTACTGAAGATACGTGTACATAAACAGTGTCATGTTAACAAGTTCAGCATTGCCACAAGTACATGTATGTTGTTGACTCATCGTCATGTGCAGTCCCCTTCACACACACAGAGGGCTGTGCACTGAAGGGCAGCGTTTTTGCACTTGCAGCGCCTCACACCCTTTCTTGCACTTGCAAGAAACCAGCTCAATGCAGCTGTGAGCTGCCTCAGTTCGCCTGGTCCAGTAAGGTGTGTACTCTCCTTCTGCAGTCCTTGACCAACCCCAGTTGGTTGGTGGAGGGAGCTCTGGTGCTGGCAGCAGTATCTGACCCCACACATGTCCACCTTGATACACTGCCTTCTTGACATGTTCCTCCAGAGCTGCCTTCGTTGGAGGGATGAGCTGCACATTGTTCTTCCTTGCGAAGAGTTTCCTCCTGGCCTTGTCAATGTCTGTGCATTTGCTGGTTCGATCATACAACAGGATCACGAACCTCTCGATGATGCGCATTGCATCATCTGGTATGTCACGAGGTGCAGAGGACAGCAGCAGCAGCGCCTCAGTGAGTTCTGGCAGTACCGTCCAGACTGCCCACGCAGTCTTCTTGCCATGTCTATGAAAACTAGACACAGTGTCGCATCCAGTTAGAGCATGGAACATTGGCAGTGCATGAGCCTTCTCTCGTCCCAATCCAGCTGCTACTTCGTGTGCTGCTAGGTATCGGAAACTCTGGCTGTTCCGAATGCCAGCCACAGTTTGTCTTCTGGTTGCAACTCCTGTGCCAGGGACACTGCCAGCACCACAACATCGGTGTCTACAGTCCGGATGAGTATTGCATGGTGTCCATGCTGGACTGCGTGAGATGCATGCAGCAACATCCGACTGTCAGCTTCTTCATGGTTACATGGGGCGAGTGAGGTCAGATCTGGCAGTAGTGGCTTGCTGAGCACCGCCTCTCCATCAGTAATGATGAGTTGCTTGTCCTCCTGGTCAAACCATTCCATGAGAGCTGCTGAGAGGAACCTGAACAGCTCGGTCTTGTTGCTGTCCACTCGTAGGAAGTTCTGCCAGTTTCCTGGTATGGTTGCGGCAGCCACCACACGTCTCCGCACACCTTGTCCCCGCTTTGCACGTGTACTACCTTTCAGTGAATCAGCAAGGTAAGTATCCCAGACTAGATCCAGGCATGACACTTTTTGCAACTTCGTGGAAATATATGGGATGAAGATCTGTTGTGCATACTCTTCAAAGGTCTTTGATGCAGCCGGCTTCAGCATCTGGAAGATGGCTGCTCCATCAAGCACAATACAGGTCGTGACAGGAGTCTCTGTCTTTGCGTCGGAGACTTCTTCCAAGCATTTGAGGAGATCACTCTTGGTACCAGTGCAGAGGCTTCCACCATCAGACAATGCAGGAGGACATGCCCGATTCTCGTGACAAAAGAACTCCTCAAGGTTTCCATCCCTCGTCTGGCAGCCAATGTACAGGCGTGCGAAGAGTTCACGGTCATTCTTGATGGACACGAGCTGTTGCTGACCTATGCTCTGGCTTCTTGGAGTGGAAGTGCTGAACACCTTCAGCTTGTTACGAGGAATGGGTGTATCCACTGCCTTTGTTCTGTCCAACAGACACTCTCTGGTGAAAGCCTCGAACTGCTCTTGGCCAATCCTCTTGGCATTCATCACGGTCTCCACAGCAGCAGGATCTGCGATCTCCTTTGTGTCCAGTTTGACTACATCCTGACTCTCCTCCTCGAATGGGTTGCCCCTCTCCTCTATGACACCGACGAGAGAGCGAACATCTTTCACAAATGAGGCCTGTACACTTGGCGTCTGATCATGATGACGTGTGTTTGCTGTTTGCCGTCTCCAGTGTTGGTTCCCATCCTAGAATTCTTCGATCACCCTGGCAACTTCTGGTCCCGCAACCATCCAGCATCGTAGGGCACTAGGGTTGTCAGTGAGCCCAACTGCTCCACCGTCTCCTTTGATGCAGGCATTATTCTGCTCATGTGCCTGGTCAATTGGGATTGAAGAGAACACCCTCTGTGTTTTCTGAATGGTGAAGTGGCTTTCCCTGAATTTCCTGGCTACATCTGGGTGTTTGATGGTGAGTTCAGCCATGTCCTTCAGGTGCACTGGTATCCACCAAGCATAGTGGGTGTGATCCAGTGCATGGAACCAGGGGACCAGCTCTGTCAGAGCATCGAGGTACATCATTAACGATCCCTGCCTGAGAGAACGCACATACACTAGAACCAACAGTTCTAGTTCCAGCATGGTTGCCCAGTAGTGAAACTGGGGGATGTCTTCTCTTCTCTGGCAACACCAGTCTTCAAACTCCGGAAGGTCCTCTGCATCCCTGGTTTCTCCCAGACAGTGGTGGTTGTAGGCACGGTGTTGCAGGATGTACATTGCTGCTGCAGTCACTTGATGTGAATTTATATTTTAGACTGCCAGTTTATATGAGCTTGTCTGAGTTGTTTCTAGTGATTTAGTTTAGTTTTTTTATTATTTATATTTACAGAACTAAGACATTCTTTTCAAAGTATTGTGTTGAATCCAATATTTGCCGAGATAATTTCCAAATAAAATTATATAACAGACGGTGATAGATAATATTAAGTTGAAAATGGTACCATTGGATTCCTTGCCCCCAAAAACATACATTTAGATACCAGAATCAAGTCAATAGCTGCATTACGTCCAGAGATAATAGCAAATGTAGATTGCAAGTGGCGGCCATTTTGAAATCCAATATGGCGGACATAAAGAGAGAATTTCAAGTGGCCCAATATCTGAAAATGTTCGCAACATATTAATGTACATTTGTGCCAAATTTGGTACTTGTATCACAAAATGCACAATTCTTTTGAATATTTGGGCTAAGCCACCCCACTACATGCCATTTTTCCCCAAAGATATCTCAGAATAATGATAACAGCATATTAATAATAATAATAGCACAATAATTGGCAATAATAAAAAGAATAACGTGATACAATGACCAATGTCTGTCAACCAATAACGACCTATATATTGTCTGTCAACCAATGACAGGACACGGTGCTATGACGTCACGAATGACGTCACAATTAATGTTTTTTGTTGCACGATTGATCTCACAATTCTTCTTCTTCTTCGTTTGGTATGACGTCACAATCGACGCTGGGGACCTGAGTATGTGCCTTTTCAAGGTTTGATATCGTTCTTCATCCGTTTCAGCTGTTTCCAAAGTGTTTCACAAGGTTTGAAAACTGTTTTTTCCCAAGGTTTGAATTAATTGTTCAAATTATTAATTAATCCCAAGGCTTGAATTTTCCCCAGGGAAACAGCTGTTTCCCAAGGGTTTGAAAACTATTTTTCCCAAGGTTTGAATTAATTGTTGTGCTTGGTAGACATTTGTGAATACATTTACAGAGAGAAGGGTGAGAGAGGAGGGCGAGAGATGATGGGAAACAGGCGGTGGGGGGCAAGAGAGGAGGCGAGAGAGGGAGGGGGGGTGAGAGAGAGGGGGCGTCACAATTCAAGAGAGGGGGAGATAGGAGTGGGCGAGAGAGGTGGCAGTGGGGGTGAGAGAGAGGAGCGAGAGAGAGGGGCGAGAGAGGAGGAGCGAGACTAGGGGGGAGAGAGAGGGGGCGTCACAATTGTTCTTCTTCTTCGTTTGATATGACGTCACAATGTTTCCGATATGACATCACGTCACAATTGACCTGAGTATGTTTCCCAGGTGTTTCCCAAGTTTTGGCCATTTATGATACGGTTGGTCCGATCTAATTGTAACAATTCCCCAATCCAGTCGTCGTTTCCGAGAGCGAAGGAACGAAGCTGCACCTACGGGCACGCACTTGTGTTATTAAATGATGGAGTTCCAGTTAGCATCTGGACTTCGGACAACGGTCCAGGGGTTCGAGCAGGGTGGGGACGGTGGTAAAATGTGCGTATATAATAAATAGATATCCCTTGAGTTTATCCATTTTAATGACGTACAAGTAATGTGGTTCGTGTTCGACAATGTGAAATGAGAGATAAGTGGACAAGGACGATGAATATGTGGATGGGCGGCTGGAACGTGGAGTGGTGGAATAGTGGTGGAGTGGTGGTGGGATGGGGAAAGGTGGTGGGATGGGGAAAGGTGGTGGGATGGTGGAAAGGTGGTGGGATGGTGGTGGGATGGGGAAAGGTGGTGAGATGGTGGAAAGGTGGTAGGATGGGGGAAGTTGGAAAGGGGGTGGGATGGTGGTGGGATGGGGAAAGGTGGTGAGATGGTTGAAAGGTGGTGGGATGGGGAAAGGTGGTGGGATGGTGGAAAGGTGGTGCGATGGAGCAAAGGTGGTGGGATGGTGGAAAGGTGGTGGGATGGGGGAAGTTGGAAAGGTGGTGGGATGGTGGTGTGATGGTGGAAGTTGGTAAGGTGGTGGGATGGTGGAAAGGTGGTGGGATGGTGGTGGGATGGGGGAAGTTGGAAAGGTGGTGGGATGGGGAAAGGTGGAAAGGTGGTGGGATGGATAGGGGATGGTGGAAAGGTGGTGGGATGGGGAAAGGTGGTGGGATGGGGAAAGGTGGTGGGATGGTGGAAAGGTGGTGGGATGGTGGTGGGATGGGAGAAGTTGGAAAGGTGGTGGAATGGGGGAAGTTGGAAAGGTGGTGGGATGGATGGGGGAAGGTAGACTCCGCCCTCTTTCAGCGATGAAAACCAATGAGGAAGGGCGAGGCTGTACCTGTTTACCTGCCCGTAAATCAAGGTGAGTTTATGATAATGAGTGCGGTTCCTTCACGGAAGCTGCTTCTCCACGACGACCTTCTGGTTTGTGTGGTGTCATGGAGAACGTGAGTTTTGATCGGAAGGACGAAGTGACCATAACGTCGTCGACCATCGACCTTCGCACCGAGACCTCTGGAGGGGACAAGTTCACGGCGCCCTGGGCGGAAGAGACGACGGTCGATGCCCCGTTCGCCGGAATGCCCAAGGAGGTTCTTCTTCGCTTCTCGTCGCAGATGCGTTACCGCGTGGTGCGTGAGGTACTTTTCTGGCTGGTAGTTGTCGCCATGGTGGCCCTGGTGGTCGCCTCGATCACCCTCATTGTCCTGTCCCCGCGGTGTCTCTCCTGGTGGCAAATAAGCCCGATCTACCAGGTGTACCCGTTGTCCTTCAAAGACTCTGATGGAGACGGCAAGGGTGACTTACGAGGTTTGTGAACAACTCGAACAGTTCACACACACACACACACACACACACGCACACATATACACACACTCTCTCTCTCACACACACACACACACACACACACACACACGCGCACGCGCACGCGCACGCGCACGCGCACGCGCACACGCACACGCACACGCACACGCACACGCACACGCGCACACGCACACATACACACACTCTCTGTCTCACACGCACACGCACACGCACACGCACACGCACACGCACACGCACACATACACTCTCTCTCTCACTCTCTCTCTCACACACACACACACACGCACACACACACACACGCACACGCACACGCACACGCACACATACACACACTCTCTCTCTCACACGCACACGCACACGCACACGCACACGCACACATACACACACTCTCTCTCTCACACACACACACACACACGCACACGCGCACGCACACGCACACGCACACATACACACACTCTCTCTCTCTCACACACACACACACACACACACACGCACACGCACACGCACACGCACACGCACACACACACACCCAGGCGGTTTGTGGAGGACGAGCACTTGTTATGATTGGGTGGAGGAGGTGATTCAACAAGTTCCTGGAATAATGGACATGGGGTGAGGAAGGCAATGGGAGTGTAAAACCAAAAGGGGAAGGCAATGGAAGTGTAAAGCCAAAAGGGGAAGGCAATGGAAGTGTAAAGCCAAAAGGGGAAGGCAATGGGAATGTAAATCCAAAAGGGGAAGGCAATGGGAGTGTAAAGCCAAAAGGGGAAGGCAATGGAAGTGTAAAGCCAAAAGGGGAAGGCAATGGGAATGTAAATCCAAAAGGGGAAGGCAATGGGAGTGTAAAGCCAAAAGGGGAGCGTAAAGCAATGGCAGGATTCTCAAAGGAGTAATAGTCAAAGGTGGATTTGAAAATTTCTTTGTAATAATGTCGATTTTAAAAGGCAAGTGGTGGAAGAACTTCCATAAAGAAACTAAAACAATGAGAAAATGCACAACAAACCTCTGGTGGGTTGGCACATACAAATCTGGGAAACACTCTCCAAGTTTTGCTCCATTTGTTGAATTAAATGTTTTTGTGCTGTGGGACAAAATTGACCAGTTCATGCCAATTCCCACAAGTTGTCATATCAAATTCAGACACTTCTTTTTGACCATGATCTGACGGGTTAATTCCATTGGCTAATGGGTGCAGGAATGGAAAGTGTAGTTCAGCCAAGTGAGAGATCATTCGCCGATAAATTTTGTAACGTCTACCAAGTTAGGGTCGGTCTTTGGTTCAGTTCAGGTATGGGAGCATGCACCATAGTGTGTCGCTATGTCCACTTTCTGCTGGTACTCCAGGGGCTAGAGTCTGGGCCATTCTCCTGGCAAATGCCTGCCCCATCCCCATCTCCTTGAGATGCCGATCAACCTGCTGCAACCACGAAGGACGTGATCAGCCCGTTGGTCTTCTCCACTCACGAGGTGCCCTCGCTGAGAGAGTCTGGTGAGTAGGATCAGTATCAGGTAAACGAGGCACATGTCCATACAGCCACAGCTGATGCTCACCAACTATACAGGTAACAAATCTCACCCAAGTCTCTCTCGGCAAAAGCTCGTTGGACACAGTCTGACCAGCGATGACCAAGGATTCTCGAAAGAGACCCGTTACCGAAGGAGTTAAGCCTCTCTCTGCAATCCCTGGTAAGAGTCCAAGTCTCACATGCATAGCGCAAGATTGGAAGCACCAAGGATTTAAAGACTCAAACTTTCTAAATCCTGTATAGGTACCGACAGGCCCACAGGAGGGTGGTCCTTATTCCTCAACTTCAGATTTTCTAAGCTCCAACCACTGGGATTCATTGGAATAGTTGAGAAAACTCACTTGGTGAACTTTTTTTTTTTCCAATCGGACAACATTTACCCCTCCCTTATGGACCTTGAAGTTCCACCCTGAAAAAAAAATTTGTTAGGGGGGCGGTGAGAAGAACGAGTAATACACATTACACAAACACACAGATCGACATATCGCATCAAAAGAGACGATTGGACATTACAGGAGCATTTTAAAGTTCAGCACAGGTCAATACGTCGTCGTTCTAATGTCAGCCGCCCTGAGAAACTGAGGCTAAACTTCAAGGTCGCTGAGGGAGAGGTAAATGTTGTTGGAATTTGAAATAAAAACACCAGAAGAGTTTTCTCGACTATTCCAACAAATTCTGGGGGTTGGAGCTTAAAATAAATAAATTCGAAAATTTACTCCCTAACGAAGGACCACCCTGATATATATATATATATATATATATATATATATATATATATATATATATATATATATATATATATATATATATATATATATATATATATATATATATATATATATATATATATATATATATATATATATTGTTACGGCTGTGGAAATTCGCATTACACCATAAAGGGCCCTCAGGTGAGTTATATCGGTAAGTCCATGTGTCTTTAGCCCAAACCCGTTGTATAGAGGGAATATATGTGATCCATTCGGGCTGCGATTCTTCAGTTAGCCGTTTTTCTTTTGCTGTCGTTATTTTGGTGCAAGAACAACAACGAACATGGCCACAACCAATATTTCAACGATCACGCCATTCACTACACGACGCCAACAATCACGCCATTCACACCACGACGCCACCTTCCACAACTACGCTACCACCATCTTCGCCACTCGCCATTCAACGAGCACCATGCGGTCACGATCTCCGCGAGACGGATGAAAGGAACGGAGTAGCAGCAGCAACAAGGGTGCGAAGGGGCATCTCCCGCTTAAATATCTCCCGCCAAGATCTCCTGCCCAAAACGCCCGCACAAATATCTCCCGCCCAAATCTTCCTTCCCTCGTCGTCCTAAGTGAGAAAGGGGGAGGGGTTGGTGCGTCCTCTCCCGATTGGCGGATGCGCGGTGTGACGCGGCCGGGGGAGAGGAACGCCCCTTCGAGGCATTTCTGGAAGCGTCTCGAAGGAAGGAGGAGCCAAGAACGGAGCGGGGCGCGGGGCAGAGCGAAGGGTGGAGCCTGACCCTACAAAAGGGTGGGCATGGAGAGTCCCTGTTCCCTTGTCCCTGAATGAGAATTGTCGAGAGTTGTTGGAGAGTCCCTGCTTATGGTTCGTTAGTTCGGAGGAAGAGGTTGAGGTTCTGTTCGTTCGTTCGGGTCTGGTCGTGGTCGGGTGAAGGTCGTCGAATTGGCGCAGGTCGTCGAATTGGCGCAGGTCGTCGAATTGCCATGGGTCGTCGAACCTGGTCCCTGGTGATTGCTCCTGTTGGGCGGACGACACGTGCAGGCGCGAGGAACAAGCCCAGTGGACCATGCCAGAGGGACTCGGAGTTGTGGTTGCCAAGGGCTGGATGACGCGCTCAGGGAAGTCGCGACTTCCTTTTCTTTTGGGGTTTTGTGTAAATGTCTGTGGTTGGCGCCAGTCTTGAGAAGTGGAACTGTTTTAAGTGTTGCCGTGTGAATTGCCTTATTCGGTTGTATATCTGCGTTGGTTCTTTGCTTGTGTTTCTTCACGGTGATTGTAAATACGTGTATTGCTTTTATTGTATCCCTGTGACTGTAATATACATGCCTTCCGTGCTCCCGTATTAAATGTGCTTGTCCAATTGTTCCCCGTTTCGCTGCGTCCTTTCCGTTTGTTGAATCTCCATCTTGCATCACGTTAGGGATTAATAGTGGGTTTTAACAGCTGGTAATTAATCTGAACCGTCAAGGTCGACGATAACTCCGCTCGGTTATCCCTGTAGCACGGAACGAGCAGCTTAAGCGGTTCATGTCCAGAGTCGACCTGTGGCGTGGTACAACTCCTCGGTACACTACCCGCGCGGGCACTTAGGTAAATCAACCATTCGGCGATCGGACCCTATTTCGCGCAGGTAGAATGCGGACTGAGTTGTGGTGAGGTTAAACCACCACTCGTGACTAGCTCCCAGTGTTGTTCTGAGAGGGTCGCGACTGAATTGCACGTTCGGTGGGCGATGCGGCCGCTATTGGTTACACGCGGTCGTCCGCACCCAGGTGCGGAGCAAATTCACAAATATATATATATATATATATATATATATATATATATATATATATATATATATATATATATATATATATATATATATATATATATATATATATATATATATATATATATATATATATATATATATATATATATGTATATGTACACAGGACTGGGCGTAGTGGTGTGCGCCTGTAATCCGGTTACTCGGAGGCTTGGGTTGGAGGATCGCTTGAGGACGGGCACTCTGTGCTGGGCCGTGCTATGAGAGGGTGTAGGGCAGCCCGAAATCGTGGGGAAACACAATCCTTATCCTTGTGTCATAAGAGGCGACCAGGGTTGCGTCAGGAAGGGCATCCGGCGTAAAACCTGTGCCAAATCACTATGCGGATCATACGGATGATCCGCTGTGGCGACCCCTAACGGGAGCAGCCGAAAGAAGAAGAAGAAGAAGAAGATATACATATACCCCACACCCCATGATCCAGTGAATCCATAACTCCCCAGGCCTGACCCAGACATCTATCCACCTCTGGCTCGCATGTGTTGACATGAATATCACTGCCAAGGTAACTTGATCTGTGACCTCAACATCCTCGCCACAAACAGGAACAGACTGTGGCACAAAGAGATTTGTCAGGATTTAAAGTCATATTCCAAGTGTTTGACCATCTTGTGATTTTTGTCAAAGTCTGAAAGAGGAAAGAGGCTGCAGCCTGCTTGGCTGAAGGATGAGGGATGTCACAGCAGAGGGTGGAGTCATCAGCAAATAGATAGAGTATTTTCCAGAGATTTAGAGAGATCATTTATGAAGATCAGGAATAGGACTGTGCCAAAAACACTAACTTGGGGCACTCCAGCCTTGACAGAGAGAGGAGATGAAAGGATTCTGTTGAGTGCCACATGTTGGTTATGAGAGTAGAGGAAGTCAGTCAGCCATGTGTGGAGTTGACCTTGGAATCCATAGGCAGATCGTTTGGAGAGCGGAACAGGATGCCAGATGATCAAAAGCATGAGATATGTCCAGCGAGACGGCCCTGATCTCATGTCTGACATTGAGGACCTCCATTCATTGTTGGGTGAGTGGAACCACCGTATCCAAGGTAGAGTGACTAGGTATGAAACTCAATGGGTGATCTGAGATGAGGTTGTTGGAGAAAAGGAAGGATTTCATTCACATCAACTGCGATGATGGATACATGACCTTGCTGATGATTGTAAGTAAGCTAATAGGTCGGTAGTTTTTCAGTTTTAGCTCAGCCAAGGGGATCAGTTTTAGCACCTTATCATGTTACTAGAAGTACCTGTTGGACGGAGGCATGCCTAGATGGATGCACGCTGGGAAGCAGGTACACCAAGACTGAGCTCGTTTTATAATGTTAGATGCAGTGATGTTGGCTGATTTCAAATCAGATGGAAGTTGACCTCATGCAAATGATCGGTTGAAAAAGGCAGAGAGAGAGAAAGAGAAAGAGAAAGAGAAAGAGAAAGAGAATGTGCAAGAGCTGCAGAGCAGGATTGTAGGACACATGAGTTCAGCAGCAGTTAGGTGTGACTGGGAAGAGCGGGTACTGATAGAGGGGTTCGGGACACAAGATTTTGAAGCAAAAACAGAATTGAGATATTTGGCCTTCTCACAAATAGTTGGCTTTAGTGCCTTTTGAAGAGGGGGATGGAAGGGGAGCATACACCAGAGACAGACTTAATGAGGTGCTACCAGGTTTTGTAGGAGGGAGACAAGTTTGAAAGTAAATTTTTGAGGTCGGACAGATGTTGTCTTCTGTCTTTCCTGAGAGGGGACACACACTTGTTGTGGACTTTTTCGAATGCACTGACATTGCTTTTGGTCAGATTTGCCTTCCAGGAAGAGAAAGCAAGTTGTTTCAACTGCCTCACCACAGGATTCAGCATAAGATTGTCAGGAAGAACAATGGGATGATTGAACATGAGATGAGATTGATAGAGAGGGAGAGAGGGAGAGAGAGATAGAGATAGAGATAGAGATAGAGATAGAGATAGATATATTGTTTTTTTTTGTGGAAGAGTTCCCAGGCTGAGTCATCATCAGGGGCAGCAGATATGGGAGATCAGTCCTGAAGAGAGATGGCTGCTTGCAGTCCCTGCCAATATGTTTGAGTGAAATGCCAGACTGGCCCATACTGAGGTGGCTCTCTGAGAATATCCAGAGAGATGTTGACTTTCACAAGCACATGATCAGATTAACAAATTGGAGCAGTGAAAGAGCAGTAGACATTTGCGGGGAAGTTCGTCATCCCCGAGTCCTGAAGGGAAGATTTGCCATTGGGAGAAATCCAGGTTGGAAAGATGGAGTCAGACCCATGGATTCACAGAAGTCCTTTACTCGAGAGAGAGAAAGAGAGAGGTACCAACACCCAGCCAATTTGCATGTTGACAATTTAAATCACACCATATGAGGAAGAGAGAGTTGTGATGAGTGTCTCACAACATGGACAAAGTTTTAACCAGAGACAGATGTAGATCGAGTCTGCACTTTTGAAAAATAATCGATGCATTAAGCATGTGGTGAGGAATGTGAAGCAGTAGTTTATTGTGGGGGTCTCTTAAGACAGTATTCCACAATGGTACTTCTGTTTCCAGATACTTTCTGTAACACTATGAAATGAGAATGAAGAACTCGATTGTGTATGCTAGACTGAGCTTGGAGCACGACTTGCCAAAGTTGGTGAAGCAGAGCTATACGCAGCAGCTTGGTGTAAGCAAACAGGTAGAAAACTCTGGCACCCTCCCTCCTTCACCTTCACCTGGAGTCATCTAGTTTTAATTTTATAGTGAGGGTTATTTTAGGGGGTGTTACCTTCTTATTAGGAAGCATCTAAGTGCACCATCCGTGAAGGCAGCCCCCCCTCACCCCCACAAATATTAGTTGAGCCAAAGTATGGACTGGCATCATGTGTTGATGGGACGAGGCAGGGCAAGCAGAGTACCCCTCCCTGGAGGCCATTGAGGAGGGCTAAAACTGCTTGTTTTTTTCACCGTCAATCCCACAGCAGATATGCTGAAGATTCACTCAATTCCCAGAAACTTGTAACCCAAATACTTAATGACACCGCCTTCAACTTTATTTGGAAGCACAACTTTTGGATTGTGTCCTTGTGTCCTCACAAGACATACATGCGGTCGAGTCGCAGTCAAATAATTATGTGGTATAACCAATGAACAGTAATTACAATGACTAGTGACATCATAACCACCAATTTGACTTTGGTAAAATACGATATAATATTTAAAAAATCATGCAAACTAGCGCAGAGAAAATGAATTCCAAGGCCAGGACGCAGGTTCAAAATCAAAATATTCGAATCCGTCAAAGCAATACAGTTTGTTGAAGCCACGGCAAGGCGACCTGACCAAAGGAGCTTAGCGAGAAACACGCAATCAACGAAGTTTGACACCTCCCGCTGGATTTGACAACAACAAAGGTAATGGCAAGGTTGAATTCAAACTTTCGTAAAAACAACAAAGCTGTGTGTTCTGCGCCTGCCAATAGAACCCTAATGGCGTCAAAAACTAGGGTCGAAGCCTTGTACGTGGAAGCAACAATGTACTTTGTGATGCTTCAAAGAGTACAAAGAAGGACCAGAAATGTACATGTGTACTAAACCGGGTAATTATCATGTCAAGGACTTGTTTTATCACTTTACTGGCATCAGATCACAGCAATGTCACACCATCGGGCTGATAAAGCTTTTCGCTCAAAAGTAACCTTGGCTACTCGTGGTGGGAAACCTTGGCTGCATGGCTCACCCTTGTTTATATTGACCTCTCAAAAGTAAAAATTAGATTAAAAAACAAAATTGGAAGGGGGGAGGGGGTAGGGGGAGGGTGTGGGGGATATTCAATGTCACTCACTACTGAGGAAATGATTGGAATTTTAATCCTTTGCTGTCATTATGTTTACAGACTGTGCTGCAGAGTGTTTGTCTTGTGTTCTCTAGGAATTTTGAGCAAACTTGATTATTTTGAAGAGTTGAATATCAAAACCATCTGGATCAATCCAATCTACAAGTCACCAATGAATGACTCCGGCTATGACATCTCCAATTTCATTGAAATTGATCCCATCTTCGGAACAATGGAAGACTTTGAAGAACTTCTCACCGGAATGCATGATAGAGGTAAGTAAAAAAATTTAATGGCTGACTGGTGTGTAATTATGGAAATGCGATGTGGTTGTCGTTATGAAACGTAAAGCCTTGTTCTGGCTGTCCGAGCTGTGTGGCATTATGTGCTTTAACTGGCACGTATCCAGGAAATTAAAGGTGGATTTGAGAGGAGGAAGGGGTGCCAGGGGGAAATGTATTACGATACTTAAAAGTATCACATTTATTTAAAAATGAACAACATTTACCTCCATGTCACTAAAAACCAAATCGATGATAAAGCAACATTTTCCTTTGATGTAAAACATCAAAGTTGATGTCATTCTTTTTCTTGCTCAAAATCTGAGTGAGCAAATAGGAATGAATTCAAATCTCAACTTCTCAAACATTTGAAAACTAGTCTTGTAGCATCCATGGATGACATTGTGACTCCTTTATAAAGCCAGATCTTCAAATACACAGCACTATATTTGTGACAAAACAAGTTCAGAATGACAACTTTTGTTGAATATCCATTCGGGTGAAAGAATGATGCTGGATTTTATTTAAAAAAAAAAAATGCGAAGGCAAATCACACGAACTTTGTGGCAGCAAATGAAGTGCTTCGATGGCACTTTCAAACAAAGCGAGAGGGTAAGTTTGCTTCAACTTCTTATCTCGTACTCAGCATATGGGTACGGATTTGCATCACTGTTTGGGAGCATGGCTTAAGCAGTGCCTCCCTTTAGATGAGAGCATGGATTTCTGGAATTCGGCCAGGATGCCGGCTATAACTCGCCTACTCCCCGACGAAAGACACCATGGGATCTTTAATATCCCCCAGCTAATGCTGACAGATAGGACACCCCCCTTGCCTTCCTAACGATAGATTGTGCACTTATTGATGCATAGCCCTGCTTGCGATCTCACAAGTTCCCCGGAACAACATTCGGGGGAGGTTATGGGATGGCGCATCTTACGTCCATCAGTCCGTCTGTCGGTCCACGAGCACTTGCAACTTCTTTGAAACTACACGTATGATTTTGATGAAACTTGACCACAACCTTTCACACCTGTGATGTACCAAAGATTGTTCACACCATGAAAAAAAATTGGGCTCTATTGGGGTTTACCCCACAAAATGGGTATTTGCACCAATCAAGCAGTTTAGTCAGGCCAATAATTTAACGCAGACAAGACAGATCAAAGGTAGGTGCACGACCTCCACACGATCTTGTTATTGCATTTGTTTAAATGGTATTCTGTGTTTATGCGAGTTGATGAAAGAGAAAAATTTAATGAAATGCGTAAGGTTGATTGGTCAATTTTACAACAACAAAAACAACATGGTGAGGGAGGAGGAGGAGGAGGAGGAGGAGGGGAAGGAAGGGGGAATTGGAGCTATACATTCACCTCATAACGTGTGTGTGTGTGTGTGTGTGTGTGTGTGTGTGTGTGTGTGTGTGTGTGTGTGTGTGTGTGTGTGTCCTCCATACCTCCAAAACTCCAAGGAAGTGCATGAGTAAAAAATAGGTGTTTGCGTTAATTAAAACACTCATTTTGAAGATAATTAACAGCCTTATTTAATTATATCCTTTGTCAGGCGCCATCCTCGCTCAGCGCTTTGTCAGCTCGCTGCTGGGGTCTGAATTCGCCATTTTGTTTGGCCGAATGAAACAAGCCTTCTCTTTGGAAACACGATCTATTCTCACTGACTGAAGTATATAATCAAAGTATTATATCTGATTTGAGAATCGGATGTCGTGGACTAAATATAAGTGTCGAAATCTGGAAGAGATTTAGGAATGTGCAGAAAGTATAACTTTATTGGGTACAATGGCGTGCTCGATCTGGAAACTGTTTTTACAAGTCGTGGCGATGCAGTCCACAAGGGTCCTTCTTTTGGGAAATTATATACGCAGTTTTCTTTTTCACCATTTTGTGCGATCTGCTTTCATTACAAATGCTCCGCCTGGGTTTATATAGAACATGGCAGTTAAAAAGAAAATGTTGCTGTTTGGTGCGTTTAATCGCCCTGGTAATGCTCTGGTACGCTGCCTTCCTTTGCGCTGCCTTCCTGTTCCTCTTCCCTCCCCTCGCGCTGCCTTTCCATTCCCATTCCCTCCCCTCACGCTGCCTTCCTGTTCCCATTCCCTCCCCTCGCCAAACACCTTCCACCACCTTAATACATCTCTGGAGGTTGAGGAGAGGAAGTGGTGTTAATGAATCTGTGAATTGGACAAATGAATGTTTTTTTTTTTTGTTTGTTTGTTTTTTAGCTGTTGGAACTTCTGTTCAGATCAATTCCACAATTCTTCTTAGGTTAAGAGATCCTGGAGATTATCATATGTGTGGAAATTAAATAAAGGCACGAACACTGGCGTGGTTTAAAAAATTTTTTTTTTTGATAATTGAAGGAAAATGCCCTTCCTTCCCTTCCCCTTCCCTCATGCATACCTCCTCCCAAAGCCCCTCCTCCCTCATGGACCCCTCTCGGCAGTGTCTGGGCATTGTTTAATTATTAAATCGGATTAAACTTTAATACAACCGGTTTGTACTAATGCCGGCACGACACGGGCACCATTCTCCCCCGCCCCCCACACTTTTCCTCAAGTCCCCCTATCAAATGCATGTCCACAACACCCCCTTCCTCTCCTCCAGAACACCCCTTCCCTTAAGAACATGCACCCCCCCCACCGCCTTCCCCATGCTCCCCCCCACGTTCCCTGCGCCCCTCCTGCCACCTTCCCTACGCTCCCCCGCTGCCTTCATCACGCTCCCTCCCCCGGCCTTCCTCGCACGTCCCCGCCCCCGCACCCCCCCCCCCAGTTGTAATATCCCCGTCAGTAAAGGAAGGGGTTGCATTTGCTAGTTGAAGAATAACATACAGAATGGGACTATTGTGCTAACCTGACCATGGTGAGTGTGATTATGCCCATAACACACTGTCAGCAAAGTGGTAAAGGGGTAAAACAAAGCTGAAAACCCCATCCTATATAATAATACGATTTTTCTGTTTTTCTCTGTTTGTCTGTCCAACAATATTCTCTTAAACTTCCTGACCAGGGAACATAAGACCCACTCCTTTATAAAGGTCTTTGTTTGAGCATCTCCAGTTGTATTTTTTTTTGTGTTGTTTATCATTTCGCTTACTTCACCACTATTTTACTGAACAATCGCAAGATGTTGTCATCTCACAAGGTTACAAATGAAACGTTTTTTAAAATTTACTTTTCACATTGTTCTTGATGACCAGGAACAACGCAGGCATGTTTTCATCGTTCAGCTATTTGTCTTCATGTTCTTTTCGTTTGGGACTATCATTTGTACCTCATTAAATTCACATGTTTAATGCTATTATGTAGAGGATGTGATGTACCCTTTTTGAATGTAATTGCCATTGGATGAAAATTTTCCCGTTTTTCATGTGGACAACAAACACGAATGAAATGAAATGAAGTGATGGGCTATGTGATGTCCTCCTGCGCCAAGGTTCCTTGTGTAATGTTGTTAAGGAAGGGGGGAGGGGAGGAGGACAAAGAGTTGGGGTGGGGTTGACGACTTTTGGTTGGGAGGGGGTGTGGGTTGGACACCTGGGATTTTTTTTTTGGTGGGGGGGTGGAGTTTAGGACTTGAACAAGAAAAGGAGAGGGGATAGAGAGTTGAGAGAGTTGGGAGAGGTAGGTTGAGGCTATGGTGGAGGGGGGGGTGGTTGAGGACTCTTGGTTGGGGGGGGGTTAGGCCTTGGGATTGGGAACGGAGTTGTGGACTTGGGGTTTGGAGTGGGGGGGGGGAGTTGAGTTGAATAAGAAAGGGGCTTGAAACAATTGAGGACTCTAAATAATGACGTCATAATTGTCATTAAAACATTCTGCCTGAGTCGTCACACCGATGGTGAAATCTTCGTCTCTATCCGATAAGTGGTTGCAGAGAAAAAAAGACGAACGTTCTGTGGGGACAAACAAACAAACAAACAAACAAACAAACAAATGGACCCAAGCGCTATACCCTCCTTCAGCAAGGGTAACAAGAATAGTGTCATTTTGTTGCATCAGTGTATTTTGTCCCTGTCCTTTCCCTTTGTGAATGCCATCACACTTTTACCCATGCTTCCTCTTTATGACTGAATCTCTCTTCCAAGAATATTGTACCAAATATCCTGCAGTACATTGCACAGTTCTGTGAGATTAGCTGGGTTCCTCCTCTTCTCTGTTTCCAGATAATCCCATGTGGCCTCGTTGGGACTCATGTCCATCCTCTGGGGTGGTCATTCTAACACTTGAAACACATCATCTGTAATGTTGTTCTCCAATTCCTGTTTTAGTTTGTTGGTTGGTAACAAATTAACTCAGCTGTGTAGATGTTTGTTTAGCTGAAGCAAAACCCAAATACTTGTACATTTTCTGCAGGAATGAGGCTGATTATGGATTATGTTCCAAACCACTCGAGTAAGGAACACCAATGGTTTGAGAAAAGCCGTAAAAGAGAAGCCGCATACAAAGACTATTACATATGGAGAAACTGTGTCTCTGAAGGGATCAACATCGTCCCTCCTAATAACTGGGTATGTTTTATAAAAACACTTTTCCGTGTCGGAATCATATTTTTACCGATTCATGAAAACGATGCACTTGCTTTCCTTTTTCATTCATTTGTTGATTTATCGAAGTTGCGTTTGTGCTCCAGTGTTCTTGCCATGGTTATGTTGTGTTTTTAGTTATTCAATCATCTTTCGAATCTTGTACCTCGTTTTCATGCTCCACTCAACCCAGGTTGAATACCATGCTGCCCCTGATACTGGACATCCATGTAATTTGGCCTGTCAAACCAAGTTCACCCACATTTTATCCTGACCCATTCCCAATTGTGTGGATGTGCGATGTGCCGAACGGCAGCCATGCATAGATGACAGACAGACAGGAAGACACAGACAGACAGACAGACGTGGCGAGCTTTGTTTGATAGATTGAGGATAAGCCAAACATAGTTTGACCAAACATTACAATTTTTGTGTTGGAAACATACATTGTCCACTTTTAGCAATGCAACCCACCCGCGTTCTGTGGATGTTTGTCCCAACCACTTGTCCATAAAGACCATTTTTCTTGGTATTTTTGTCTGCACCAAAGTGAGTTTGTGTTTTTTCCACACTGAGCTTTGTGTGGTTTAGTCCAGGTTTAACTGAGTCCTGCTTTTATTTACAGCAAAATTCATGGATGTGGTTTTGTCAACTGTTATGTCTTTCTTGTGTCGTCGGTAAAATTATAAAATAAGATTCTGAGTTGAACTTGGTGTCATATTCTGAGGATAAAATAAGAGACCGTGAGAAATGTGTTCAAGAGGAATTCAGAAAGGTTCATGGAAAGGGTAGAGTTTTGATGGTGAGGAATTTGAATTTGCCAGGGTTCAATTACGTCCAGGAACTGGAAAAGAGCAGATCCAAGGGGGATTTTCGAAATCTATTCCAGGATTTTCGAAATCTAGTCAAGGATTATTACTTTTTAAGTCTGTTTGTAGAAAAGCCCATGGAGGAGGGGGGGTGGGTGGGTTGCAGTGTTGGATCGACCCCCTCCTTTCTGGTCTTGCAACCTCTGCTCTTTCTGGAGCATTCCCCCCCCCCAGGTTTCTGCAGCGCTCACACAGTCCACCATCAACCCCCTTCTTGGTAAACTAAATAAATCCAGGATCACTGCTCACACATTCTCTTCAATCTCATTGTTCCCTCCAGGTCTTCAATTTCAGGTCGTCCCCATTCCAAAACCATTATGTTTTCTGCCCCCATTACCCCCCCCCCCTTTTCCACATCACAAACCCTCCTTCCAAATTTCCAGTTTTCCCTCCTGAGAGTTTCCTTCTGTATCCGCCGTGCCCACCCCATGCATCTTCCCTTGCCCCTCATTCTTCTCCACTCCCATTTGTTGCCCAAGTCTTCCTCTATCTTGGACTTCAACTCTATTGTTGGTGTGTTCCCAAAGATAGGTGTCAGAAGAATGTGTTGCATGCTTTGAACAATATTGTCTGTAGGGTGGGAACTCTGCTAGTACATTGTGATTAACAAACCAGAAAATGATGCACATCATGTTGTGGAGTACAGAACATCCAATTCAGTCCAAAGCATGATGGAATGTTTAGTATGTAATAAGTATATAATATAGCAAAAGGTCTGAAACTATATATTGTACGAGATGACCCGTGAACCCGTTGGGTTCCCGTTGTGACAGCAGTTGATTAGAAAAATCATTTCAAACAAAACAAAACAAAGATAGCTCCAGCAAACTATACCGCTGAGGTTGTTTGCATTGATCAAATTTTCCTGAAGAGTACTTGACTGAATCGGGAATTGATTTTTAAAAATAATTTTTTCATTGCCCGATTTTTAACGAAACTTGATACTGCACACTGCAGGAAAATGGTGAGTAAGGTGGGCCGAAAATTTTTGTGCTATCGTGTACCGTTTTGGCTGTATTTCAGGAACATACATACATACATACATGCATACATATATACAAGATGAGAGTTTTAGTGATATATAGAAAACAAGTCAAGGTACATTCAAAGTACATTCCCCCCATGCCAGAGAAATAAATAGCAAATTCTCCAGCACGCAACATTGCTGGGGGACCCTCGGCACCCGGCGATGCCACCATGCAGCACATGGAGATGGAATTGGGAGGGAGCGGTGTGCAATAATTGATGGATTAAATGCATAATTGAAATAATTTTATAATCTTTAAATAATTTCGTAATTGGCTCATAGTATAACAAAACCACTGTTGGTTTCATCAGAATCTGTAACTTTTTGAAAATTAATTCTTCAAAAAAATGAATAATTAATTGACTTATTTATCAATGAATGAAAAAGAACCATTTGTAGCCAAATCACTTGTTCACTGTCGTGTTCAAATATCGGTTTCCGAGCTCAAAATGTGCCTGAGATATTGCCCATATGAGAGAGAAAATAAATAAGGAATTGATATAATAGATAAAAATTATGTAATTTATCAATTCCTTGATTAATCAAAAAATACCGTTTTTGCCAAATCACATATACACTTTTGTCCCCAAATTTGAGCTTCCTAGCGCAAAGGATGGCTGAGATATCGCCCGGACAAACAAGCCAACAAAAAAGATGTCATGCAGAGCACGAAACTTGCAAAATCCACCCCCTTCTCCAAAGGTTGCCATGGATACATCAAATTATCCATTTCATTAAGATTAAAATTGACAATATTAATCAAAGCTCAGATCAATCGGATGAAAATTGATTATTTTTCAGATTCAAATTGATGATTGACAAGAGTGAGATTGCACCTCAAAAATAGATGCTTTCTCAATTAATTGACACAATATGCAAATCTTGTTCAAATTTCAAGTCAATTGGAAGAAAAATGACGATTTTAGAAATTCGACTTCAAGTATAGTCAGGTCAGGTTCGATCTGTGACCTGCTACAGGTACCATGTAAACCTGTACTAACCTGTTCCATGGTCGGGTTGTCGGCGACCAAACCGTCTCCCCCACCAGGTTTTCTGGTGAGGAGGGTGTTTGAATATGGACACCCAGCAGGATTAAAAACAAAACCTGTCAAAGGGCGGAGGAGCTCCTTGTGAGCCAACGGCCATCCATATCTAGTGCCCAACTGTGTCTGCGGACGTCCTCCTGCAGTTGGGCTACTTCATATTAGGAGGTTGGTTGCAGGATTTGCACTCCGGCCACCGTAAAATGCTTCATTCCGCAAAACGCAAAAACGCAAAAAAATCTGAAAACCCACTCCGTGGGAGTACCTCCTGTGCAGCTTCCCTTCGCAGGGCAGCTCACCGGATGACAGGATTGGGGCAAAGCCTTCGGGACCCCCAATCTTTGATAGGAGGGAAACCATGGGGTAACATCCCTGGGTCAGATTGCGGGAGAGTGTGTCGGAGTGGTGCTGAGGTGTCGTCCACCAGACGGCGGTCTCCTTGGGTTAACCTGAGGCGGTCCCTTCGGGTGGGTGCCTGGAATGTCCTATCCCTAAGAGAGGATGATCACCTGTCTCTGTTATCATCTGAGCTCAAGCATTTGGACATCGGGATTGCAGCTCTCTCTGAGGTTCGGAGACCAGATTGCGGCGAGATAATGGTGGATGGTTACACCTACTATTGGTCTGGTCGCTCTGATGGTTACCATACCCAAGGAGTTGCTGTAGCTGTGTCCAATAAGCTGACCCCAATGATAATTGAGGTAACACTGGTCAACGAGCGTATTATGAGATTAAGGATTCGCCACTCCTTAGGTGTCATTTCCCTGGTCTCTATTTATGCTCCGACTGAGGCGAGTGATCTCACCGTGAAGGATGCATTCTACGCCACACTCGAGTCTGTGGTTGATCAGTGCCCCAGACGAGATACACTTCTAGTCTTGGGGGATTTCAATGCATCGACTGGAACTGATAGGGATGGTTATGAGGTGTGTGTTGGTCCCCATGGGTCAGGAACTATGAACCAGAATAGCACTAAGTTCCTTGACTTTGCAAGAAGTCATGGACTTAGGGTGGCTGGTTCATGGTTTCAGCGTCCGCAAGCTCATCGCTGGACTTGGTATTCCAACGCTGGCGGTGTGGCAAAGGAGATTGACCATGTCCTCATTGACGGTCATTGGAGGATGATCCAGAACTGCAGGGTCTACCGGAGTGCTCAGTACCTCAATACTGACCACAGGCTTGTTGTAGCAACTCTAAAGCTGCACCTTAAATCCTGGAGAATGGTACCATCCCAGCCTAGGCTGGATGTTGCCAAGCTCAGGGAAGAGAGAGTAGCTGAGGAGTTTGCGAACAGGCTGAGTGGACACTTGGGGGGTCTGGGTGCTTTGGGGGGTCCTGAAGAGTTGTGGAGCACCTTCAAGACCACCGTCGTTGATGTTGCCAGTGGATGCCTTGGAGTTCACCGCAGGGCAAAGAAGAATTTTGTCTCTCAAGGGACACTGGATACCATTGACCAGAGTCGCAGGGCCAGGCTGAATGGCAGAGCTGAGCTGTTCAGGGAGCTGAGGTGTAAAACTGTACGTGCACTGAGGGTGGACAGGGAGGCCTATGTGCGAGGAATCTGTGAGGGGGTAGAGCATCACCTGTGGACAGGTGATTCTCGTCCCGCTTACAGGGGAATTCACGCATTACGTTCATCCAAGCCCATCCCTCGGAGCACTGCAGTTCGAGCAGAGAGTGGTAGGCTCTTGACGGAGGAGTCTGAAGTGAAGGCCCGCTGGGCCGGTTACTTTGAGCGGTTGTACCAGGCTGATCCCCCAGCTGTCGAGTTTGACGTCAAGGGTGTTACAATCCCTGTTGCTGACCCTCGGATCAACTGTGGTCCACCATCGCTTGTGGAAACACGGGCTGCGGTGAACCAGTTGAAACGGGGCAAAGCTCCAGGGATCTGTGGCATCCATGCTGAACTTCTCAAGGCTGGTGGAAATGCTGCACTCGTGTCGTTGCATGCAGTTTTGTGCTCTGCCTGGAACACAGGCATCATCCCAACTGACTGGAAGAGGGGCCTTGTTGTCCCTCTCTGGAAAGGGAAGGGTGATCGCCAAGACTGCAACAACTACCGAGGGGTGACGCTGCTCTCAGTGCCGGGCAAGGTCTTTGCTCGGATAATTCTTGATAGGGTTTGCCACCATCTGCTTGAGCACCAGCGTCCAGAGCAGTCAGGCTTTACACCAAAGAGGTCAACGATTGACCGTATCCTTGCACTTCGTGTCCTCACCGAACGCAGACGAGAGTTTCGGCAGGGGCTGCTTGCAGTCTATGTTGATCTCTGTAAAGCGTTCGATTCAGTGAATCGGGATGTCCTCTGGAGGATTCTTGGTCTTCGTGGGGTGCCACCGAAACTGATCGATCTGATGTCTGAACTCTACTCTGGTACTGAGAGTGCTGTGAAGTGTGGTGGTACCATCTCTGACTTATTTCCAGTTGTTACTGGAGTTCGTCAGGGATGTGTACTTGCCCCCACACTTTTCAGCACTTGTATGGACTGGATTTTTGGGAGGATGTCGGAGAGATCAAGTTGCGGTGCATCGTTTGGCAATGTCAAGATCTCGGACCTTGATTTTGCAGATGATGCAGTCATCTTTGCGGAGACTTTAGACATCCTCTTGGGGGCCCTCGAGGTGCTGAATGAGGAGTCGGAGCCGTTGGGATTACGGATTTCTTGGGTCAAAACTAAGATCCAGGCTTTCGGTGACATCTTGGATGCTGCTGTCCTGTCTGTGTCTGTTTGTGGTGAGGATGTTGAGGTCGTGGATAGATTCACTTACCTTGGCAGTGATATTCATGTCTCCGCAGGTTGTGAGCCGGAGGTCAATAGACGTCTGGGTCGGGCCTGGGGAGTCATGGATTCACTGGATCATGGGGTGTGGCACTGCCGGTACCTGTGCGGGAGGACGAAAGTCCGAGTCTTCAGGTCCTTGGTACTTCCAGTCTTGCTCTATGGGTGCGAGACTTGGACTTTGACCAAGGATCTGAGACGGAGACTTAATTCCTTTGGTACCAGGTCTCTTCGAAGAATCCTTGGCTATCGCTGGTCGGATTTTGTGTCCAACGAGCGGTTGCTGAGAGAGACTCGGATGAGATTTGTTACCTGCATAGTCCGTGAGCGTCAGCTGCGGCTGTATGGACATGTGGCTCGTTTTCCTGACGCTGATCCTGCTCACCAGATTCTCTCAGCGAGGGAGTCTCATGAGTGGAGGAGGCCAGTGGGCCGACCACGTGCCTCATGGTTGCAGCAGGTTGACCATCATCTCAAGGAGATGGGGATGGGCCTGACATCTGCCTGGGGGATGGCCAGACGGAGGCCCCTGGAGTACCGGCGGAAAGTGGACGCAGCGATGCGCTGTTCTGGCACATGCTCCCATACCTGACCTGACCTGACTTCAAGATGACCTTTAACCTTTGACCTCAAAATCAATAGGCTTCTCAGTTGAGACTAGCTCTACAACTTGGTAAAGTTTCATGACGATCAGTTTAGAATTGTGACTTGGAGGTGATAGACAGACAGACAGACAGACAGAAAAACAAAATCGACAAACCAATATTCTTGAAAAATCTTTGATTTTGCAAGTATCAAATGGACACAACTCCATCAGGCTGTGGACAAAAGTTGTATCGTAGTCAGGAGCTCAGGTGTGCCAAGGAACGACTTTGCACGCCGGTGGATGCCCATTCGGGGACTGGCTTTGGAGGCCAGCTTGGAAATGTGGTTCTCCCAGGAAAGATCATGGTCAGATTGTGAGACCCAGAAGTTTGAATGATAGGACTTATTCAAGAGGATTGTTGATAAAGTAGATGAGCGGGGGGGGAGGGGGTTGGGGAGTGGGTGGGGAGTTCCAGACGGTCCTTTCAGAGAGACGGAGTGAGAGTGTGAGATTTGTCCGGATTGGAAGATATGTTCCATGTGTTGGACGAGAGGGGATAAATCTGTGCATGAGGGAGAGCAAGTTTCTTTGAAAGAATTCTCAGGATGAGTTGATGTCAAAGGAAGTAGAGATGGGAGACCAATCTGGAAGTTTGATGGCTGTTTGAAGTCTCTGCCAGTCGGCCTGAGTGAAATGCCAGACTCGAGGGCTCTGAGGTGGTTCTCTGATAACAGCCAGAGAGATGTCCACTTTGACAAGCCCGTAGTCAGAACTGATTGGAGCTGAGGAAGAACAGCAGATATTTTCAGGGAAATTTGTGAGTGGCGGGGGGGGGGGGGCAGTAACTTTGGGAAGCGGGAGTGAGAGGGAAGCTTGGAGGGGGGAAGAGTGTGAAGGTTGCTATGAGAGAAGGCACGGCCAAGGTGCAGGAGGGCGATGGGCGAAGCGAGGAGAGGGAAAGTATGAGACTTGATGGAGGTATGGTGATGCAGGGAGCTGGTGGGGGAGGTACAAGATTTGAAGGGTTGGGAAGAGGGGGAGATGTGCTGAGAGGAAGGAAGGAGCATGTTCGTGTTGATGATGAGTGTACTGATTGAGAAAATGAGATATCTGTTAGGTTAGAATAGAGCCCACAGATGTTAGAACAATGCACTCTTTGGGACAATAGGAGGAGTTGATACTGAAGCAGAAGACAGTGAAGAGGTGCCAAGAGCAGAGGTAGGATGAGGGTCAAGATGGGAGTGGTTAGGAGATTGACAACATGTGAGGAGTTCTGAGGAGGTAGATTTAAGGAGGTGGGGTGAATTGGCACTGAAGTTGAAAATAGGATGATTGATGGAACACGACCATGCATTGCCAACTGGGAGTTAATATATTTAATCAGAGATGTGATTAAGGACATTACCTGAGGGATGCAATAAAGGAGAATTAAGAGAATGGAGAAAAGAAACGTTGTAACGGGGAATTTTTTTAACACGGGATGAAGGAAAGGTCGAATTGAAAACAGCCTTTGAAGAATAAGAAGACGAAGAGTGAATTATGATACAATACCGAGAACCACACGTGTGAAAGAGTAGTTTAAACATGAAACTTTTTTGTTGTTGTTGTTGTTGTTTAAAAATTTTTTTGATAAAGATTACGTAAGATTCGGTGAAGGAAAGGTTGAAGAAAAATCATATCATTTGGTGAACTTGGATCGGCAAATGCAGAAGGAGCTGGTAGTTCAACGAAAGTTACAGGAAGAAGAAGAGGGAGTTCAGAAACATGGTTAGGGAGGTGAAACGTTAAAAGAATGAAGATTTTTTTTAATTAAAAAAAAATTCTTCCAAATTTCCAGCTTTTCCTTCCTAAGAGTTTGTTCCTGTACCTATCTCTTTCACGCCCCACATCCTTCCTTGCCACTCATTCTTAAACAGCCTCTTTCACAAGCATGCCACACCTACATCCCTTGTTTTTCCGTCTCCGTCTATTTTGACCCTTGGCCCTGCTGTTGGTGCTTCCCCTACCCCCAATCTCTTTCTACTGTTTATTTTGTTCCGTTGTACCTTGTTCTGTTCTGTTCCAGCTCTTCCATGTGCTTTGGCTTCAAATACACTTTTTGGTTCACGAGCGCCAGCCAGAGTGACCACTATATTCGTTATGTCTGTGTGTCTGTATGTCTGTCTGTCCAGAGCATAACTCCATGGACTTTGATCCGATCTTGATGAAACTTGGTTACCTGTTCGATATCAATGTCTCGTTGTGTTTTCCTGGATGAGGGCATGCTACAACCATTGTGGGCGTAGCAAGCCCAAAAAATAGCCATTTTTAGGGGGTAGTCGGATTAAAAATCTATCTTCTCCTCGGGAATTGATTGAACGGAATGGGTTCTTCAGTATTTGAATAGCAAAATGAATTATCTAAAACCTGCCGTTGTCCGATTTTTTTTTTTTTTTTTTTTCCATTTTCATCCCACGGTCAAGCTCACAAGGTCAAAAACTTAGAAAATTGCGAATTTTGACATAAAAATCATACGACCGCCCAAACTTTGAGAGCTAGGATGACAATATTTTTTATGCATAATCTTGAGATCATTCTCCACCTAAAGTCTGGAAAGCATTTTGCTCTATCTCGAACACCTTGCCCGTGGCGCCCCCTTCAAGTTTGTTTTTACGCTGATTCCATCAAAGTATGGATAATCCGAGGAGTGCGAAATGCCATATAGCCTATATGACGTTATATTGTTCCTGGAATGTTCCAGAGGAAGTTTTGCACCAAAAGTCATAATCCTTGACCTTTGACCTTTAAAGGCCATAACGGTCAAATTTTCAAAGTTGTGGGAATCGGACCAGGTTTTCAACCTTCTTCGACAAACTAACTCCAATAAGCTATATCACGTATCCTGTTTCCTTATTTTAATGTGCACAACATTGTTTTGTGACCTTTAAAGGTTATGCAAAGGTCAAATTTTGAAAGTTGTTGAATGAAACCGGGTTTTCGACATTTTGCAGCCAATAACCTGTCACCCATACCACATCATGTTGATCATTTTTATAACTTGGTCAAAAATTATCACATTGTCTCATCCTTGACTTCTGAAACAATCTACATCGTCAAATACCGCTCGTGCACCATCGTCGTCTTCAGACTTGTTTTTTCCATTATTTTTATAACTGAGATAGTTCTGCACTATGTTATGTTGTTTCGGTTTGTTTGTGCAGCTGTTGGTTTTATTCCTGTTGGTTGAAGCCCAGTTCCAATTAGCTGGTTAGTTAACTTATTTTGTCTTTTGCCTATTTCAAAATGAGAGTTTTGTCTGGTACCTACCACTGTGGATGAAATAACTGTGCTTCAAATGTAATGTATTATACCTGCCGTGACGGAGACCTTTCTTGTTTGACAGGTAAGCAAATTTGGTGGGTCTGCTTGGACATATGATGATCTTCGTAAGCAATGCTACTACCACCAATTTTTCCCGGAGCAACCTGATCTAAACTACACCAACCCGGAAGTCGTCAAGGAAGCAGAGGTGGGCACAGT
This sequence comes from Eptatretus burgeri, assembly GCF_056783735.1. Lineage (NCBI taxonomy): Eukaryota > Metazoa > Chordata > Myxini > Myxiniformes > Myxinidae > Eptatretus > Eptatretus burgeri. The sequence continues at coordinate 110,679,033 of NC_140967.1, read as the reverse complement.
CAACTGTAATACCACAATATCAGCTGTGTTAGTTATCCATCTCGTGTTAAACCAACTGAATTACATCTGATGTAGCAACAGTATGTGGTATAATCTTGGAAATGTATGTTATATTCTGAATAACATATTGATATTGATATTGAGAGGGAAAATAATGTTGTAAAATGTGAGTGTAGTAATGGTGAATGTTGGAAAGATGTTGACGATGGATACAAGGAAGTAGTTAGTCGAATGCAAATATGGTACTTTGACGAAGAATGAACGTTATTATCCAACAAATGTCTGACAGGATAGCACAGAGGTATCGCAGTTATCTTTGAGCTGCTTTGCCTAGGTTTAATTTATAGGCCTGACTATACTACTGTCACATTGGTCCTACAGAGCCAGGGTTACATCAAAGAGTATGCCAACGCTTGGATGGACGTTAAAGTAACACATATCTGCCAGCATGTTAGTACTAACTGCACAACAAACGACCAAAAAACATATATTTGAGAAACTTAGCAGAGACACTGAAAAGAACCAGCCACCATTGCTCAAGAACCAGGATCTTTCAAAGAACTCTTTTGAAATGTAAACATTTGTGTTTGTCGTTTTTATGTACTGTATGCATTTGTGTATGCATAGATTAACACAACGGAACTTGGAACAGCCCCCGGTGCCTCGGTCACAACGGTCCATTCACAAGTGCTCATATAGGGTATGTGTGTGTGCATGTGCATGCGCGTGTATCTATACATCAATAAAAAATTTCCATCGATCAATTTCACCCGTGAAGAGGAGAAGGATGGAGCTCTTCCCTTCCAAGACACGTTCGTAACAAGGGATCTCAAAGGAACTCTGAAGGTCACGGTGTAGAGAAAGCCACACATACCGACCGCTACCTCGACTTTGATTCCTGTCATCCATTGGAGCACAAAATATCGGTGGTGCACACCCTCTCAAAAAGAGCATGAGAGATACCATCCTCCATCGAAGACAAGATGAGGGAGGTGGATCATCTTCAAAAGGTTTTGAGTGTTAACGGTTACCCAGACACCTTGCTACCAAAAAGAACGATCCGACATGGCCCACACAACAGATTGGGACCGAAAGAACAACCCAGGGGGCTTTGTATCCTTCATTTTTATACCAGGTGTATCGCAGAGGATCGGCAGAGCATGGAAAATGGCAGGAGTGAGGGTAAGTTTAAAACCAGTCTTCACTCTCAAGAAAGCCCTTATGAGGGTAAAGGACAAGTTACTGAGGAAGGACAGGGTGGGGGTGGTGTATGCGATACCCTGTGGTTGTGGAGCCGAGTATGTGGGAGAGACTGGGAGGACCTTAGGCCAACATATTGCTGAACACCGCAAGGCCTTTGAGTGCAATTATCCTAATAGGTCAGCCATCAAACATGGGCTCAAGGCAGGACACACACCTTTTATGGGATCGGGTCAACATTTTGGGCTCGGCCCCGAACAGGACCAGAAGATGGATTCTGGAGGCTTGGAATGCAGAGGAAATGGTCACATCGATCACGCAGGAGGTGGTGGATTTATCTTTAGGTTTTGGACCTCTCTTGCATAAATCTACCAGGGAATCCCAGATATTGCATGGGAATTCCACTAAGTACATCATCTGGCTGTTCCATCAGGACTAACCATACCCCCCCCCCCACCCCCAGACCGAACCTCCACCCCAACCTCTTTTCCGCACATGGCTACGTTTACATTGTTGTGAATTTACTGATTACATGCATTTAGCATCATGCTTGATGACCCCTGATCGTGTTTACTTGCAATGACTGTGACCAATTATTTGTTGAGGTTATCTGAAATATTGTTTGGTGTCATCTAATTGGTTTACATGAGTGTGTTCTTTGATCCAATAATGTGCTGGTGGTTTTAAAATTTGTTAACGGTCAGAATGCGCGAGTGATGTGATACATGTGTTGATTGGCTGTCCAGCTTGGCCCACCCCCACCTTTTGGTATTTAGGAGGATGTTGTGGTGATGTTTATCACTCTTAAAGGCCCTGTCACACCTTGACGATTTAGCCAGCGTATGCGGACGTATGAAAAATTTGTCGAAACCGCTGGCACACGTCGAATACGTTTTGGGTAAGTTTTGTATACGTTAAGAGCACGCTGGCATATGTCGTAGTACGCCGAGCTCCTCACCAAATTTTAACATGCTTGAAATTTTTCGACGTATGCCAGCGTATCACTCGCACGTTCCGCATACGCTGGCCATAAGTTGTAGGCACGTTACGCGATCGTTGACACACGTCGACACACGTTACTTGTAACTTACTCATAAGTCGAAACACGTCGAGGTAATGTTTAGCGTCAGTGTTCCAGACTCCATGATTTTTTTTTTCTTTGGCATGACGGTGATGTTGACACTTCGATTTCTAGTGCGGTTATAATATAATATAATTAATAGGCTGCCGCTCAACGATTTAAATCAAAACCGCACTAGAAATTGAAGTGTCAACATCACCGTTGCCGAAGAAAATAATAACTAAATAAAAAACCATGGAGTCTGGAACACTGACGGGTTCCTCCTGTGTGAACCCCATTTTTATATCCCAATTCCCCTAAACGCTGCCAATATGCCATTATACGGCAGCTGTAACTCAGTAACACGTGTTCAGTAAGTTATGCGGTCGTGCGGAAGACGTCAAATACATCTCCATACGTCAATATGCGTTGGAGTTACGGTACACATAGGTTCAAAGCACGTTACTCATAGGTTAGAAAAAAGTTTCGGGTACGCTAACCATTACCTCGACATGTTTCGACTTATGAGTAACTTACAAGTAACGTGTGTCAATGATCGTGTAACGTGCCTACAACTTATGGTCAGCGTATGCGGAACGTGTGAGTCATACGCTGCATACGTCGAAAAATTTCCAACATGCTGAAAATTTGTCGACGTACTCGGCGTACGACGATGTATGCCAGCGTGCTTCAGCATGCTCTGAACGTATACCAAACTTACCCATAACGTATTCGACGTGTGCCAGCGTATTCGCCAAATTTTTCATACGTCGGCATACGCTGGCTACAACGTCAAGGTGTGGCAGCGGCTTGACACTTCGATGTCTAGCGCCGTTATGATTTGAATCGTCGAGCCGCAGCCTTTTAATAGGTTACACCATGTGATTGTCGGCGATACGCTGCCGCGCGCTATGCATAAGTTAGACTATCGTTGGGCATAGGTTGTGAACGCCGACAACACACTCAGCATTCGTTGGTATAAGTTATCTATATGTTATCGAAACATTCTGTGTGCATTACTAATACGTTATGCATATGTCCAACTCGTTATGAATACGTCCAAAACTGGAAAAAAAACATCAATAGTTAGCGTACGCCAGCGTTTTACATACATTTTGATACGTTGCCATACGCTGGCTAAATCGTCAAGATGTGACAGGGCCTTAAGAAAGGTTAACAGATGCATGGTGCATTGCACATGTTGTTGATCGAAAATGTTGAGTCATTGTTTGTTCAATTAGAGGTTGGAGAATCTACCATGGAATCGTTTATTATACTCCCAACTGCAAGTCTTTACGCGCGTGTGTGTTTTTATGTATAAGTATATATGTATTTTTGTAGATTTCCACCCGCCGGCGTGCGAAGGACCACATCTAACCAATAGCGGTCGCTTCGCCCACCGGACTGACAATCCAGTCGCGGCTTTTCGGATCAACGCCGGAAACCAGTCACGGGTGTGTTTTTAACCACACCACAACCTTGTCCGCACTCTACCCGCGCTACAGAGTCCGATCGCCAAATCTTCGATTTACCTAATTATTAGCGCGGGTGGGTTACCAAGAGATTGTACTTCAATGGCACCGCTTGGAAACGAGCCGCTTAAGGCCCGGTCACACCTTGACGTTTTAGCCAGCGATGGCAACGTATTAAAATGTATGTAAAACGCTGGCTTACGTTGAACTTTTGATGTTTTTTTTTTTAAAGATTTGGACGTATTCATAGCGACTTTGTCTTATGTATAACGCATTGGTAATGGACACAGAACATTTCGTTGTGTTATAGATAACTTATACCAACGAATGCTGAACCTGTTGTCGGCCTACACAACCGATGCCCAACGATAGTCTAACTTAGGCATAGCGCGTTGCACGCATCGCCGACGATGTCGTGACGTAGCCTATTAAAAGGCTGACGCACAACGATTCGAATCATAACTGCCGTAGAAATGGAAGTGACAACATCGCGGTCACACCTTGGCGATCTTGCCAGCGTATTCCGACCTAAGAAAAATGTGTCTAAAACGTTGGGGCACGTCAAATACGGTATGAGTAAGTTTGGTATACATGAGTAGAATGCTAAAGTATGCTATCTTACGTCGTAGTAAGTAGAGTACGTCAAGAAATTTTAAACATGTTCAAAATTTTTGGACGTACTCGGTGTATGACACACGTTCCGCATGCGATGGGGATAAGTTTTACACACGTCCACAAAGGCTACTTATAAGTCGAAACACATCGCGGTAATGTCTTTTTTACGCGAAACTTATTTCTAACTTATGTTTGACGTGCTTTGAACCAATTCTTTACGTAGTCCCAACACACATCGACGTATGTAGACGTATTCCACTGACGTCTTCCGGTCGACAAAAAAAATAAATGAACTTGTTTCTAGCTTACAACTGCCATATAAAGACGTGTTCCCAGCGGTTTTGGGAATTGGTATATAAAAATGCTGCTCATAAAAGGGGAACCCAACAGTGTTTTCGAGTCCTTTTTGAGTCGATGTCCATGTCAGCAGTATCAGTATCAGTATTAGTATTAGTATTAGTAGTAGTTTGTTCATGTTGGCAGTAGTAGGTGAGTGTGAGGGGGAGGGTGTGGGTTATGATGGATCGTCCTTGCGTCCGCGTGTCCACGGGTAGGAGACATCTTTTCACCATTGTTCGAAGTTCTTCGCGGCTAATTTTTTATGGGGCTTTTTCAACAATGAGCTATAGCTTGTTTTTACGATTAAGTCTATTCATAACGGGTTGGACAAATGCACAATGAACTAATAATGTGCATAGAGCGCTTTGATTACTTATAGATATGATATACCAACGAATAATTATCGTGAAGCCGGCGTTCACAAACTATGCCTAACGATAGCCTAACTTATCCATATCGTGCGGCAGTTTATCTTTGCCGGTGACGTAGGGTTTGCTATTCATAGGCTGCCACTCAACGATTTAAATGGCTGCATCTCCACTATTGAAAGTAGATGCTTGCGCTCAACAATTGGATTTTTTTTTACACTCAACGACTTTTAAACGGTACCACTCAGCTATTTTCATTGTTTACAATGAATGATTTAAATTGCTGTAACTCGCCTTTGTTTTTTGACGGTGGCGCTTGGAAATTTTAATCGTTTCTATTGAACGTGCTAAATCGCTCAAACCCCACTATTGAAAGTAGACGCTTGCGCTCAACAATTCGATTTTTTTTTTTACACTCAACGACTTTTAAACGGTACCACTCAACTATTTTCATTGTTTACAATGAACGATAAAAATTGCTGTCACTCGCCTTTGTTTTTTGACGCTGGGGTTTTGAAATTTGAAGCGTTTCTTCTGAACGTGTTAAAACGCTCAAACTCGACTATTTTAAATAGACGCTGTCGATGGACAATTGGAATCATAGCCAAGCTAGACATCGAAGTGTGAACATCCTCGTCATACCGAAGAAAAGTTTGAAGAATGCTGCAAGTAAGTGTCCTGGCCGTGGCCGTGGACGCTGACGCAAGGACGATCCATTATACCGACGTCTTTCAGCCTATGAGTAACTTAAAAGTAACGTCTGTCGACGTGTGGCAACGATCACGTAACGTGCCAACAACACGTTAATCATAGGTTAGAAATAAGTTTCGGGTGCGCTAAACATTACCTCGGCGTGTCTCAACTTATGATTAACTTACAAGTAGCATGTGTTGACGTCTGTCAACGATCGCAGACCGTGCATACAACTTGTGGCCAGCGTAGCGGAACGTGTGAGTCATACGCCGGTATACGTCGTGAAATTTCAAGCATGAAAAAATTTGAGGACAACCAAAAAGTACAACGTTTAAAGCCAGCGTACAACGACGTATGGCAGTGTTTTTCAGCGTGCTCTCATTGTTATCAAAACTTACCCATAACGTATTCAACGTGTGCCAGCGTTTTAGAAAAAAAAATCAAAAATCGGCATACGTTGGCTAAAACGTCAAGGTGTGACCGGGCCTTTAAGCAGCTCGCTTCCTTTTGGGATAACCGAGCGGGGTATTACTGCACAGTCCCGTTGGACCTGATCACTTTCCCGGCTATTTAAAAACCAACTATATTCCGAGTGCAAGATGGCAGCTCGGGAAGGATCTCGCCGTGAGCCGAGATCCTTCCCGAGCTCCCGCGAATCCTCCCGCGCTTCTCAACACGTGCTGGTGAGACGAGGCACCGATCCTTCCCGTCGATGCGTCGCTTCCCCGAGGAACCACCTCCAAGAAGAGGTTGATGAGTCGCACCAAGCCGGGAACCAAAATGGAGAACAAAGAGCTCCACGAACCAAGAAGAAGAAGAAGCCACCATTCGCAGCTTGGGCCGAGCAACCGGCTCAACTTCCTTCCAAAACAAAGCAGCTCGAAGCAAAAAGCTCTCCCGAGCCAAACGGAAGCCGAAGCTCACTGAACCACCAATCGAAGCAAAAAGCTTCCGAAGGCCTCAACCCTAACGCAAGCCAAGCAGGACCCGACGGTCTGCTGAGCGACTACTCTCTGCCAAAGCAAAAAGCTTACTCCTCAAGAACAAAGAAAGGATCTCATCCTTATCCTTCTCCGCCCGCCTCCCCCACGCCCGGCGTGACTCGTGCCCTCATGATCCATCCCCCCCGCTCAGCCATGGGTGGGAGGGAGTTGTTGACATCATGAGTCACGGGACGGCAGGGTTCTTCTTCCTCTTCACAGAAGAGGGGGGAGGGACGTCTCCATTGTTTCGTTCCTTAACTATTAAATTGATCCGCAGTGCATCTAAGCGATTTCTGAACATTTAAACAATGGAAGGTGAGCTATCTAGGGAACATGCACTTATCGACATAGCTGACTAAAGGAACCTGAATGTTGTGTGCAATCAAATTCCAAATTCGTAACAGTATATTTAAACATAAATTCACTTAAGATCTGAATTCGCACACTTTGTGAAGAGAAAGTTCCTCCTATCGCAATTAAAAACGATCTGTCGTGAAGAGAAAGTAGACTTAGCACAACAGCCACCTCCAGATAACGAATAGCACAATGGGAATGTTTTGGTTCATTCTCAGATCGTTAATATTCACCTTGAAGTTGAATACAGTATGTGCTTCCATATTTATATTTATTTATCCATTCATTCATTCAATTATGTACCAGTTTCTATGTTCCATATCGGTCATCGCTTATACCGACCAAAGCAATTATTTGGAGTTAAAATCCTGGTCGGGTCGCTACTCCGACACAAGATACTTGACTGAGAGTAAAGGAATTTGTAATTTGTTCAGGGTGCTGGCAATGGCTTGCCAATTCTTGTGAAGAACATCGTGGGATCTTTATAATGTCCATGTTATAACCTCATCAGCTAAAACACCGAGTGCAACGTCCATCTGGGGGACGGCACACACATAGTGATGCCTCACCCTGCTTACGAAACACCAGATAGACAGTTTATAGCTCCGTCGAGATTTGAACCCAGGCTTGACAGTTTAAGGAAAGTGCATACACCACTTGGCTATCCTGCCAGTCCTACATTTCTATTGGTTTTGTATAAATTATTTTTTAACTTTCTTTTTTTTACTTCCACATTGCAGAATATTTTGTCCTTCTGGTTGGACAAAGGAGTTGATGGCTTTCGAGTGGATGCTATCAAATTTTTACTGGAAGCCACACATTTCAGGGATGAACCATTAGTCAACAAGTCACAGGACAAGGTGCGTGTTTCTTTGAGAATGGCAAAAACTCAACCTTTTTGTTTTAGTTGTTGATGGTTTTGATGTATTGTGCATGCATATTATGATAAATGCAGGACACCTCATGAAAATCGGTGCAATTAAGAGAGATCAGAGACAAATTGCTTTCATCCAGTCCAACTTGGACTATTTTACATTTTATTTTGAATGCAACACTAATTGTTATTCTTGAAGTAATGAAGAAAATTTTTCTTTAAAAACATGTTTAAACAAAAAGTGAAAATTCAATCAAGTACACAAAGATTCCTTTACCAGCTTCAGGGTACTGGCTATTCTCGATTGCTTACTCTGAATGCTGAGTGAAGCTTTTCAAACACTTTTCACATCGTTGTGAAATTGACTTCTCATCTAAAAATTTACAACATCATTTGGGGCAGTGTTTTTCAGGTGGCTTCCAAGATAGAACTTGATCATATTTTTTTGTTGTAATACAGTGTTCTATTTGGTTCATGAAAGGAACTTCCATGTACATTTTTATCGACAAAATCTAGGCTTATGGAAGAGTGAGGTAACAGAGTGTGCAAGAGCAGCAAACTGAGATTGTGGCAGTGTGGCAACAGGTGGACACAAACAAGGGAATGGATGAAGAGGAAGGGAGGGGGGGAGAGACGACACTAACTTGCAAGAAAGAGAGGTGATAATATTTTTATCAATCATACCACATTTCAAATACAAATGACTCTCAAAGTGCTGAACCAAGGAAAAAAAAATCAGTTTGTCAAGTAAAAAAAAGAAATGTGATGAGAATCGAAGTAGGGTGAAGTCAAATCATATTAATAAATGCAAACAAACCAAATATCAATGACAAAGTCAAATTGCTTACAATATAAATAACAATGGAAAAAGTGAAATTACAGACAACAGAAAAAACAATGGAACAAGTGAAATTACATACAACAGAAAAAACAATGGGAAAAGTGAAATTTCATACAACAGAAAAAACAATGGAAAAATTGAAATTACACACAATATAAATAACAACGGAAAAAGTGAAATTACACACAACAGAAAAAAAAAAACAATGGAAAAAGTGAAATTACACACAATATAAATAACAATGAAAAAAGAGAAATTACATCCAACAGAAAAAACAATGGAAAAATTGAAATTACATACAACAGAAATAACAATGCAAAAAGTGAAATTACACACAACAGAAAAAAACAATTGCAAAAGTGAAATTACACACAATAAAAATAACAATGGAAAAAGAGAAATTACATCCAACGGAAATATCAATGGAAATAGTGAAATTACATACAACAGAAAAAAACAATGGAAAAAGTGAAATTACATACAACAGAAATAACAATGGAAAAAGTGAAATTACAGACAACAGAAGTAACAATGGAAAAAGTGAAATTACACACAATATAAATAACAATGGAAAAATTGAAATTACAGACAATATAAATAACAATGGAAAAAGTGAAATTACACACAATATAAATAACAATGGGAAAAGTGAAATTTCACACAACAGAAAAAAACAATGGAAAAAGTGAAATTACACACAATATAAAAAAAACAATGGAAAAATAGAAATTACATCCAACAGAAATATCAATGGAAAGAGTGAAATTACATACAACAGAAAAAAAACAATGGAAAAAGTGAAATCACATACAACAGAAATAAGAATGGAAAAAGTGAAATTACAGACAACAGAAATAACAATGGGAAAAGTGAAATTACACACAACAGAAAAAAACAATGGAAAAAGTGAAATTACATCCAACAGAAAAAACAATGGAAAAATTGAAATTACATACAACAGAAATAACAATGCAAAAAGTGAAATTACACACAACAGAAAAAAACAATGGAAAAGTGAAATTACACACAATATAAATAACTATGGAAAAAGAGAAATTACATCCAACAGAAATATCAATGGAAATAGTGAAATTACATCCAACAGAAAAAACAATGGAAAAAGTGAAATTACACACAACAGAAATAACAATTGAAAAAGTGAAATTGCATACATACAAAGTGAAAAAGTAAAATTTTGAACTCCATTCGATATGTCACTGGCAACCAATGCAAGGAAGCCAGTACAGGAGTGGTGTGCTCTATTTTTAGGTTATCCGAAGTAAGCTCAGAGTGGGTCCGGTTGTGTGGGTCCGTTCGTCCTTATGTGCATCTATCCATTCGAATGTCCATTAACATTTGACTGAAACATCTTCTCCTTACAAATTACCGTGGAAGAAATGAACTCTATTTCCACTCAGGTTCAGCATATAAAGGAGAATGTTTAATTACGTACGTACACACATATGGGAGAGAAAAAAAAATCCATCAATGAAACTCTCTCAAAAAAATCCACATTCATGCAAGCCCTATGTATGAAACAGTGACGAGTGGGGGAATGATTGAACAAGAAGGATAAAAGAGAAATAGGTTTTCATCACGGAAAGAGTAACTTTTCCCAAAGTTTGAAATCGAAATAACTGCTCTCTGCTATTGGGAAAGGAGTGAAGCAGTTTAAACAATGTAGGCAAGGCCCAATTACAGCTAATCAGAAAAGAGCACAACAACAGGTTTGAAGGTACAGACAGTTACACAGATCAAGGGCCACGTTCTCAGCGTTAATAAACAATAACATTACACTGACTGGCGCTGCTCACAGAACCTCAGCAGCTCCCACAATGCGTCTGCACAAAAAGCCATGCATTATATTCATTAAATTTGAGAACTAAATAAGAAATATCCAAAGTTATGTTTAATCATGTACTGATTGATATACTTAAGTCTTCTAGGAAGTTATGCAACATTTCCAGGTTTTTGCATCATCTTAATCATAAATGACAAATCAATATCAACTGAAGGCAGATGTATGTTTTACAGGAAGCAAATGTCACAGTATACATGGATAATCATGTTTACAATGGAATCCTATCATTTACCGAAGTTCAAGTAATATTTTATGAGTGAGGAACAATGTCTTTAGTCATTCACACTTTGTCTGGCAACACCAATTATAAATGCTTAAAGAGGAAATCTTCGACATCAATTTATTCAGCTCTTTAGCTCAATTTATCCCTCCACTTCAGGTGAAGACAACAATATTAGTCAATTTATCCAACTTCAGGTTGGAACAGCTGGATTACTTCCCAGCTTCAGGTGGATCCTTAACAAATACACAAATTATTATTATTATTTTTTAATGCATGACCATATGTACATCTGTCCATACGTATGTCCGTTAACATTTGACTGAAACATCTTCTCCGCACAAACTACCCAACCGATACGGACCAAATTTGGAAAGATGCACCAGGACAGCAAGATCTCATGGGGTTGTGTTGGGGAACCCCATCCAGATGCTTCCTTGATAAAGAGGGTGAAAGTGGGGTTTTGCCCCAAATATTGGTATTTTATTCAAAAATCATCTTCTGAGAAACTCCCAGACAGATCCAGACCAAACTCGCCACAAGGCATTGGCACCATGCCCTCACCTTTAGTTTTGTTCCTCATGGCCATATCTCCCCTGGAAAGGGGGCCATGGGCCCCCTCCCCGAATCCCTCATTTTCACTAAAACATATCCACAACTACCTGAGTGGTGCAGATCAAATTTGGTACGATACATCAGAACAGAACAGTATAGTCTCATTGGGTTGTGCTCCCCTTCCGGATCCAATCTCTATAAGAGGCTGAAAAGGCGGGTTTCATCTCAAGTTCAGGTAATTTATTTCTAAATCTTCTCAGAACCTGACAGCCAGATGCAGACCAAACTCTTGATGCAATACAAGGACCATGCCGTTCACTTAAGTTGTGCTCCCCAAGACAGTACCACTTCAGCCATGATCCCTTCCCACAAATCCCTCATTTTTCACCCTGCCTGTTGGTTAGATAACCATCAGTCCCACACGAGGCTATTTATTCGGAGTTTTGGTTAAAACTTGTGCAGCACTATTCAGAACACATTGCAGCTTTTGAAGGGGGTTGTCAGGTTGAGCGACAAAGAGTGAATTACAGTAACCGAGCCTGGAAGATGTAAAGGCATGCATGAGCTTCTCTGCATCAGGCATCTTTAAGGAAGATGTTAATCTGGCAATGTTTCTGAAGTGGAAAAATGAAGTTTGACACTCTCTTGATGTGGACTTCAAAAGACAGAAATGTATCAAATGTAACACCGAGATTAGTGATCAAGGAGGAAAGTGGAATAACTCACCCATTAATTAGAAGATAGTTGTTGCCAAATGTTTTAGTCTGATCAGGACTCCCAATCAGTATAGCCTCAGTCTTTCTGCCATTGAGTTGTAGAAAGTTAGCATCCATCCATACCGTTACCTCATCTAAACAGCTGGGAAATTACAAGATGGGTATCAGGTAAGCTTTGCAAGTAGATTTGAGTATCGTCAGCATAACAATGGAAACTGATGCCATGCTTCCTGAATATGTGACGAAGGGGGAGCAGGTAAATTATCAATAAAATGGGTCTCAAAACTGACACCTGTGGAACACCAAATGTAACAGGACAGCTGTTGGATCCATATTTACTCAAGGTGACAAATCCATTTCTGAGGGTAAGGTCAGAAGAAAACCATTGTGAGGCTGTAGCAGAGATTTAAGAGGTCCTTGAGGCACTGCAATAGGATTTTATGATTCACTGTATCAAAAGCCGCACTCAGATCGAGCAGAATGTGCAGCTATGAGAAGGTCATTGTGTGCAGGGCTAAAACCAGACTGAAATGGCTCAAAAAGCTGGATGCAATCCAGAGGAGACTACAACTGAGAAGCTATCACCTTTTCTAAAACTGTAGATAAAAAAGGTAGATTAGAGATGAGCTTGTGATTGGAGAGCATCTCATTGTCAAGATTGTGTTTTTTTTAAAGAAGGGGGAAATTGGTAATTGCTGCAATTTTGAGGGAGTATGGCACTACACCATTTCTAAGTGATTTATTGACTATATAATGGTGATAATTGGGGAAATTGTGGATAAACATGATTTCAGTTGAGATGTTGGAATCAAATCGAGTGAGCTACTAGTAGATTTTATGACCATGGCAGATAAAGCAGTGAGGGGGAAACCTCAACAAGGATGCTTAGGGATGGGTCAGGGTAAAGGGCTGGAACAATAGGGGTTCAGCTATTATTAGTGGACCTGGTTTGCCGTCTGATTGCGGCGATTTTTTTTTGTTCTAAAAAACGGTTACAATCCGCAATAATGAGTACAAAGGGAAAGGAATCAGAGGGCTTCAGGAGACAGTTTATGGGAGAGAAAAGATGCCTATGGTTATTGCAGTGCCTGTCTATCAGGATGGCATAGGAGGATCTGGCTACCTTTAGGGTGGCAGAGTAAGCTGAGTAAGCTCTTTAAAAGACTGCAGGTGGACTGTGAAGCCTGACTCTCCACCTGTGCTTAAGCTTACACCCCAGGACTTCACGAAGATGATCAGTGAATCATGGGGATGAGCAGCAGAATGTTACCTGATGGGACTTTTCTGGAGCAAAGGTGTCTCGGTTATGACGAAGAATGTGGTTGTACAAATCGATGATCTTCTCAAGGGATATCTCGCTCTATGCCAGCGAGAAAATGGAGCAAATGCAATCTGAGAGCAAGTTTGTGTCGGTGGATCTCAGGTTTTGGAATGTCATGATATGCCAAGGATGAGACATAGGTGGAGAAATGGACAGGTCCAGAAACGCAGCCCCGTGATCAGAAATACTAAGTCCCAACATAGAAAGATCCGTAGAATATGGGTCGAGATCCATAGAATATGGGTCTGGATCGGGAATGATGTTAGAAAAGATCCGTGGAATATGCGTCGGGATCGGGAATGATGTGAGATGGTGGTGCATGGCCTGGTTTTGAAGCTCTGGGGGAAAGAGCGCAATTTAATGATCTCGATACAGATGTTGCTCCCAGAAGGCATATGAAAAGTGTTTTAGTTGACATTGATTTGCGAGAGAAGAATAAACCTAATTTTGTACTTTTATCCACTTTAAGACAATTCTTTGCTTCGCCGCCTCATTTGTAAGGAAAAAGGAGGGACACCACAGCCAGATATCTATGAATATAGTACAAAGATGTGGAAATTGAAACAATTTGGTTTTTAAAGTTGTTGTTTTTTTATGCTTTTAATTTCACAAAATGTTTTAATGGAAAAGTAAAACTATTTATTTGTATTCCGAATGTACTTGGATTTATATTCTTTCATTACCCCCACCACCGAAGGTGAAGGAGGTGATGTGTTCACCCCTGTCTGTCTGTTTGTTTGTCTGTTTGTGTGCAGGATATCTCAAAAAGTTGGGGATGGATTCGGATGAAACTTGGTAGACATATTGGGTGTGTGACAAGGAAGAATTGAATCAATTTTGGTGAAGATCTGGATCCTGATGTGATAATTTAAGTGATTTTTCACATTGAGAGATCGGGCAAAAAACGATATATTACTGTATAGCATGATATATCAAAAATGTAATGGGCCCGATATGTTCTCGTGGATCAGGTGTTATGTGGCGGAGATATGCGCTCCACCGAGTGCCCTTCTAGTTTACTTTGCAATTGTATCCAATAAGCCCAAGGAAGCAATCTTGCGGTGCTAGTCTGTCTTTTCATACATGCAGAAAACTGTGGTAAACTATGATGATCTTTACCATGACTACACAACAACTCAGCTGGGTCTGCATGACATGATTCGTGAATGGCGGGCATTGCTCAAGAAGAAGAGTGGAGAAGCTGGAAAATATCGGTGAGGCTTTGGTGGACCACTATGCTCGAAGATATAGGTAGTGGTAGGTACAAAAGTAAATGCTGTCGTTGTGTAGTGTGGTATTTCCATTGATAAATTGCTACAATGGATGTGTATATGGTGTGTATGGTGGGAAGGAAAGGGTGGAGAAAGGGAGCTTTTTACTTGCAGGGATAGAAGGGGTTCACCAGTCTGTGAAAAGGCATGCATATGTATGTATCGATACTAGTGTGTGTGTGTGTGTGTGTGTGTGTGTGTGTGTGTGTGTGTGTGTGTGTGTGTGTGTGTGTGTGTGTGTGTGTGTGTGTGTGTGTGTGTCTCCCCTCCATAACTCCAAAACCATGAAACCTATCAGCCTGAAGCTTTTTGCATACATACGAAGGAAACTCAAAGGAAGTGCATGAGTGAAAATTGAGTGTTTGGGTCAATTAAGACACCGCTTTTGAAGATAATTTAGGCCTTATTTAATTATATCCTTTATCAAGCGATCCTCGGCCACGTCGCTCGATATGGGGTCTTAAGGCGTTTCCTGGGTTACCTTGCTGGGGTCTGAAGCTGTCATGTTTTTTGGCCTGCTCAACTTTGCCTTGATTTGGAACCGGCTGCAATGATTTCTTCATGATAGATTTTGTTTTTCACTTTCCTCACTCATATTATAGAATGACTGTTCATCATAGCAAAGAATCGCTGCATACATTGCAATTCTTATAAACACCTAGACTCCAGCGTTCGTGGCTTTATTTCATTTCCGCCCATGTCAACCTTAAATCTCTTTAACGAAGCTGAATTATGGAATTTAAGCTCCAGGATCGGACTCAGCAGCAGTTCCTACAACTAAAAAAGTGTTCACTTGTACAATTCAGACATTGCTTGGGCTTTTCCAGGTGCATACTTTTATCACCGGCAATTGGTAATCGCTTGCCAAGCAAGGCGTTCCATTGGAGTGCTTGCTTGGTTGCTTAAGCCACTTACCGAGCACCTTACAGTCGATAGCGGTACAGTTCATGTCCCAATTGGGATGTACATTCGGCAGGTACTACAATGTAGAGGTATGTATACAGTGCACATGGACGTGATACATCTGGGTAGATTTTGATCAGCAGGGACTCTCCGTTTATGTGTGGACATGCCATGGCTGCTATCGGTGTCATGGTGGCAAAGTTTCCTCCTCCATCTTACAAAGGTTTTATCAGGTTTTCCTTTGTCCTCGTGACTGTTTCTAAAGCAATTGATTTTTAGGTTTGCTTGACAAAGGTTATGTGACTCTCTTTGTGAGTTTTTAAAGCCAAGTTTATCTCCAGACGTGTCCGGGTGGTGTTTGTCTCCGGATTGGTTCTGGGTGGTGTTTGTCTCCGCATTGGTTCTGGGCGGTGTTTGTCTCTGGGTGTGTATGGGCGATGTTTGTCTCTGGGTACCTCTGGGCGGTGTTTGTCTCTGGGTACCTCTGGGCGGTGTTTCTCTCTGGGTGTGTCTGGGCGGTGTTTATCTCTGGGTGTGTCTGGGTGGTGTTTGTTTCTGGGTGCGTCTGGGCGGTGTTGATGTCCGGATGGCTTGGCTCCAGACACATCCGGGCAGTGTTTGTCTCTGGACTGTTTGTCTCGCTCTGGGCGACGGGGCGTGGACCGCCCGCTCGGGGCGTCGGGGCGCGGAACGCCCGCTCGGGTCGACGGGGCACAGACCACCTGCTCTGAACAACATGGCGCGGTAAATGTTTCCGCAGAGAATGAACGATTCGCTCTGAACGATGTGGCATGGGACTGCTTTCGACAATGGGTGCTCGGCAAGTGGCTTTCGTACTCATGCAAGCAATCCAATAAAGTGTTTGATGAGGAACAGTTGCCGAAGCTGTCGCTGCATACCATAAAAGATCCGTTTAACTTCAAAGTCCGTCTTCACCGCATGCAGCAGTTAATGAAATAAAATGACTTCATCCACAAAAGACTTGTATCTTAATCCAGAACAACCTTGGAGACATCGCGAAGTTCAATTGCACATGAAATAAACATTGCTGACAATCGGCCATTTTGCTTGCTCCTCGGTGCACGTGTCACGTGGTACATCGGTTCGGAGTCCGTGCAACTATTAAAACTTTAATTTTAAAATGTCCGTTTTTTCTTTTTTACCACATTTGCTTTGATTCCCTGGAGAGCACATCACAAAACATCCGAAAATATCGACGTCAATCTGGCAGATGCTATGGATAGGCAGGCCCTCTGGGGGACAGGGCATGAGTTCTTGCAGTGAATGCATTAAATCATACAGCTGAATGAAGCTGGTTAATTTTGGCACATTCCAAAAAAAAATTTTGTTCACTCAATATAATTCTCTAAAGAGGAGAAAAAGATCAGTTTAATGCTTTGAAAATTGCACATTTTCTTATATATGAATGGAGGAGGGACCATAAACCTTGCTTGCTTAAAGTAAATAGGAATATTGGCTGAGTTATAAGACTCGTTATTTCTTTAAATTATCAGATTTCACAAAATATTTTGATACTTATTTAGTCCGGAGGATATCCAATCCTCAAAAATGAAATAATATTTCGATGATAAACTTTAGTCCGTGAGAGTAGATCGTGGAAAGTCGTTTCATATAATTCCATGAAATCGCTCCAAGCTCCTAATTTGAAAACGATAGAACTTACAAAAGGGATGTATACAGTGATTCAAAGCTATGAAGAACTGACATTCGATAATATGTGTGAGGAAAGTGAAAAAAACAAGAAAAGAGAGAACGCGAGCCGTGCTCAGATGCCGTGGGATCTTCCACCCCACGGGGTAAAAACTATCATTAAGAAATCATTGCGGCCTGTTCCAAGTCAGGGCATGGTTGAGCAGGCCCAAAAACATGGCGGCTTCAGACCCCAGTGAGGTTACCCAGGAAATGCCTTCAAAGCCCAGAGAGCGAGGTGGCTGAGGATCGCCTGATGAAGGATATAATAAAATAAGGCTGTTAATTATCTTCAAAAGAGGAGTTTAAAGTAACTCAAACACCAAATTTTCACTATTGCACTTCCTTCGAGTTTTATTAGTATGAATGCAAAGTTTCAGGATGTAAAGTTTAATAGTTTTGGAGTTATTGAGGAGACACACGACCTCCAACGCTGTCTCCCTCCCTCTCTCTGGCGCTGTCTCCCTCCCTCTCTCTGGCGCTGTCTCCCTCCCTCTCTCTGGCGCTGTCTCCCTCCCTCTCTCTGGCGCTGTCTCCCTCCCTCTCTCTGGCGCTGTCTCCCTCCCTCTCTCTGGCGCTGTCTCCCTCCCTCTCTCTGGCGCTGTCTCCCTCCCTCTCTCTGGCGCTGTCTCCCTCCCTCTCTCTGGCGCTGTCTCCCTCCCTCTCTCTGGCGCTGTCTCCCTCCCTCTCTCTGGCGCTGTCTCCCTCCCTCTCTCTGGCGCTGTCTCCCTCCCTCTCTCTGGCGCTGTCTCCCTCCCTCTCTCTGGCGCTGTCTCCCTCCCTCTCTCTGGCGCTGTCTCCCTCCCTCTCTCTGGCGCTGTCTCCCTCCCTCTCTCTGGCGCTGTCTCCCTCCCTCTCTCTGGCGCTGTCTCCCTCCCTCTCTCTGGCGCTGTCTCCCTCCCTCTCTCTGGCGCTGTCTCCCTCCCTCTCTCTGGCGCTGTCTCCCTCCCTCTCTCTGGCGCTGTCTCCCTCCCTCTCTCTGGCGCTGTCTCCCTCCCTCTCTCTGGCGCTGTCTCCCTCCCTCTCTCTGGCGCTGTCTCCCTCCCTCTCTCTGGCGCTGTCTCCCTCCCACTCTCTGGCGCAGTCTCCCTCCCTCTCTCTGGCGCGGTCTCGCTGCCTCTATCTGGCGCTGTCTCTCTTCCTCTCTCTGGCGCTGTCTCCCTCCCTCTCTCTGGCGCTGTCTCCCTCCCTCTCTCTGGCGCTGTCTCCCTCCCTCTCTCTCGCGCTGTCTCCCTCCCTCTCTCTCGCGCTGTCTCCCTCCCTCTCTCTCGCGCTGTCTCCCTCCCTCTCTCTCGCGCTGTCTCCCTCCCTCTCTCTCGCGCTGTCTCCCTCCCTCTCTCTCGCGCTGTCTCCCTCCCTCTCTCTCGCGCTGTCTCCCTCCCTCTCTCTCGCGCTGTCTCCCTCCCTCTCTCTGGCGCTGTCTCCCTCCCTCTCTCTGGCGCTGTCTCCCTCCCTCTCTCTGGCGCTGTCTCCCTCCCTCTCTCTGGCGCTGTCTCCCTCCCTCTCTCTGGCGCTGTCTCCCTCCCTCTCTCTGGCGCTGTCTCCCTCCCTCTCTCTGGCGCTGTCTCCCTCCCTCTCTCTGGCGCTGTCTCCCTCCCTCTCTCTGGCGCTGTCTCCCTCCCTCTCTCTGGCGCTGTCTCCCTCCCTCTCTCTGGCGCTGTCTCCCTCCCTCTCTCTGGCGCTGTCTCCCTCCCTCTCTCTGGCGCTGTCTCCCTCCCTCTCTCTGGCGCTGTCTCCCTCCCTCTCTCTGGCGCTGTCTCCCTCCCTCTCTCTGGCGCTGTCTCCCTCCCTCTCTCTGGCGCTGTCTCCCTCCCTCTCTCTGGCGCTGTCTCCCTCCCTCTCTCTGGCGCTGTCTCCCTCCCTCTCTCTGGCGCTGTCTCCCTCCCTCTCTCTGGCGCTGTCTCCCTCCCTCTCTCTGGCGCTGTCTCCCTCCCTCTCTCTGGCGCTGTCTCCCTCCCTCTCTCTGGCGCTGTCTCCCTCCCTCTCTCTGGCGCTGTCTCCCTCCCTCTCTCTGGCGCTGTCTCCCTCCCTCTCTCTGGCGCTGTCTCCCTCCCTCTCTCTGGCGCTGTCTCCCTCCCTCTCTCTGGCGCTGTCTCCCTCCCTCTCTCTGGCGCTGTCTCCCTCCCTCTCTCTGGCGCTGTCTCCCTCCCTCTCTCTGGCGCTGTCTCCCTCCCTCTCTCTGGCGCTGTCTCCCTCCCTCTCTCTCGCGCTGTCTCCCTCCCTCTCTCTCGCGCTGTCTCCCTCCCTCTCTCTGGCGCTGTCTCCCTCCCTCTCTCTGGCGCTGTCTCCCTCCCTCTCTCTCGCGCTGTCTCCCTCCCTCTCTCTCGCGCTGTCTCCCTCCCTCTCTCTCGCGCTGTCTCCCTCCCTCTCTCTCTCGCGCTGTCTCCCTCCCTCTCTCTCGCGCTGTCTCCCTCCCTCTCTCTCGCGCTGTCTCCCTCCCTCTCTCTCGCGCTGTCTCCCTCCCTCTCTCTCTCGCGCTGTCTCCCTCCCTCTCTCTCTCGCGCTGTCTCCCTCCCTCTCTCTCTCGCGCTGTCTCCCTCCCTCTCTCTCTCGCGCTGTCTCCCTCCCTCTCTCTCTCGCGCTGTCTCCCTCCCTCTCTCTCTCGCGCTGTCTCCCTCCCTCTCTCTCTCGCTGTCTCCCTCCCTCTCTCTCGCGCTGTCTCCCTCCCTCTCTCTCGCGCTGTCTCCCTCCCTCTCTCTCGCGCTGTCTCCCTCCCTCTCTCTCGCGCTGTCTCCCTCCCTCTCTCTCGCGCTGTCTCCCTCCCTCTCTCTCTCGCTGTCTCCCTCCCTCTCTCTCGCGCTGTCTCCCTCCCTCTCTCTCGCGCTGTCTCCCTCCCTCTCTCTCGCGCTGTCTCCCTCCCTCTCTCTCTCGCGCTGTCTCCCTCCCTCTCTCTCGCGCTGTCTCCCTCCCTCTCTCTCGCGCTGTCTCCCTCCCTCTCTCTCGCGCTGTCTCCCTCCCTCTCTCTCGCGCTGTCTCCCTCCCTCTCTCTCGCGCTGTCTCCCTCCCTCTCTCTCGCGCTGTCTCCCTCCCTCTCTCTCGCGCTGTCTCCCTCCCTCTCTCTCGCGCTGTCTCCCTCCCTTTCTCTCGCTGTCTCCCTCCCTCTCTCTCTCGCTGTCTCCCTCCCTCTCTCTCTCCCGCTGTCTCCCTCCCCCTCTCTCTCGCGCTGTCTCCCTCCCTCTCTCTCTCGCGCTGTGTCCCTCCCTCTCTCTCTCGCGGTGTCTCCCTCCCTCTCTCTCTCGCGCTGTCTCCCTCCCTCTCTCTCTCGCGCGGGCTCCCTCCCTCTCTCTCTCGCGCTGTCTCCCTCCCTCTCTCTCTCGCGCTGTCTCCCTCCCTCTCTCTCTCGCGCTGTCTCCCTCCCTCTCTCTCTCGCGCTGTCTCCCTCCCTCTCTCTCTCGCGCTGTCGCCCTCCCTCTCTCTCTCGCGCTGTCTCCCTGCCTCTCTCTCTCGCGCTGTCTCCCTCCCTCTCTTTCGCGCTGTCTCCCTCCCTCTCTCTCTCGCTGTCTCCCTCCCTCTCTCTCGCGCTGTCTCCCTCCCTCTCTCTCTCGCTGTCTCCCTCCCTCTCTCTCTCGCTGTCTCCCTCCCTCTCTCTCTCGCGCTGTCTCCCTCCCTCTCTCTCTCGCGCTGGCTCCCTCCCTCTCTCTCGCGCTGTCTCCCTCCCTCTCTCTCGCGCTGTCTCCCTCCCTCTCTCTCTCGCGCTGTCCCCCTCCCTCTCTCTCTCGCGCTGTCTCCCTCCCTCTCTCTCTCGCGCTGTCTCCCTCCCTCTCTCTCTCGCGCTGTCTCCCTCCCTCTCTCTCTCGCGCTGTCTCCCTCCCTCTCTCTCTCGCGCTGTCTCCTCCCTCCCTCTCTCTCGCGCTGTCTCCCTCCCTCCCTCTCTCTCTCGCGCTGTCTCCCTCCCTCCCTCTCTCTCGCGCTGTCTCCCTCCCTCTCTCTCGCGCTGTCTCCCTCCCTCTCTCTCGCGCTGTCTCCCTCCCTCTCTCTCGCGCCGCCTCCCTCCCCCCCTCTCTCTCGCGCTGCCTCCCTCCCTCCCTCTCTCTCGCGCTGCCTCCCTCCCTCTCTCTCTCGCGCTGCCTCCCTCCCTCCTCTCTCTCTCGCGCTGCCTCCCTCCCTCCCTCTCTCTCGCGCTGCCTCCCTCCCTCTCTCTCGCTGCCTCCCTCCCTCTCTCTCTCGCGCTGTCTCCCTCCCTCCCTCTCTCTCGCGCTGCCTCCCTCCCTCTCTCTCTCGCGCTGTCTCCCTCCCTCCCTCTCTCTCGCGCTGCCTCCCTCCCTCCCTCTCTCTCGCTGTCTCCCTCCCTCTCTCTCTCGCGCTGCCTCCCTCCCTCTCTCTCTCGCGCTGCCTCCCTCCCTCCTCTCTCTCGCGCTGTCTCCCTCCCTCCCTCTCTCTCGCGCTGTCTCCCTCCCTCCCTCTCTCTCGCGCTGTCTCCCTCCCTCCCTCTCTCTCGCGCTGTCTCCCTCCCTCCCTCTCTCTCGCGCTGTCTCCCTCCCTCCCTCTCTCTCGCGCTGCCTCCCTCCCTCTCTCTCGCGCTGTCTCCCTCCCTCTCTCTCTCTCGCGCTGTCTCCCTCCCCTCCTCTCTCTCGCGCTGTCTCCCTCCCTCCCTCTCTCTCGCGCTGTCTCCCTCCCTCCCTCTCTCTCGCGCTGTCTCCCTCCCTCCCTCTCTCTCGCGCTGTCTCCCTCCCTCCCTCTCTCTCGCGCTGCCTCCCTCCCTTCCTCTCTCTCGCGCTGCCTCCCTCCCTCCCTCTCTCTGGCGCTGCCTCCCTCCCTCCCTCTCTCTCGCGCTGCCTCCCCCCCTCCCTCTCTCTCGCGCTCCCTCCCTCCCTCCCTCTCTCTCGCGCTGCCTCCCTCCCTCCCTCTCTCTCGCGCTGCCTCCCTCTCCCTCTCTCTCGCGCTGCCTCCCTCCCCTCTCTCTCGCGCTGCCTCCTCCCTCCCTCTCTCTCGCGCTGCCTCCCTCCCTCTCTCTCGCGCTGCCTCCCTCCCTCCCTCTCTCTCGCGCTGCCTCCCTCCCTCCCTCTCTCTCGCGCTGCCTCCCTCCCTCCCTCTCTCTCGCGCTGCCTCCCTCCCTCCCTCTCTCTCGCGCTGCCTCCCTCCCTCCCTCTCTCTCGCGCTGCCTCCCTCCCTCTCTCTCGCGCTGCCTCCCTCCTCTCTCTCTCGCGCTGCCTCCCTCCCTCCCTCTCTCTCGCGCTGCCTCCCTCCCTCCCTCTCTCTCGCGCTGCCTCCCTCCCTCCTCTCTCTCGCGCTGCCTCCCTCCCTCCCTCTCTCTCGCGCTGCCTCCCTCCTCTCTCTCTCGCGCTGCCTCCCTCCCTCTCTCTCGCGCTGCCTCCCTCCCTCTCTCTCGCGCTGCCTCCCTCCCTCTCTCTCGCGCTGCCTCCCTCCCTCTCTCTCGCGCTGCCTCCCTCCCTCTCTCTCTCGCGCTGCCTCCCCTCCCTCTCTCTCGCGCTGCCTCCCTCCCTCTCTCTCGCGCTGCCTCCCTCCCTCTCTCTCGCGCTGCCTCCCTCCCTCTCTCTCGCGCTGCCTCCCTCCCTCTCTCTCGCGCTGCCTCCCTCCCTCTCTCTCGCGCTGCCTCCCTCCCTCTCTCTCGCGCTGCCTCCCTCCCTCTCTCTCGCGCTGCCTCCCTCCCTCTCTCTCGCGCTGCCTCCCTCCCTCTCTCTCGCGCTGCCTCCCTCCCTCTCTCTCGCGCTGCCTCCCTCCCTCTCTCTCGCGCTGCCTCCCTCCCTCTCTCTCGCGCTGCCTCCCTCCCTCTCTCTCGCGCTGCCTCCCTCCCTCTCTCTCGCGCTGCCTCCCTCCCTCTCTCTCGCGCTGCCTCCCTCCCTCTCTCTCTCGCGCTGCCTCCCTCCCCCTCTCTCGCGCTGCCTCCCTCCCTCTCTCTCGCGCTGCCTCCCTCCCTCTCTCTCGCGCTGCCTCCCTCCCTCTCTCTCTCTCTGCCTCCCTCCTCTCTCTCTCGCTGCCTCCCTCCCTCTCTCTCGCTGCCTCCCTCCTCTCTCTCCCGCGCTGCCTCCCTCCCCCTCTCTCTCTCTCTCTCGCGCTGCCTCCCTCCCCCTCTCTCTCTCTCTCGCGCCGCCTCCCTCCCCTCTCTCTCTCTCTCGCGCCGCCTCCCTCCCCCCCCTCTCTCTCTCTCGCGCCTCCTCCCTCCCCCTCTCTCTCTCTCTCTCGCGCCGCCTCCCTCCCCCTCTCTCTCTCTCGCGCCGCCTCCCTCCCTTCTCTCTCTCTCGCGCCGCCTCCCTCCCCTCTCTCTCTCTCTCGCGCCGCCTCCCTCCCCCTCTCTCTCTCTCTCTGCCGCCTCCCTCCCCCTCTCTCTCTCTCTCGCGCCGCCTCCCTCCCCCCTCTCTCTCTCTCTCTCTCTCGCGCTGTGTCTCCCTCCCCCCTCTCTCTCTCTCTCTCTCTCTCGCGCTGTGTCTCCCTCCCCCTCTCTCTCTCTCTCGCTGTGTCTCCCTCCCCCTCTCTCTCTCTTTTCGCGCTGTGTCTCCCTCCCCTCTCTCTCTCTCTCGCGCTGTCTCCCTCCCCCTCTCTCTCTCTCTCGCGCTGTCCCCCTCCCCCTCTCTCTCTCT